>NW_022196157.1:0-600000 GCF_008641045.1 Pistacia vera | reverse complement strand
ACTTAATTTCTACTAGACAGATGTTTGGAGTTCTAGAGCTTTAGCCCAAAGGAAACTTTTGGGCCTCCATTGAGCCCATTTGAAAATCAAAGAAGTTGCTACTTCCCTCTCTCTGTGTATTATATTAAAACGTAAGAATAAATATTATCGACCATTTGGGAAATTTCCAAAACAAATTTCAGCATATTCAATGAATTTTTTCAACGATTTCAAGATTTTTGCATGAAAACAACGAAGATCTACATGTAATATTTAGAGCCTAATATAAGGAAATTAACTATATTACCAAATAAATTTAAAATATAAATATCATGGTCAATATATTTATATCTAACATTTAAAAAGGGTTATAACTTTTTTTTTGTGTTGAGATATAGTTTTTATGTTGAAGAATAGTTTTCATATTTCGAAAACTGAAGTTAGAGTTTAGGATTCTCAGAAGAGAAATATAAACTTTCAACCAACTCTTGAATGATCGAATAGTTTAATAAAGACTTTTGTATGTATTATTCAAGAGATCTTAAATTCGAATATATTTTTATTGTTAATAAAGATGACCATTAGAGTTTTTATCCAATCAATAGTTTTAGAATTCAATAAATTAGTCAAAATATGTGTAAACTAACCCAAACACTTACTATCATAAAAAATAAATATGAACTTTAACAACAATAATAGTATTCATTTTAACAAAACGGAAAAAACGTTTGGGCTGAAAATTTTCTCGATTGAGGCATGTGCCTTTCTATTTAAAGGGACAACAGATTGCAGCGCAATCTAGTAAAAGAATAATACGTCACCATCCCACATAAAAATTGATTAGACTTTTGTGTGCTGAAATCAAATCTCAAAGGTTTCTTAAGAAAGTAAAATGTAAAGTCTTATGAAATGGTCTTTATATGAGTCAGCGACTATGTCATCAAATGACCGAATCCTTTGTGTACTGACATTGACTTAATAATTAAATCCAATGCAAACACATGAGAATTTTTTTATGGTTTATTTCATTTAGACTACCCTTTTCAAAATTAAAGGCATAAAAGAGTTATATATATTTAGAAATCTTATTTCATTTTTCAATCATAAATAAAATGGTATTTTTGCAAATAAATGGAGTTTCAATCATAGATATTTGTATATGTTTAAACATTTTAATGAAGTTTAAACATTTTATTTCTCTTTGCTGGAAAAAAAAAAAGTGTTTTGCTCCTCACGCGCGCTGCAAGTGTGTGCGCAGGTTTAGGCCCTACGCACCCGCGTGTTGCTGTTAGTAAGTGGCCTCCTCTCTTATTCCTTACAGTTGCATGCAGAATTGTTTGTCTTGTTTTTTTAAACGCCGGGTCCTCACCGGTTTCTCCATCACTCGCTCACACACTGTAAAAGTTAATGGTTTTCCCATTAGCCCACTTTCGCCTCAAAATGGGAATCAGAATCTAACTTCCGAATTCATTCAAGATTTTAAATCTTACATGAATTGGTATTCCCAAAACTGATAAAAGGCAAGTAATAAGAGTTCCTTCCTAATTCAATCTCTCCTATCAAGTAGACTTAGAGTTATACTAAGACTCGAGCCTCATTGGCTTACTAAATAAACATGGGTCAAGTCTCTCATTATTCATTCACATACAACCTATAGCATTAGCTCTCAAGGTTCTTGTTTTCAAAAATCGTAGCCTCTCTCGTTATAAAACTTAGTGCTGACTAACTTTACCACCCTTAGCCTCTGCAAAGTCATGCTCTGCTGACCACTTTACAATAGTTTTGCCTTAGCCACATTATTATGGTAAACCCTTCCCGCTCTCAACCATCATTAAAATACCTTCAATTGTTCTGACTTGAGCGTCAGAGAGCCTACGGCAAACATTACATCGGTGTCTCCCGAGCCTTCAAGTTCGTTCTTTCTCTCTTTGCGGGTCGATTCAATTGTTAGTGGCCTGCTTCTCACAATATCTATATCTTCCGAATCAACCGTAGATTTTACCGTCTACAGTAATACAAGGTAAAATATTGGATTAAAAAAATAAAGATGAAGTTTTGGTAAACTCTAGTGGAAGATGTCCTAACTTGAGAGAGAGAGTGAGCGAGTGTTAGTGAGAGTGTTCCTAACACTGCTCTTTATAATTTTCTATATTTCACATTTTTATTTTACGTTCAAGCTTAGTTATGTCACAGGCCAATAAGGGAAATTATTTCACATTTTGGGCCCCCACCCCAACTTAGAGATGACAATTTTATCCACAAATTTGGGGAATCCGCCCCGCCCCCTGTGGAGCAGGGATTCCTGAAACAAGTGGGGATGAAGACAAAAAAATTCTCCAAAAACAGGGATGGGGATAGATACCTCCACGCCCCACTTAAACCTCAATATAAAATTACTAAATTAACTTTTCATATTTATATAAATTACAAAACAAAACCTCCGTATATATAGTCAAGGTCACCTAAATCCTAAACCTAATGTTTTTTTAACTATGGTTGGACAAAATAGGACCCAAGTGTTACAGGGATGAGGCGGGGACGGGGTCAATATTTTCCCCTGGGGGCGGGCAAAGACGTAGCCAGCATTTGTAATGAGTGGTTTCAAAATCTAGGAATTTAATCTTCCAAATTCAAACTTATTTATTAAACTCAACAAAATCCTATAGCTCATTATTTTCATCAATTAAGAAAGCTAAAAAAAGTCTTAAATCTTATAACTTATGTTTTTCAAACAATTTCTACTATCTCAATAAAATTCAACTCATAAACCTATGGAAACTCATCAAATTCAACTCTAAATATCAATCAATTAACTAAAATATATCAAAATTAAACTAAATCTCCAAATCTCTACAACTTAGGGTTTCGTCCATCCTTTAAAGCCATTCAAAATTAACTCAATAACTAACCAAAATTTATCAAATCCAACTAAATAAGATTAAATCAAAACTCACATCAAAATTTAGGAATTTAATCTTTCAATTTCAAACTCATTTAATAAACTTAATAAAAACTTATGGCTCATGATCTTTCATCATTTAAGAAAGCTAAAAAAAAACATTTGTAAGCACAAAAAAAAAAAAAAAAAAAAATTCATCTTACCTTGTAACCTCTAAAGGAATAACCTTAATTTATTGAATAATTTAACCAAAGAAAGAAAAAAGTATAAGAGAGGAGAAGACGAAACCAAGAAAGAGAAAAACATGTAAAAAAAGTTTTAATTAATACAAATTTTTTTGGGGCCAATAAAATTTAAATAGGGTTAAAATTATAAATTCAATAATATATAAGGGCTTTTTAATTTTTTTCAAAAGTTGAGTGGGTCAATTCAGCCCACAAGTGTAGTGTGGCTATATGCGCCTGCTCATGGCATCTTACGCATTAAACACTTCCAAAATCCCACCTAGATTAGTGCCAGCAGGCCTATCACCTACATTCTTACTGCATAGTTATAAGCAGACCCATTCCAGGCTTCCAGCAACAGGATTCACACATCAATCAACAATCCAAAACCGATGCCAGCCTCGTCTGGTGCTCCGTCAGGTATTGGAATTCATAGAGTTTTGAATGTTGCGTCTTAATGGCAGGAGTACTCATGTAGATTTGGATTTGTGTGTTGATGGCTCATAGTTCTTGTTTTCAATTTTATTAATTTTTCTTTCAAAAATTCTATAAGTATGAATATATTATGTCAAATGTTACATCTACTTGTTTTATAGCTACCTCTTTTTTTTCTGTATTCATCTAGGGTTGTTAATGTTGCAGTAATCTTTCTTTTACGTTAGTTATTTCTACACAGATTTCACAGCTTCATGATAATCTTTGTAAAGCCTTCTAACATTCAATAGACTGATTCTTGTTATTGTAGCATTTCTCTCTTTACAATAATTCATACTTTTCTTCTTCATCAAGCTCTTCTTCCCTTCAACAAACATCAAACACAATAAAGCTTGGCTGCGCATCTTCTTGGCATTGAGATGCTCATCGATGAGGAGCAAGCATGGGTCATCGCCGTGCAAGGCCGCCGGCGAACGGCAACCACTTCATGGCTTCACCCATGTTCAAGACTTCAAGCCGTGAACCATGTCTTCAAGCATTTCATTGTTTCTTAAATTGGTTTTTCTATTGAATATTGGTGAAATTTTTGTTGGATTTGTTGATTTAATTGCATGTGAGATTTAAATAATTGGGTGTTTTTCTTTTTGCTGGTACAGTTGGGTGTTTTGTTGGAAACTAAAGAAGATGCCATCCGTCCAATCTCATCTTCAAACTCTTACCAGGTCATATTCTCAACCCTGTTTTTGTTTTATTTTGTTTGATTTGTTAATTAAGTTAATATATTATTAAGACACAGACACGACTAGAGAACAAAAAATTAATGATCCAAAAATCAAAACAAACCACAACAAAACTCTATATAAGTTGAATTAAATTCTCATACTATGTTCCTAACACACAATATCACCCCCCCACTCAGGCCGTTCTAGAGCTTTAGCCCAAAGGAAACTTTTGGGCCTCCATTGAGCCCATTTGAAAATCAAAGAAGTTGCTACTTCCCTCTCTCTGTGTATTATATTAAAACGTAAGAATAAATATTATCGACCATTTGGGAAATTTCCAAAACAAATTTCAGCATATTCAATGAATTTTTTCAACGATTTCAAGATTTTTGCATGAAAACAACGAAGATCTACATGTAATATTTTGAGCCTAATATAAGGAAATTAACTATATTACCAAATAAATTTAAAATATAAATATCATGGTCAATATATTTATATCTAACATTTAAAAAGGGTTATAACTTTTTTTTTGTGTTGAGATATAGTTTTTATGTTGAAGAATAGTTTTCATATTTCGAAAACTGAAGTTAGAGTTTAGGATTCTCAGAAGAGAAATATAAACTTTCAACCAACTCTTGAATGATCGAATAGTTTAATAAAGACTTTTGTATGTATTATTCAAGAGATCTTAAATTCGAATATATTTTTATTGTTAATAAAGATGACCATTAGAGTTTTTATCCAATCAATAGTTTTAGAATTCAATAAATTAGTCAAAATATGTGTAAACTAACCCAAACACTTACTATCATAAAAAATAAATATGAACTTTAACAACAATAATAGTATTCATTTTAACAAAACGGAAAAAACGTTTGGGCTGAAAATTTTCTCGATTGAGGCATGTGCCTTTCTATTTAAAGGGACAACAGATTGCAGCGCAATCTAGTAAAAGAATAATACGTCACCATCCCACATAAAAATTGATTAGACTTTTGTGTGCTGAAATCAAATCTCAAAGGTTTCTTAAGAAAGTAAAATGTAAAGTCTTATGAAATGGTCTTTATATGAGTCAGCGACTATGTCATCAAATGACCGAATCCTTTGTGTACTGACATTGACTTAATAATTAAATCCAATGCAAACACATGAGAATTTTTTTATGGTTTATTTCATTTAGACTACCCTTTTCAAAATTAAAGGCATAAAAGAGTTATATATATTTAGAAATCTTATTTCATTTTTCAATCATAAATAAAATGGTATTTTTGCAAATAAATGGAGTTTCAATCATAGATATTTGTATATGTTTAAACATTTTAATGAAGTTTAAACATTTTATTTCTCTTTGCTGGAAAAAAAAAAAGTGTTTTGCTCCTCACGCGCGCTGCAAGTGTGTGCGCAGGTTTAGGCCCTACGCACCCGCGTGTTGCTGTTAGTAAGTGGCCTCCTCTCTTATTCCTTACAGTTGCATGCAGAATTGTTTGTCTTGTTTTTTTAAACGCCGGGTCCTCACCGGTTTCTCCATCACTCGCTCACACACTGTAAAAGTTAATGGTTTTCCCATTAGCCCACTTTCGCCTCAAAATGGGAATCAGAATCTAACTTCCGAATTCATTCAAGATTTTAAATCTTACATGAATTGGTATTCCCAAAACTGATAAAAGGCAAGTAATAAGAGTTCCTTCCTAATTCAATCTCTCCTATCAAGTAGACTTAGAGTTATACTAAGACTCGAGCCTCATTGGCTTACTAAATAAACATGGGTCAAGTCTCTCATTATTCATTCACATACAACCTATAGCATTAGCTCTCAAGGTTCTTGTTTTCAAAAATCGTAGCCTCTCTCGTTATAAAACTTAGTGCTGACTAACTTTACCACCCTTAGCCTCTGCAAAGTCATGCTCTGCTGACCACTTTACAATAGTTTTGCCTTAGCCACATTATTATGGTAAACCC
Source organism: Pistacia vera (assembly GCF_008641045.1). Taxonomy (NCBI): domain Eukaryota; kingdom Viridiplantae; phylum Streptophyta; class Magnoliopsida; order Sapindales; family Anacardiaceae; genus Pistacia; species Pistacia vera. The sequence continues at coordinate 593,779 of NW_022196157.1, read as the reverse complement.
TTCCCGCTCTCAACCATCATTAAAATACCTTCAATTGTTCTGACTTGAGCGTCAGAGAGCCTACGGCAAACATTACATCGGTGTCTCCCGAGCCTTCAAGTTCGTTCTTTCTCTCTTTGCGGGTCGATTCAATTGTTAGTGGCCTGCTTCTCACAATATCTATATCTTCCGAATCAACCGTAGATTTTACCGTCTACAGTAATACAAGGTAAAATATTGGATTAAAAAAATAAAGATGAAGTTTTGGTAAACTCTAGTGGAAGATGTCCTAACTTGAGAGAGAGAGTGAGCGAGTGTTAGTGAGAGTGTTCCTAACACTGCTCTTTATAATTTTCTATATTTCACATTTTTATTTTACGTTCAAGCTTAGTTATGTCACAGGCCAATAAGGGAAATTATTTCACATTTTGGGCCCCCACCCCAACTTAGAGATGACAATTTTATCCACAAATTTGGGGAATCCGCCCCGCCCCCTGTGGAGCAGGGATTCCTGAAACAAGTGGGGATGAAGACAAAAAAATTCTCCAAAAACAGGGATGGGGATAGATACCTCCACGCCCCACTTAAACCTCAATATAAAATTACTAAATTAACTTTTCATATTTATATAAATTACAAAACAAAACCTCCGTATATATAGTCAAGGTCACCTAAATCCTAAACCTAATGTTTTTTTAACTATGGTTGGACAAAATAGGACCCAAGTGTTACAGGGATGAGGCGGGGACGGGGTCAATATTTTCCCCTGGGGGCGGGCAAAGACGTAGCCAGCATTTGTAATGAGTGGTTTCAAAATCTAGGAATTTAATCTTCCAAATTCAAACTTATTTATTAAACTCAACAAAATCCTATAGCTCATTATTTTCATCAATTAAGAAAGCTAAAAAAAGTCTTAAATCTTATAACTTATGTTTTTCAAACAATTTCTACTATCTCAATAAAATTCAACTCATAAACCTATGGAAACTCATCAAATTCAACTCTAAATATCAATCAATTAACTAAAATATATCAAAATTAAACTAAATCTCCAAATCTCTACAACTTAGGGTTTCGTCCATCCTTTAAAGCCATTCAAAATTAACTCAATAACTAACCAAAATTTATCAAATCCAACTAAATAAGATTAAATCAAAACTCACATCAAAATTTAGGAATTTAATCTTTCAATTTCAAACTCATTTAATAAACTTAATAAAAACTTATGGCTCATGATCTTTCATCATTTAAGAAAGCTAAAAAAAAACATTTGTAAGCACAAAAAAAAAAAAAAAAAAAAATTCATCTTACCTTGTAACCTCTAAAGGAATAACCTTAATTTATTGAATAATTTAACCAAAGAAAGAAAAAAGTATAAGAGAGGAGAAGACGAAACCAAGAAAGAGAAAAACATGTAAAAAAAGTTTTAATTAATACAAATTTTTTTGGGGCCAATAAAATTTAAATAGGGTTAAAATTATAAATTCAATAATATATAAGGGCTTTTTAATTTTTTTCAAAAGTTGAGTGGGTCAATTCAGCCCACAAGTGTAGTGTGGCTATATGCGCCTGCTCATGGCATCTTACGCATTAAACACTTCCAAAATCCCACCTAGATTAGTGCCAGCAGGCCTATCACCTACATTCTTACTGCATAGTTATAAGCAGACCCATTCCAGGCTTCCAGCAACAGGATTCACACATCAATCAACAATCCAAAACCGATGCCAGCCTCGTCTGGTGCTCCGTCAGGTATTGGAATTCATAGAGTTTTGAATGTTGCGTCTTAATGGCAGGAGTACTCATGTAGATTTGGATTTGTGTGTTGATGGCTCATAGTTCTTGTTTTCAATTTTATTAATTTTTCTTTCAAAAATTCTATAAGTATGAATATATTATGTCAAATGTTACATCTACTTGTTTTATAGCTACCTCTTTTTTTTCTGTATTCATCTAGGGTTGTTAATGTTGCAGTAATTTTTCTTTTATGTTAGTTATTTCTACACAGATTTCACAGCTTCATGATAATCTTTGTAAAGCCTTCTAACATTCAATAGACTGATTCTTGTTATTGTAGCATTTCTCTCTTTACAATAATTCATACTTTTCTTCTTCATCAAGCTCTTCTTCCTTTCAACAAACATCAAACACAATAAAGCTTGGCTGCGCATCTTCTTGGCATTGAGATGCTCATCGATGAGGAGCAAGCATGGGTCATCGCCGTGCAAGGCCGCCGGCGAACGGCAACCACTTCATGGCTTCACCCATGTTCAAGACTTCAAGCCGTGAACCATGTCTTCAAGCATTTCATTGTTTCTTAAATTGGTTTTTCTATTGAATATTGGTGAAATTTTTGTTGGATTTGTTGATTTAATTGCATGTGAGATTTAAATAATTGGGTGTTTTTCTTTTTGCTGGTACAGTTGGGTGTTTTGTTGGAAACTAAAGAAGATGCCATCCGTGCAATGTCATCTTCAAACTCTTACCAGGTCACATTCTCAACCCTGTTTTTGTTTAGGGTTTAGGGCTAAATGAAACATTTAGGGTTTAGGGCTGAGAAGCTTCATTAAGTCAACACTATAAAAAGGGGCACTGCACAAATATCAAAGTGCAGCGTTTCATTTAGGCTCTAAAACTACACCGTTTTTAGTCTTCACTTCAACAATTTGAAATTTATTTTGAGTTGTTGATTTGATATTTGTGATGAAGGACGTGGTGAAGATGAGTTTGATTAATTTTGAATGTGTCCATTTTTATTTAGGGTTTAGATTGAGCTCGAGTTTAAGGTTTAGTGTTTGAAAAAGGTGAGATTTATATGTTAATTTTTATTAATTTGAGGGTTAATTTTAATTTAGTTGTTAAATGTAGTTTATCCTATTATCTGTATTATAATTTATAATAAAGATTCATAAGGGTAAAATTTGTATTTTGGCTGTCAAAGCCAACAAATATTCAGAATTTTGGTGAATGGATGGTAAATGTGGTGGTAACGCTTTGTGGTTCCTAAATCATGGGGAAAAAATGTTTTCTAAAATAGTTTGGGGGTCAAAGAGTAATTCGCTTTAATGTATTGTTGTGCTAACTGCTAACTGCTAACGTTTTGCAGCGTCTTCACATTTCTCATTCCGGTTCTAGTTGCCACTGTTCAAGTGTGTGTCCAAGGCACAACTAAGTCTCCGATGGAAACACATCGAGTAAATGTATATGATTTTCCTATTGGCCACCATCATATTCATATTCTACTCTACGTTTACAACGGCTGATACACAATTTTCGAGCGTTATTGCTTTCAAAAAAGGGTTTCTTTCTTCAATTTCTTTGGTGTCCATTATCATCCCTCGCTGGATTGCATATACCATTTTTATTTTATGGGCTTTGGTGTCGTCTTTTTTGGTTTATCTTCGTGCCACTTTGATTAAGAAGACCTATAATTGGCTGCTCCAAGTGATTAATGTGACCAATAATTGGCTGCTCCAAGAGATTAAGGAGACTTGGCTCTACGAGAAAATATGTGAGAAGATAAGCAGCTTGCGGAGATGCCAAATCCTACCATATTAAGTGTACAAGGATATCCGCGACATTTATATAGAAATGTCTCACATTATAGCATAATTTTTACATATTCATTGTATGAATATTTATGATATGAAGTTACTTCTCTTTAATGTATTGTGGTGCTAACGTTTTGCAGCGCCTTCACATTTTCTCATTCTGGTTCTTATTGCTGCTATTCAAGTGTGTCTCCATGGCACAACTAAGTCTCCGGTGGAAACACATGGAGTAAATGTATATGCTTTTCTATTAGCCACCATCATATTCATATTCTGCTCTACGTTTACAACAGTTGATACACAACTTTCGAGCATTGTTGCTTTCATAACATGGTTTCTTTCTTCGATTTCTTTGGTGTCCAATGTCGTCCTTCGTTGGATTGCATATCCCATTTTCATTTTATGGGCTTTGGTGTCGTCTTTTCTGGTTTATCATCTTGCCACTTTGACTAAGGAGACCTATAATTGGCTATTCCAAGTGATTAATGAGACCTATAACTGGCTGCTCCAAAAGATTAAGGAGACTTGGCTCTACGAGAAAATATGTGAGAAGATAAGCAGCTTGCGGAGAGGCCAAATCCTACTATATTAGGTGTACAAGGACATTTGCGACATTTATATAGAAATATATCATATTATCGCATCAATTTTAACATAATAATTGTATGAATATTCATGATATGAAGTTAGGATATTTACTTTGAAGATAATAATATTACCTTAAGAGAATCATGTATCTTAGATTTTTCTAAATTAACTAATGAAAGTATAGAACTACTATTTAATAAGAATCATATTATAACTATTTATAAGTCAATGTATTTATAACACTCATGATATATTTTTTCTCTCGTTTAACCTCACAATTAATTTGATAAATGATTGTTAATTGAATATATATGTATAATGTATATATATTCATTTATGATTTTGTGATACTATAAATTGTCTCGATAGACATAAGAATTAAGGAATTTTATAATGTGGGCCGGACCGTGACCAGGGTTGAAATTTTGAGCCTCGCATTGTAGAATGTAGTCTGGGCTCTAACTGTTTGGCCCGATGGAGAATTGGATTCTCAATTTCACCCTCTAATAAGTTACCAACTTGACCTATAGTTTAGGAGATCCAAAACATTTACGTTAAAAAAAAAAAAAAATTGTTTTTAAAATTACGGGTTACTCAACAATACTTATGATGGGGAATTCAAAGACCATAATGAATATTTTTTTTAAATAATTATTCATCATCAAATGGTAGATTTATAGCAAATATTTATATCATATGATATTATTTTAGAATTTAATTAAACATACAGAAACATCCATGAAAATATTTTTCACTTCATTAATCTTCTTATTTTATTATAAGTTCTATATGCACTCACAAACTTAAAAAAATGAAAACGTATTATGCATTAGGCAAAATTTTGGTGTTTTATTGCGATTCAATTTGAATTAATAAGATAAAAATAAGTTTCTTGCTTTAAATATTTAGTTTATTTGGTGATTGAAAATATAGGAAAGAGTTTAAGATATTCAATCTAAGCATGATCAAACTTATCTCCATGATTAAGAGATTAATATCTCCAGACAATTTTCAGAAACATTCAAAGTTTCAAACAATGGAAGTAACAAAATACATGTAAAAAATTAAAATAAAATAGACATATATATATATGTATATAAAATTTTATTTTTGAAGAATTTTATGACATATGCATGTATTTTAACATATGAAGATCAAGATCCATTCCTTATTATTTTTCTTTCGTTAACTATTAATCATACGTCTTTATTTATTTTGCTAAAAGCTTATATAAGATCTTGATACCAATGTTTTAAAAACCGGACCGTTGGGGCTGGTTCTCAAGTTGACCAGTTTGACTAGTGTGCATCAAACACATCCCTAAAAAATTTTATTAGCCTCTACTAGTTTGAAATCTAATAAACACACCCCTAAAAATTTCCTATCAATCCCTATAGGTTTGAAATAAAGCAAACATACCCCTACAACATCTATACTTTTATTTTATTTTATTCACTTTTTCCTTCCTCTTTTCTTTTTCTCCCCATCTTTCTCTTTGTCTCCTCTTCATTTGGCCACATTGCAGCGTTAGACTTTTCCCCTTTTTCTAGCTGTTTTCTCACCCAAAATCACCCCCCACCCTGTCCTCTTTAAAACCATACCCTTTATCCCTTCTCATCACTCATTGATCGCCGACCATGGAAACCGCATTGAGTGACTGTTTTTGCCGGTTTCCGGCCATTTTGAGCGACGACAACTCCAACCCCAACCACCCTTAGACTCACTAGCTACTCCCTTACAAAACCCCTAAAGTTCCCAAGCCATTCCACCCACCGATCGCCGACAATCACAATGTAGGGTTTCATTGTTTCTTGGCCAAATTCCAATGACCAAAACTCAATCTGACACCACTTCTCGACTCACCGTGATCCACCCTTCAAAACCCCCCAACCCTGATTCTTGTTTGCCTGCCGAACATCGGCCGAGAGCCATCTCCAACCGTCATGATTTGAATTGTTTTGGTGTGGTATTGATCGGATTTTCAATAATTTTTTATTGGTTTTGGCTTCCTGGTTGCCTTGTGCTTATTTTGGTTGTGCGTTGTTGTGTTTTCCTGGTGAATGACACCTCCCCACCGACTAAAACTCCAGCCATGGAAATTTAGGAGTTTGAGTTAACCTAATTTTGTTAGAAAAACCGGCTGGACCGGTGGTTCGCTATAGTTACATCGATCCAACCGTGGGTCAAAACAGGTTAATTACAGTTCTGGTTTTCGACCCTAATCTGCTCGGCTTAGCCACCGATTGACAATTTGACCGGTTAAACCGGTCGAGCCAGGCCAGGTTTTAAAACACAGCTTGATACTGCCACTACATCCTAATTAATATAGCAAAACTGATATTCCTTTGAACAAATAAATAACATTAATTAAAAGATAACCACACAAAATCTTACCTAAAATCCTATGTCTCTCCAAGGTATTTCATTTTGTACAAATACTAACTTTGGTTTGCAAAGTTTTAGGGTTTAAAAAAAAAAAAAAAAAAAAACATAACTCTCTCTTGTATCTTGTTTAGATTGTTACTTGCTGTTTTACAAGTGCATCCTCCATTGGAGATTCATCCAGCAAATTTGTACACTTTTCTAACGGCCACATTCTTTTATTGCTTTGCTTTTACAACTGACACCAAGCTTCATATTATTCATCACACAATCGATTCTCAGATAAACCACTCTCAACTCCTTGGCATTATCGCTTTTATCTTGGGTTCTTTTTCTTCAACTTCACTAGTCTACATCCTCATTCCCCGCTTGATCGTTTACAAAAGGGTTCAAGAAAAGATTAAGAACATAATGATCACTGAAAAGGTCAACTACTTATGGAGCAGTAATTGTTGGAAGCAAGATGGGCACAAAGCTCAAAAGGAAAGAGGAAATAGAAGAGAAATTCACAAATCAAACTTCTTATTTCACTTGTTCAACATAGTTTGAGCACATAACTATATATACTACTCAAAAGATAACTCAAGAGTCTAAATTTAAGAACTTAAATGCTATTCACGTTCACTGGATGTTTCACATACCAAAAAACACGTATTTTACGTTAACATTTGATCGATCTTGCAATACAAGGTTGACACCATAGGATAAAAAACTTAAAATTTGTGATATTGTTTTTACTTGTCTCTCTCAGTAAGTCATTTTCTCTTTGTACCATCAATTTGACAGATGGTATATAATGTTCAACATATCCCATCCTTTATTTTTGGCTCCATTATTTGCCAAGGGAACCTTTATTGGTTGTTCAAAAGCATAATTTATATGACAAAATTAATGGGTAGCCATTTGAATTTTCTTTTTCTTTTTTATCATTATTAAGTATTATTTTCTTTTTGCCCAAGAATTAACATAAAAAGGGAAAAAAAAGGTATGAAGTAAATAAGGTATATATTGATTTATTTTTAGTGATTAAAGAAAGAAATTGTTAGTTGTGAATATGAAAATCAGAGTCTAAAAATATTAGCATGATTAAATATATTTTTAAGACAAAGAAAAGAAATATTATGTTTTGGACTATTATTTTGTATTTAAACGAAGTAATTATAACCACAACTATATGATGGTAGTTACTGATTTGGCCAAATGTGGTCTATAATAATGTGGAAGAATTTGTGGAGCTTCTAGATGGTTTTAATTTCATTAACTATAAAGGATTTAAGAGCTGATAACAAAATCTCTAAAGAAAATTAAATATTATATATACGTACAAAAAAAATTGAATATAAAAGTAAACATAACAAGTTCACATTTACGTCAACTAATTATGATCAAATGTTGTAGGCGGCTGATAACCCTTTCTTAACTAATCCGAGTGTTTTTCCAGAGACTTATAAGAAGTTGTTATACCTCTACATGACTAGATGAGACCTTAGTTACTATGTTAACTTGCTAAGTCAGTTTATGCACAAACCTAAGCAGTCTCATATGCATGTTGCACTAAAGATTGTTAGGTATGTCAAATCTGCATCAGGTACGTGTCTGTTTTTTCCCTCAGATAATCCTATGCAACTATTGGCCTATAGTGACTCAGATTGAGCATTTTGTCTCATGACAAGAAAATCTTTTATTGGTAACTGCATATTCCTTGGCCATTTTCTCTTATCCGGGAAATCCAAAAGGCAAGCCACTATTTCTGAGTCTTCTTCTGAAGTAGAATACAAGGCTATGGCATCCATTGTGTGTGAGGTTATTTGGCTTGTTCGGCTACTTAATGATCTTGGTTTTCATAATGTCACTCTTGTCACATTGCATTGTGACAATCAATCTACCAACCACATTACTTCCAATCCTATGTTTCATGAGAGAACTAAACACATTGATATTGATTGTCATATTGTAACAGACAAGCTAAAAGTTGGATTGGTCAAGACAGCATATATCTCTACATCTGAGCAACTAGTTGATGTATTGACAAAAGCACTTGGCAGCAGACTTTACCCTCATCTCTTAAGCAAGTTGGGGGTTTTAGATATCTATCACCCACCAACTTGAGGAGGGGTGTTAAGAGAATGAGTGCTATGTACTGTAATGTTGTTGAGTGATGTTGTTGTTCATGTAATGTACTGATATATAAGGAATTGTACTGTAGCTGTAGTTACTGCAGTTAGATTGTTAGTTAGTGTTCAATTATCAGTTAAAGTTTAACTGAAGTTATTTACTGTTGAAGAGTTAGTTAGCTGTAGTTAGTAAATCATAGTTAGTTGTAGCTGTAGTTACAGTATTACTGAGAATGATCGAGAAGCAGAAAGTGTGTGCAGATTGATTTAGGTAATAAAACCTAAAATGTAATTTGATCAAGAGATCAAGAAGCAGATGCTGTTGGTGGAAGACACTCTTGATACCATGTAAACAAATGAAGAACAAAGAAGAACTTTCGAGAAAGAATTATGCTTCTTGTGTATTATCAATTCTCAATATCCCACGACTCTAAAAATCCGATAACATTATCAAACCAATAGGATTGCTTCTAGATAATATATTAAAACCTTGAAAGAAACTTTTTCCAGGAAACTTTTGATGGAACAAATGGCAAGTAATAGGGAAGAGGATATACTGAACTTGCACTTCTAATATAATAAGAAGTCCAAAGGGAAAAGTTTGGTATATATTTTTATGAGTTGATGCAGAAGTTAGAGAATTAAATCGGAAACTTTAGAATGAAATCTTTCTTCAAAAAGGAAGTTGAATGCTGAAGAAGCTTTTTGCCATGTGAAAAGTTGCCTTTACAGCTTATATAGCACGGAGGAAAGAGAAGGAAAGGAAGATCTTGTTTTTATTTTGAATAGTTTTCATATTCCGAAAACCAAACTTTTCCCAAAAACACCCAATTGTGAACCAAACGAAGCCTAGAATTCTGGAAAGAGAATTATGAATTTTTAACCAACCCTTGAGTGGTGATGAATTACTCAAGAGGCACTGAGTTCAAATCTTTTCTTGATTGCTAATAAGAATGACCACTAGAACTTTAACACAGTTAATAGTTCCAAAGATCCAAAAGATTAGATGAGATACACATAAACTAACTCGAACATCTCCAGTTATTAAAAAAAAAAAAAACACACAAAAGAAAAAAGAAATATGAACTTTCACAACAATATCAAAATCAGAGCCAGGGTCTAAAATGAGGACAAAAGGTTTTATAACAATTCAACAGTGCTCACAAGAGGGGTAAAAAAACAACACAACCCTCTTTTACTCTTTGTTTACACATTCACATCATAAGATAGTTTCGGTTTTGGACTCCCTTGTGATATGAACTGTGGCAACAATAACAAAATCAGAGCAAAGCTTTAGAAATGAGGACAATAGAAGTTTTTGTTACATTTCAACACTGCTTACAAGAAAAACAACTCTCTTTACTCTTTGTTAACACATTCACATCATAAGATAATATCCCTATGGTAAAAAGATGAAAAAGAAAAGAACAAAGGCTCAAACAGGTTCTTTTTTGATAACCCAATTCACATCATAAGATACCTGGAAAAAGAAGAAAGAAAGGAGTTAGAGTAATCACACTTCCTACAATTTACATTAAGTCTCTACTCGGCCACGACTGTTATTGGAGCTTCAACTGATTCTGGTGCAGCTGTGATCTGTTTTGGTGCAGGAGTTCCTGGTGCGGGTTGGAGGAACTGGGTGAAGTGGAATTCAATCTGTAGCCGGTGATGAAGAGGTGTTGATGCCATTAAACCTTTCTTGATATCTGCCTGCAATTCACGTATTGGAATTGCAGCCAAGAAGCTCTTTATGTACTCCTTGCAAGCCTCCTTCCCGCGGCACACAACCTCCTCTACCTCTTCATTGTTTACCGGCTCCTCATTCTTGGTTAGCAGTTCACCAGAAACAGAACCCTCCTCCTTTACATTGACCTGCTGGACTGGCTGGTTTTTTGGCTCTGATGCTGATGCAACAATCTGCTGATCACCAGCTGGTTTTTCGTCAGTTGATTGAGCAACGTTTGGTAGTTTGTGAATCACACTATTGCAGTCAAATTTCAAAATATAAGCCTGATTGCATCCCTCATAAAGCCTCTCCCCTAACGTGTCAATTATGTAGTAAGCTTCTGGTTCAATCTTGAGTACAAAAAAATGATCGTTCCAGCTAACAATATAAACCTGAGGTTCGCCATTGCTTGGACTTTCTGATCCTGCACGGCTAATCTCATCCCAAATGTTATCAAACGACATGGCACCATGCAAAAAGTCAAATCTTCCCTCATCCATTCCCTCTGGATGAAAAAACCCAATGAAGGACTTTCCTGATATCACACCAAGAGGGCGTATTTTCGCTTGAAGGACTGTTTCCAGATCAAAGTGCTTGTCAGGAAACCTCTCCCTATAGGTTTCATTCTCACAAAGGTTCCTCCATTCCAACGAACCATCTCTGATTAGACTATCAAGTTGGGACTTGACAGGCATAAGACCACGGTTATTCTGGAACCAATCTGCTATTACAGCAACAAGGGCTGTACAAGCACTCTCACCTGCTGCTCGCTCACTCCGCTGATCAATGGAAGCAAAGAAGACCTCACTTTGAAGCTTCATTTGGCCATCACGGCTTATTACTTCTTTGTGCTCCCAACTTCCTATAGCAAAATTGTCATCCCCAAATTCAGAAACTGAAGATCGATTTGCAGATAAATCATCATCTGTTTTAAGCATCTGCCGAAATAATTGCCACTGTTAGTACACAAAAAGTAAAATAATGTAGTCTGTGATCAACTGTGGAAGATATAAAATATTAAGATACTGAATATCACCCTAACAGTACATGTTTCATATCCTTAACACTATGATCTTTCAATATAATCACTGCGATTTTCAATTTCGTATCTTTTTCTTCTCAACTTGAGAGGAAAAGTATTCCAGAAATACATGAGCATAAACTATGAAAAGGAACAAAATCAATAGTTGATTCTTACCCCATGAGAAAGAGATTCATCAGAGCTAAGCTGCCGGCGATCAAAATCAATATCATCCCCACCTTCTTCCCCATTCCCCTTCTTTAACAATGGCTCTCCTTTGGCTTTAGGCGATCTGAAACTTAGCTTTCTCTTCCTCCAAGAGAGTAGGCTGCGCTTCGAACTTTGTAACAGAGATGGCTCAGAGACTGATGCTATTGGATCTTCAGGATGCGAGCAACCCACATCAGACTTGCGATTGCTATAATACACCCAATCCTCATCTTCACCGTTTATCCTCATACTGGAGTAATATGATCCTCCAGCACAATTTGCATAAGCCAGTGTGCCATAACTAAACGACTTCCTAACACTGGCTTCCTCCTTGCCCTCATCCGATTCTCCTTCCTCAAAATCTTCAAGTGAGTCAGAGTCAAAAGGGTAGTTATATTCGCCATCTTCGCTCCGAGAACACCTGCCATCACTACCCTCTTCCTCCCGGCAGGCCTTTTTCGCTCTCCTGGTGGACACATACTCCGTAAAAATCTTAACTTTTCTAAGACCAGCTTTAATTGCAGAAAGCTCATCCTTCTCAGTCGAAGTGGTTTCTCCTGATTGGGGAGGTGGGGATACAACAGGCATAATTGCTGTCTGCACTGGCTCAGTGGTTTCCTGAGCTGTTCTCAGCTCCAGCAAACTAAAAGATATCTGCACGGTCGAAAACCCAAGATCAATAAAACGCAAACCAACCCTACCATCACATTTTCTCACAAGAAGGCAAACAATAAGGCACGTACACAGAGCAAGGGATGTGACTCAGCAGCACCAGTAGAGAGTGTAAGAGGCAAGTTCAACTCAATTTCCTTTTCTTCAGCTAAAGAAGCAAACTCGGCAAGGTTCAGCGTCCCAGTTGCAACAACAGGAACCTTGTTTTTAGGCCCCTGGTTCAAGCCCTGGATAAACACAGATTCTTTATTAACTCCCCTCAGATTCTTACAATCAACAAACAAACACACTATTCCCATCACAAATATTAAGTTTGACAAGTCAAGTGATCAAATCTCCGGTATTCAGGAATAGTAACAATGAAAATAAATAAATAAATAAAATTCTAGAATGGTCAACTCTCAAATAATCCATTACTGCAAATCTTTACCTAGTCTGAACCCAAATTCAATCTGCAATCTGAACCCACATCAAGTCTATGATCTAATATCTCAAATCTTCACTAAACTTTTAACCCACTAATTTTCATTCCAAAAAACGTAAATTTATTTTAAAAACAAATATACGTAAATCAAGAAATGGCCAAAGACCCACCAAAGATCATAGAAAAGAAAAATAAAAAAGATATATATATATATATATTTTTAAAATAAAGAAAGAAAAACTCACATTGAAGACAGTGAAACCGATCTCCCAAGGATGAAAGACATTTTCTTTATAAGCAGAAAAAGTACAAAGAGACTGAAACTCTTCGTCCCACAAAACAACACCGTTTGGACTTTCGTTTTCGTTTTCATTTTGGTGATTTAGTTGAGCTTCTCTGGTGAAGTTCCTCCTGACCCTTCTTCTCAAAGTACTCAAGGCGACTTTAGGACCCTTCCAACGAATCTCAACCGCTAACCTTTCTTCTTCCTTCTTCTCTGCAACCTCCCGCACCAGATCCCACCCCTCCATCCTCTGTACCACCAGTTTCACCTCGTACTTCTTCGTCACAAGAGGCGGCCACGGCCGCCACCTCATCATCTTTACCACCATTCTTCAGACCAACCCAAAGCAAATACCCAAAAAAAACAACCTCAAAATCCTCAAATCCTTCAAAAAAACAAAAAGAAAAGAAAACTTGTTTCGAAAATTACACAATGTTTTTCATTCTTCCCATAACCGAACCACCCAAAACAAACACAAAAACGAAAAATCCTTAAAAGCTCCGAATTCTTGAGAAGCGTGAAGATAAAACAAATGGGTTGTTGAAAAACTCTTTGGGAAGCAAAATTAGTGGGTTAGAGAAGGGAAATGAATGGAGATTGTGAATGATTTTGCAAGGAAAAGAGGCTGTGAAATGAACAAGAGAGAGAAGAAAGAATATGCCGTTAATTTGGGGAGAGAGAGAGAGAGAGAGAGAGAGAGAGAGAAGGCAAGTGTTTTAGCTCACACGCTGAGAAAGACAAAGACAAAGAAAGAGAGAGTCTGAGTTGGTGATTGTTGAACGTTGGAGGGGTTAAAAGAGAGAAGGGTGAATTTATTAACCTAGGTTTTCAGAATTTGGGAATTCAAAATATAATTTTAGATAAAAGTTTTTTTTTTAAATTTAAATATTATAAGAAAAATATTGTATATTCTAAATAGTTTATCAATCAACATATCATGTTATTTATCCTATAAATTCGTTATTTAGACATCAATCATAACGATAATTGTGAAATCTTTCTATTTCTTCTAAAATTGTGATTCTTTATATATGTTTTGACGTGTGTATAATAATATTCATATAAATATGACAAAAAAAATTTATAAAATAATTTATAATTAATGAGTTCCACCCTAATTACATTTCAATATTAATTAAACTCTATTAATGTTTTGACCTAATTAATTTCATTAATTTGTTTGGAACATCTCTATTAGAGGTAGTGTTTATATAATTTTTTAAAATATATATATATAAAATTAAAGTTCTATTTACAATGTGCTTTTGGTGGGGTTAGGGTTAAAGAGAGAGGCTTAACGGCGTTTTAACGATAACGAGGTAGTTGAGTTGACTTCCGTTTTTATTCAATATTTGTTTTATCCAAACACTATCCGCTTTGGAGGTTATTTTCGGAAAAAATTATATTCTTTTTACTGGCTTTTATTCTTATATATTTTTTCAAATTACATTATTAAAATTTTTTATTATCCATTTTCAAGATAAGGAAAAGATTAATTTTATTAATGATTTTAAAACGTGACCTAAAAAGAGAACAAGTTCTTTTTTTTTTTTTAATTAAGAATTTATTTTCGATTTATTGAATTTTAACAAAACCTTCCCAATTGGGCCAAAAAAATATCAAGAATTAAATTGGTTAATTTTATTTTATGTCAATGTTTATTAATAAAGATAAATTAAATTTAACCCCAATTAAATTAGTATCAAACCCATGGAAACTTTATAAAATTCATTACAAAAAAACTCCTAATATATCAACAAAAACATATTAATTTATTTTCCTATTTAAATAAATATATTTTTAGTGTTTACCCTAAAATAAGAATGTAAATTATTTTTTTTCTCAATTAATGGGTAGCAATAGATTGAATTTTTTTTAACTATCTCTGAGTGGTTAAGCGGTTCGATAAGGACTTTTTTGAGTATTACTCAAAAGATTCTGAGTTCGAGCCCCTCGTCGGTTACTAATAGAAGTAGTCACTGTAACTCTTATCTTAGAGTCTTAAGGGATTAGTTGAGGTGCACGTAAGCTCGTCTAAACACCCCCCCCCCCCAAAAAAAAAAAAAAAGATAGAATTTCCCAAAAAAATAAATGGAAAATAATTAAATTTTTATGGTATGAAAATAAGTATGCTTTTTGGTTTAAAGAAGGTGTTAGGCTAAATTTGTGTCACAAATCTAATGACCAAACATTTGTTGGGTAAGAATAATTTTATGTAATTTACTAGATAAAGAAATTATTTTTTCATATATAATAAAAATATGTTTTTCCTTTTTAAACCCAATTATTTTTGTATCTTACTAGGTGAAGAAAATTATTTTGTATCTAACCCCAATTATGTTTACAATATGAACACAACTAGTCTATTCATTTATTAATTACTCTCTAAGACTTACCCAAAATTGAACACTAATTACTCAATAGCCATTAGTATTAATTGATCTCCATGTTTAAGGCAAATTCCAACCCAATTCACAGAGATTTTTAGGAAACCAAACTTGCCGCCACAAAGGACAAAACAAAATTAATGAAGTAAATCCACCAAAATTAATACTAATTAAATCATTAATCACATTAAACATGGTAATTTCATAGTGTGTTTCATGTTGTAAATTTGATGGGCAATTAATGTTTTATTTGATTATTGTATAAGAGGTCATTGATATTGAATTCCATCTACATTACGGAAGGAATTTTTAGTTTAAATTAAAAACTTGGAAAAAACACATGAAATTTTGTCTTTTAACGTTATTCGACATTAATAGATAAAAGTTGAAATTTTAAAAATAAATCGACATTAATACCCAAAATTTTGGAGACGATGTAATTACTCATGNTTATGGTATGAAAATAAGTATGCTTTTTGGTTTAAAGAAGGTGTTAGGCTAAATTTGTGTCACAAATCTAATGACCAAACATTTGTTGGGTAAGAATAATTTTATGTAATTTACTAGATAAAGAAATTATTTTTTCATATATAATAAAAATATGTTTTTCCTTTTTAAACCCAATTATTTTTGTATCTTACTAGGTGAAGAAAATTATTTTGTATCTAACCCCAATTATGTTTACAATATGAACACAACTAGTCTATTCATTTATTAATTACTCTCTAAGACTTACCCAAAATTGAACACTAATTACTCAATAGCCATTAGTATTAATTGATCTCCATGTTTAAGGCAAATTCCAACCCAATTCACAGAGATTTTTAGGAAACCAAACTTGCCGCCACAAAGGACAAAACAAAATTAATGAAGTAAATCTACCAAAATTAATACTAATTAAATCATTAATCACATTAAACATGGTAATTTCATAGTGTGTTTCATGTTGTAAATTTGATGGGCAATTAATGTTTTATTTGATTATTGTATAAGAGGTCATTGATATTGAATTCCATCTACATTACGGAAGGAATTTTTAGTTTAAATTAAAAACTTGGAAAAAACACATGAAATTTTGTCTTTTAACGTTATTCGACATTAATAGATAAAAGTTGAAATTTTAAAAATAAATCGACATTAATACCCAAAATTTTGGAGACGATGTAATTACTCATGACTTATGCGTACCCCAACTAATCCCCCGGGACTCTGAAACTGCCGACCAAATGAAAGCTCCAATGGCTACCCCTATATTAGCAATCGAGAATAAACTCTAACTTATGACCTCTTAAGTGATATACCCAAAAGTCTCTATCGAACCACTCGGTTGTTTTGTTGAATGAAAGTTGAGTAATGAAGATTAGTGTTATGTCTTGTAATCATCTTAGGGATATGCATAATTACATGATTTTGTTCTTTTTAAGTAGATGTTGCTTAAAGAAAGTTTTAATATAATTTCATGAATAAATTCTAAAGTGGGTTGGTGTATGTGTTATTGTCAACTATTTATGAAATAATATAAATAGTCTTTAATTATAAATGGACTAAAGAAATTAAACCTTACTCTATGGTCTTTTTTATATCATGGTCACTCTCATCAAATTTAATTAATGGATGCATGCATAAACTATAAAGTCTAAAGTGTGAAGCAAAGTCAATTACCTCTATAGTAAAAAATTCAATAATTTTATTATATGGCTTTTGATACCCGTGTTGGGATTCATAATAATGTATGATTTATAATTTATCACTTTGTAATATAAAATATTTTATGCTCACACTAAGGTTGAACATTAAATGTGTAAAATATATATAATATGCAAATTACAATATCATAAATGCATGTTTTCATTATAGTTTTTAATAAGGTAGGTTTAGGTTGGATGATTATTGTTGATGCGAAAATCCGCAACAACAGAAATACGTGGTTGACAATGTTAGAATCATGTAGAATGTGTGTGTGATCTTGATAGATATGGAGGCAACCCAACATGAATGTGTAGTAATAATCTTAGAATAACAAAAAAACAATAAAATACTTTTAAAGTGGTTTAATTGCATATAATACAAAACCTACATCATATGTTATGTTATTGAATGTATTGACGAGCTGAATTACAAATAGTTATGTTGAGTTATAAAGAGTTATCTCAACGAGTCAACATTCTTGAGTTCTTTTTTTCCTTAGTCTCTTTCTCAAATCTCTTCTCTCTCTCGAGGACCTCTAAAACAGATTATAAATGAGTTTATATAACACTCGTTACAAGATTGAATTAGAAATAAATTCAAATAAAAAATAGTGAGATCTTCGGCATTGATTGTGGAACCCATATCGCAAAATATCTCAGGCTGAAATAAGAGTTATCTTTTCTAAATTTATTGCACCACATTATGAATTTTACTAAATTTCTAATAGATATAGATGTTTAAAAACGTATTTATAATCTATAAATAATAATATAAATTGAATGTTGATTTGAAAAAACAAAACAAAACCAAAAAAAAAAAAACCAATTCCTTTATAAATATTACTTAATAATAGTGTTAAACCCACGTATAATCCATGACAATAATGTATAATTAGTCAATAATTTCGGGTCGACCTTTAAGCTAATCCAACCAATTTTGTTCTTTGTAAACCAAACTATATAATGTATTAATAAATATGACCATTAGACTGATAGACACGGTCCACGCGGACCCTTTGACTTGCATGTGCCCCCCATGTGCACTGTAGCAAATGCCCCCCATGTGAATTTTTGCTTATAAAGTTGGGTAGGGATCAAACCAATTTCCTTCAAGAAAAAAAAAATTTAATTAATTACACACTTATGCTTTTACAGCTAGGCTTTTGAAATTTTAGAATATTTTGAGCCTTAGAGTTTGGGTGTATATATGATTTGATTTGATTGTTTGCCTTGCAAGTTGAAAGAAATCCTAGCCACACATCATTATGATGATTAAGATCATGATTAAACTAATTAATTAAATAATTAATTCTATGTGAGGTTCATTAATTATTAATTAATTAGCTTTAACTAAACAGGTAGACCGCTCAAATTAGATCTTCAAGTGATCGCTTCGAGTTGAAAGTTTTGTAAGCTTAATTAATTAATTAAGCGGCAGACAATTAAGGGTGTTGGAGATTATTATGGTCAAATCAATATTATTTTTTAAGTAATTAAGTGATTTTTTATTTTAATTATAATTTATTTTTTAGTTCACCTATGATATTTCATTTACATATAAATGAAGAAATTTGTATGAATATTTTCTATATTTTATATTATTTTTCTTTATTGGGTTCAAACCTTGAGGCCACTTACTACTTTGTGAGTTACTTGATCCTTCGGACTGGCAAGACATTCAATAGGTCATCTAGATTAGTTTAAATGCGCGCAATCTAACCTAAATATCCTAGTTAAAAAAAAAAAAAAAAAAAAAGGATGTAACAATTTTAAAATAACCATGTAATTAGAAATTTCTAGAATATGGATATTTGTTGGCATTACATGAAGGAATGTTCCACCATGTTTTGAAGCTTGTCTTGACCCAGTCTAGTGCATGAACATTATCTAGTCAAGTATCAAATTCATATTAAACTTTAGTAACTTGTAACATTAATTATAAATTTAAATCAAACATTACATTTAGGTTTTAATTAAATATGATACATTATAATTTAAATAAGGTGAACGACATTTTCCACCCAAGGTTTGGCGAATTTGCAAGTTCCCCCCCTAGTTTCATAAATGGTATATTCCCACCCTTAAATTAACAGATAAAGTTTAATCTAATAGTTAAAAGGGTAAAATACTCATTTCAAAATAACTATTCCACTTCTCAAATTCAGTCCACCGAAAATTTCAAAATAAAACTTCAATTCTCAAATTCACCCCTCTGGTGATTTCAGGCCATTCCGGCCTGTTTCTGACACAATTGACCCTTTTTGACACCACCATTACAATCTCCTCAACCCCCACATCAAAACCCCTAACCTCCCTGCTTGATTGAACCCCATAATCGTTTGTCGTCGCTTTTAGTATCAATTGGCGTTTCATCCAAATTCCAGTAAGTCCTGGCACTAAAAACCACCCCTAAGACCACCAATAGCATCGCCGACTTATAACATTAGTAACTTATAACATTAATTATAAAATTTAAATCAAACATGACATTTTAGGTTTTAATTAAATATGATAACATTAAATAATTTAAATAATATAACAACATTCACTAAAGTTAATGAATTAATCCCATACATAACAAAAGTTTCTTGTGTATGAAAACCGAGATATTTATACCATGTGAATCATCACATTTATTCAATAAAATTATATCATATGAGTATTTTTTTTTTTTTTTTTTTTTTATAATTCATACTAATTATCCTCGTGATTCATGATGAAAAATGGGATACATTTATTTTACCTAAATTTTTTCTTTTTATCACATAAGTCAAAAAAGTTTTTAATTTTTTTTTTTAATTTTTTTGACTGAAGGTGTTTGGGTTAGTTTACATGCACCTTAACTAATCCCTTGAGACATTGAAGTTAACGACCGAGTAAACCCTCTATCGAAGCCCTAAAGTTAACGACTGGGTAAACCCTTTATCAGGGTCCTGAAGTTAATGACTGTATAAATCCTTTATCAAGGTCCTGAAGTTAACGACTGGATAAACCCCTATTTAATTTATATATAATTGTCAAAATATATTATTGATTTCCCTTGATGCATTAGGTGAGATGTAGTGCATAATTGATCCTCCCTTTTTTGTCAAAAAAGTTGGTGAAAAAGACCTTAATAAATTAAGTATCCAATCCCATCACATTGAATTTGAATTCTTAATTAGGTAACAAATGACAAATTTTTAGAGCATAATGTTAATGAATTTCTCACAAACCAACAACATGGATTGTTCAAAAAAAAAAAAAAAATTTGTTTGGTAAAGTTAGCAACCACTTGTCTAGTGAACCCAATTAGCATAATTGAAATTATTTCATTTTTTTTTTTTTGGGAAAATTATTTAATTTCATGTGGGAAATTCTTGTTTATATTTAAANGAAGGAATGTTCCCACCATTGTTTTGAAGCTTGTCTTGACCCAGTCTAGTGCATGAACATTATCATTAGTCAAGTATCAAATTCATATTAAACTTTAGTAACTTATAACATTAATTATAAAATTTAGATCAAACATGACATTTTAGGTTTTAATTAAATATGATAACATTAAATAATTTAAATAAGAGTGAACGACATTTTCTCACCCAAGGTTTGGCGAATTTGCAAGTTCCCACCCTAGTTTTATAAATTGCATATTCCCATCCTTAAATTAGCAGATAAATGTTTAATCTAATATTTAAAAGGGTAAAATGCTCATTTCAAAATAACTATTCACTTCTCAAATTCAGTCCACCAGAAAATTTCAAAATAAAAATTCAATTCTCAAATTCACCCGTCCGACGATTTTCAGGCCATTCTGGCCTGTTTCCGACACAATTGACCATTCTTGACACCACCATTACAATATCCTCAACCCCCACATCAAAACCCCTAACCTCCCTGCTTGATTGAACCCCCTAATCGTCGGTCGTCGCTTTTAGTATCAATCGGTGTTCATCCAAATTCCAGTTAGTCCTGGCACTAAAAACCAATGTTTTAAAACCCAACCCGGGGTGAAACCCGGCAAAGCTTCCGGGTCTCGGGTTGACCGGTTTAACCGGTTTGACCATGACAAAAATTTTTAAAATTAAGCAAATATACCCTAAAAATTCGTGAAGTCCCTATAGGTTTGAAATTTATCAAACACGCCCCAACTGTAAAATCGACCGGCGACTGATTAGTGGCGGCGACACCCCAGATGCAACCCCAATCGTCCCTTGAGTCCATTTCCATCAAAATATACCCAAGATCTGGCCGAAATAAGTTCGATTTCGGCTAGATCTCACCGACGTCGACGTCGGCATTCCAGGCCAGATCCCATCGATTCTGGCAACAACAACCCTCCCCATCACCCCAGAATTACTCCCCTTTTCCTTCCGACCAAAACCCACCTCACCCCACCGCCGTTAGCCCTGTCAATCGCCGAAAAAATCTTATCGTTGTCGCTGCCAGTTTTGTTCGATTTTCGATCGATTTACTCATCGGAAATCAACTCTTTCACCACCATTACATTCACCGGACATTGATCTTCAAAAGCCCCAGCATGCCGACAGTTATTTGTTCACCGATCTGTTAGAGTAGATGCCCTAGAGCCAATCAATTATTGTAGAATTGACTCTTTGTAATAATGTTCATTAATCAATAAAAGGCATTTTATTATATATCGGTAATCATTATTATTGCAATATGTATTTGATATCCTTAGAATGGTAGAGCCATGACGAGGGTATCAAGTGTTTCAAATCTTGATAGTGAGAACCCTATGAGCACATATGGTGGCCATTCTAGAAACGTCCGTAGCCCCAGTTATTCTGAATAAGGCACAGATATACGGTAAGGCTATCATAGTGTTGAACGACCCTGTCGAAAGGCAGTGAGATCTCACTTGTCAAGGTTGTTTGGTGATAACCTGGGGCAAACCATGGTGTTGTTGTAGGCGATTACACCACAGCAAGTTCACTGGACTGACCACAGAGGATTCATATGGATGGTAACCCAGTGTCTATGGAAAAATCCTCTAAAGAATGGGGGCATGTGATCCTTAGACTTGAGATACGGAGCGCCTTGTGCACCGATGGTGTAGTTTGACACTAGCCTAAAGCAGTTCTTTTCAGAGCTTCAATACGGTGGTGATTGGCTGCATCAAGGAGTGTATCAAGACTATGGTGGATGACAAAGGATTTATCACTCCGGTACGGGAGAAAGTTATCTCACGGCGCAATTCAGTATTGGCAATGACACTAAAACTGTGGCCACAGTGGGATTGAGTTGTTGCTCTATCTTTTATAATACGGGTCATTGGTCCAGAAACTGAATAAAAATATATCGAGAGTAACCGAAGGTTGACACTATTTCTATGCCTTCGTCTCGTCGAGTAACGTATGATGAAAGATCGAATTGCACAGGTAACCATATCGTGACAGGTAGTACTTTGCTGAATCCGAATCTATGGTGGCATGATGCCTTGCTAGGGGCCAATCTTGGTCTGGTATTAGTGAGACATTAATTGGTGTTAATCGCAATACTATACACTGCCTATGATGAGGAGCCTAAGGGTCACACACATAGAAGACAATTTAAGATGCAAGAGAAAGAAGGGCGTTTTCGTCTTTAAGGCGAAAGGGTATTTTGGTAATTTCACAGTGCAATTAATTTGCTGAGGTCGTAGCCTTTATTTAATTTGTTAGAAAAATTAAATAAGTGAATTACGTTTAAATATGTGTTCGCACATTTAATATATTATCATTATTGTTAAATGTTAATATATTTAAATATTATATAATTGATTTTAATTGAGATAATGATGGAAATTAAAATAATCAAATTGGGAGTGTTTGGCAACATGGGGCGTTTGGTTGGAGCCAAGCCTATTCCGTATGGGATTAGGGCAAATGTTTTTTAAGATAAAAGGAAAAGTGTGGTGATTTTTTAATTAAGGGTTTTTTTCCTTTTGAAAAACAAAACACAGCAGCCCAAATTTTGCCTCCCCACGGCAGTACACCAAGAGCCTAAAAATCAATCAATTGATTTTTGTTTTTCTCTTAATCTTGAAGCCAAAGAGGATCTAGCAAATCCCTCTTTGGTTCTTTTAAGATGCTTCGTGTGGACTACGCAGTTCGATCCTACAATTGGATCGGTAGCAAAACGTTGACGACAAATTGGAGGAGCCTTCAACGTGCGTTTGTCTCTCTTAACTCTGTTGAAATTTATACAGATTTGATTAATATAAATTGTTAAAATATACGTTGATCTTGGCTCATGTAAACGATCCTGTTATTTATTTTTCGTTTCCGCTGCGTATACGGGACCGTTTACTAACACGATCATCACCAGAAATTCTAGGGATTGGATGGATAGGAAAAAATTAAACCCAAACGTTGAAGCTTCGGGTCCCGATTGAACCGTTCAACCGGCCGGCGGGTTTTAAAACATTGCTAAAAAACCACCTAAGACCACCATAGCATCCCGACTTAACTTAGTAACTTATAACATTAATTAAAAATTTAAATCAAACATGACATTTTAGGTTTTAATTAAATATGATAACATTAAATAATTAAATAATATAACAACATTCACTAAAGTTAATGAATTAATCCCATACATAACAAAAGTTTCTTGTGTATGAAAACCAGATATTTATACCATGTGAATCATCACATTTATTCAACAAAATTAATCCTATGAGTATTTTATTTTTATTTTATTTTTTTTACGGAGGGGGTTTAGGTAGTTGCATGCACCTTAACTAATCCCTTGAAACTTGAAGTTAACGACCGAGAAACCCTCTATCAAGCCCTAAAGTTAACGACGGTAAAACTTTATCAGGGTCCTGAAGTTAATGACTGTATAACCTTTATCAAGGTCCTGAAGTTAACGAGGGGTAAACCCCTATTAATTTATATATAATTGTCAAAATATATATTGATTTCCCTTGATGCATTAGGTGAGATGTAGTGCATAATTGATCCTCCCTTTTTGTCAAAAAAGTTGGTGAAAAAGACCTTAATAAATTAAGTATCCAATCCCATCACATTGAATTGAATCTTAATTAGGTAACAAATGACAAATTTTTGAGCATAATGTATGATTTCTCACAAACCAACAACATGGATTGTTCAAAAAAAAAAAAATTTGTTTGGTAAAGTTAGCAACCACTTGTCTAGTGAACCCAATTAGCATAATTGAAATTATTTCATTTTTGGGAAAATATTTAATTTCATGTGGAATTCTTGTTATATTAAATCCTTTTTTATTTTGTAAATAGAACAACTCATTCTATTTCCAAATAATAATATATACAATAATGTTACATATTTCAAATAGTATTATATTATTTTTGTTTAATTTCGATAATATTCATGGATAATTATATTTAATATTTTAATTTCCTTAATAATAATAGTAAAAAAAAAAGTTAATTAATTACGGAATGACAGAAAAGGACAAGAGGAAAAAGTGAAAACAAATCCAAGAAGGGGCAAAGTGGGTCCGCGTAAATTAGAAAACAGACCGATGAAAATTACACACCAAAACCATAAACGGCTTCTAGAAGACTAGCCAATAAGCACTTGCCACGTGGAAAGTCAGACAACCTCCACTGGACGAGATAGTGATTGCTCGACGACCGCAGTATAGTGGAATGCAGCTGTTGCTTGTGAAAACTCGACATTTAATCTATTATTTTATTTATTTATTTTTTAATCATTTTTTTTAATAAAAGAATTGTTACTTCACTGACCCGGAATATTATCGTACCATTGTACCATTTGGGATTATTCTCAAAACTTCCATCGATGATCTATTTTATTTTTTATCATAATCTAATCAAAATAATTAATCCAATAATGTTTTGATAATATTAACGAGCCAATAAAAGGCTTCACAATGTACATATAAGCATGTCAATAAATTGGACAATTGAGAATGAGTAATGCTACACTTATACCACTTTTTTACACCATTTTGTAAACATCATGATGTGGCATATATCACAACCACACAAATTCTATTATAATATTAAAAATTAAAAATAATTAAAAATTTGTTTGATTGTGACATATACTACATCATGATGTAATGAAAATTGTGTAAAAGAGTGATGTAAGTGTAGCATTATTCATTGGGAATTGATACTATGTACGTGGACTTCTTCATAATGTTCTCTATGGTTGATTGGTTTCGGATACCCTATATTTTTTTAAGGAACCGAAACTAGAACCGAAACCGGCTTGTTCCAGTTTTTAGAAACATGGAACTGAAACCTGAAACATAGGTTTTAATTTCGAGTGCCCGAGTTAATTTCAATTACCGTTACTTTTAAAAATAATAATACACCCCCAATAGTTTACAAAAATTATAATTCAATCTCGATTCCTACCCATACTGGAACTGGAACCAGACTTAAGAATTCTTAGTTCCAATTTTCCAAAATTGGATCCGAAGCCTAATGAAACCGGTTTTGGTTCTAGCTCAACCCTTCTCCTATCAATGATATTCGTTAGCACTGATGTCACGTATATATATTTCTTTATAATATTTATGTATCAATGAGTCGGGCAATTAACCACCGATACCATATAGATGGATTTTCCCATAATATCCACGTGTCAAAGAACAAAAGAAAATTGCGACCCTCGTAAAACCAACCTAATATATGGTGAATTAGTATAAATATTTGTCTATTTTAAAAATCGTTCTAAAAATAATATTAGAGAAAATTTTGTTGACTTTCCTCTCTATTTTATTATAATCAAAATACTGTATATCACTTTCTTTCTAAAATTTGTATTATGAAAATCTAACATAAAAGTTTTAATGACAAGTAAACAAGCTTAGAAATAATTTTAAAAATAAATGAAAAAAATTAATAAATCATACCCATTAATCACATTACTTATCGAATTATCTACTATATAATCTCATAATTTATACACCAATTTCAAATTCAAACTAAAAAAAAAAAATATTCACCTCGTAGCTCAAAACATCTCCACTTGTTTAAAACCATTTAAGATTATTAATTAATCCAATTTTTTATTTATTAAAATTATTTGTTTGTACCGTTGGAAGTAAAATTACAAAATTAGGTTTATCTAGGGTTACATAAAATATTTAAAATTAGATAATTAGTTTAGAGTTGTACTGTAGTGCTTGAAAATATTTATTTTATCCGGCAAAATTTTAAAAACAAATTATTTTTAAAACTTAAAAAAATACGAAAGACAGCTGGGTATTTGTCAGAAGGCTCATAGATTTATAGAGTCAAAGCTTTTTTTGACTGATTCATATATTAAATATTAATATTTTGCAAATTTATTTATTTATTGTGTCCTTGTGCTTTATATACAAACAAGAACAGAGCCAAATCCACTTATTAAAAAATCTTCACACCTTCTTTATTATTATTTTTTTTGTCAAAAAAGTTAAATTTGAATATTCGATTGAGAGGTGAATTATATATGTAAGGATGACAAGGCATAGCAAATGTAATTTATACTATAGATTTCTATTGGATAATGGGTGCTTATTTTAAGCAAATAAGAATATTTTTTTTTAAATAATTATTTTTTGTGTAAAATTCTCTTGGTATCAAAACTTTAACATAAAATAATAAAAGGAGCTAATTTTCACAAATATTTTGTCAAAAAAGTGCAAGTGAGACTCTAATAAAGTTGAAACCATATAATATAATTTTCCCCAACAACTATATATTAAAACTGAAGTATTAAGTTTGAAACTTTGGGTAAATTTTAAATGAGTATATTCTATGTCTGTGCTTGTCACTGAATATTGTGTTTGTCTATTAGTGCTCCAGTTAAGATCCTGTTGCACACTATTTATTAATTATTAAATAATTTATATTAATTTGATATTAAAATCCTAAATTTCAAATTTGTTGTTTACGTTAGTTAACTTTTGTAAGGTTTATATTTATATACACCCCCTTTGAATTATTTATGTAACTCATACCCAAGAATTTTGAAAACTATCAAAAATTCCCCTATGATTATTAACTACCCTCCTTAATTATGAAAAATCCCCTTCTTTCAAGTTCAAGGTGGTTTTCAATAATTATAGGATGTTTTAATAGTTTCTGAAACTTTGAGTGTGTTTAAGATAGGTTTGCTGATAATACTTTAAAAATGAAAAAAAAAAAAAGAAAAAGAAAAGAAATTGTCTGAAATTTTGAGTAAATTTAAATAAGTTTTTAATTTTAATTTTAATTATTATATTATTTTGTTCTTTATATAATTAAAAAACTATAAATGATGTGCACATTGTTCATCTCATAGATTTTCCCTAGTAAATTATTTAACATAATAATGCTCAACATTTTGACTCAACTTCAAGCACAATCTACTTCATTTTTATAACTCATTAATATCCTTTTCCCCAAAATTATACATTTAATTTGATATTTACCCTCTATTTTTTTGGGAACTGTTATTCTCTTTTTAAATAATTTTTTTATATTTAATTAATATAATTAAACCCTTATAAATTAAAATAAAATACTGACAAGTTTGCCTCTTAATTAATCAATCATAGGTTAAAATAAAATATTGATAATGTCATGGTTTTATTAATATATATATTTTTTAATTTCTCATGAAGTATAAATTAAGCTTATAATCTTGCTCTAAACTCTAAGAAATTAATTATAATTTATGAATAATTTATACCCTTCTCACAAGTCATTGTCTTTTAAGGAATAATTAATTTCCTCATTTATTGTCATTTAGCATATTTTAGTTATTTATTAAACATATCAAAAACCCTTTCATAGGAAGTATTTATAATTTTTGAAAATCATTGAGACGCTTGAGATTTATAGTTGATAACTTTTAAGTGTCTAACGATTTTTGAAACTTTTAACAACCCCCTAAAATAAAAAAAAAAATATATATATATATATATCGAGAATATGAAAATAAGCCACGAGGTAATCAAAACCACCTTGTAAAGAGTATTTATAATTTAAAAAAAAACGAGACGTTTGAGACTTATAAATCTCTCAAGATGGATAAAATAAACCCAACAAATAACTCCACTATATGCATAATGCATATATATTAATTTATAGGCATTGAAAGTAATGTTTCGGAGAAACCATAGACATCGAAAGCAACGCAAACAATAAAGAATAAACAGGAAGTGAGCAAATCATGGAAACTAGAAAGGGACAAAGTTGAATAGCAGCCACAAAACAAAACAATTGATGGAGACTACAAGGCAAAAAATCAAAGCAAACAAATCCAAGACAATTGACAACTTTATTGTATAAACAGTCACACCATTACATTTGAATAGAGGGGGGAATTTGGGACGGGACCCAAAAAGCCTTCAAAAAAACTCGGGTCTAGGACTGGTCCTTGTAAGGACCGGTCTTAAGAGATTTAGTCCTAAAACTGAACCCAAATCGTGGAGGAGGGCTCGGGTCCTCCTTTCGGTCCCAGGCTCGGGCCACCTTTATTTTATTTTTACAAATTGATCCCTAGGAAATTACCAAAAACCTCTTTTCTTTTTTAATTTACAATAAATATGAGAGCTAAAATGATATTTTACAAAAAAAATTTGCAAGCTGCAAGGTTTTTTTTTTCACTTTCCCCCCTAAACCTCAACTATAAAACCCCCATAAACCTCCATTTTCTTCACAACTCAACTCTCAATCTATTCTCTTCTCTCAATCTCTCTACTTCAATTCAATTTATATTTACATTTATTCATATTATTATTTATATTATTCCATTTTTGCCACTTTTCAATTTCACCTATTATTCATATTATTATTCAATTTCTTTCATTTCAATTATTTATTATTTTATTATAAATTCATAATGGATTCCCGAAATTATGCATTCGAAGGATCATCCCCAAATGAGTTTTACGTTCCATCCACCGAAGAAATGGAAGGGTTCGATCTATTTTCACCCTTTCAAGAGGTAGAACTCCACTTCCACAACCACCAACGGTTGGGACTGGGTATAGCCAAACACAAGTGAGTTGTGACTCCACGACTCGATTGTCGAAGAGGGTTGTGTCCGAGGTATGACAACTCTTCACCAAATCAAAATAGCCAAAGCTAAATGGGTTGAGAGAAGAGACATGCGAGGAATATAATTTTTGTTCAACCATTATCGACTCTCAGAACTGGACTTCGATGATGCGGTGGCACTTGAAGAAGAATTACCCCCAACATATGCAGTAGTCCCGCCAGTCTGATTCAAGTTCAACTACATCAGTAGGCAAATTCAAACTCAACTTAATTTTAATCCACAATCCTCAACTCTCTCAACATGACAATACAATGCACTCACAACACGAGAGGAAATAGCAAAATTCATATGTGCTACGGACTCTCTTATTTCTTTATCTGAAAATCCTTATTTTGTTGAATTGATTAAAAATGCTTTTTGTCCAGCATTTAGTACAATTAGAATGGACATAATAAAACTTTATAATAAAGTAAAAAATCAACTTAAAACAAAATTTCAAAATTTTAGGAAAATATATATTGCACTTACTTCAGATATATGGGTTACTAGATCAAAAACATATTTTTTAAGTGTCACAATACGTTATCTAGATCATGGTTGACATTTACAACAAAAATTGATAGGTTTTAAAGCATTATATGAAAAAAGTAGTGCTGAAACTATTTATTTTACAATTATTGAAGTTTTACAAGAATATTTATTATCTGAGAGAGTTGTGGCGCTAATGTTTGATAATGTAGGTACTAACACCTTGACAATTTCTTTATTTGAAAAGAGATTGGATCCGCATGGTGAAGACAATTTTTTCACCAGAGATGTGCTTGCCACATCATCAATTTGATTGTTAAAGCAGGTTTAAAAGCTATACATTCGAGGATTGAAAGGGTGTGCATGGCTATCAGATTCATCGCCAGTAGTAATTCAAGATGGACTGAATTTCGCAAATATTGTTGCCAAGAGGATCTGTCGATTGAACAAATAAGTTATGTACGAACATGCTTGTCTGTTGGAACTTCGCATACCTAATGTTGGAAAAAGCTATACCAATTGCAAGACAAATTATAGAGTTCGTCAACCGAAAGAACTATTCGGAGGAAGTCGTCAGCGAATCTGATTGGACGACTTGCGAAATATTTTTTTCGTTTCTTAAAGTTTTTTACGATTCCACTAATATATTAAGTGGTATTTATTATCCTACTACTAATGTAGCATTAGATATTTTACTTTGAATTTCTACAACTTTTGCTACATATAAATATAATGAAGATTTGCGCGACATTGTTGTTCCCATGGAAAAAAAATACATGAAATATTGGTTGGATATTCCATTCTTATTTTAGATCCTAGATTTAAACTAAACATATTTAATTGTACCGTTGCAAAGATAGGTCATAATTTACAATATGACTATAGTTCTTATTTGATAGACTTTAATAGAAAATTGGAAAGCCTTTTTTCTTTGTATCAGACTAGACATATTGGAGCATCCAAAGCCAGCATAGATGAGCAACAGGACCCTGATGAAGGCCAAGGATGGCAAGGAACGAGCATCTGGAGGTTTGTGGAACGCGACAACAGTGGTGGTGGAAGTAGCAGCTCATACAGACAACTTGGACCAAATGAGCTACATCGGTACCTAAAAATGGACATGTCCTACATGACCAAGAAGGAAAAATGTGAGATGAATGTGGTTGGTGGAACCACAATGCAAGTTAATTCCCTATAGTAGCCCAAATGGCACGTGACATTTTATCTGTGCCAGTTTCGACAATTGCATCTGAGTCAACATTCTCAATTAGTGGCCGCATTGTTGAAGAGAGAAGATGTTCTTTAACCAATAAGATGGTTGAAATTATAACATGTTCACGGGATTGGACTCATGCGGACAGAAGAGATCAGCAACACCCTGAAGATCCCGAACTACTCAACCTCTTCAGAAACATAGATTTGAAGGATATAAATATTGTTGACGATATAAATTAATAATTTCATAAAATCAAATTTATTTAATTGTTTATTTGTGAAGCATGATTGTGTGAATATTATATTTATGTTAAAATTAAATTATCAGTATCTCCTTAAAGTTTAAATTAAAAACACCCTAAATTTATACCAATTAAGAATTAAGTCATTATTCATTAACATTTAATCATTCATTTATACTTTATTATTTATTCATTAATTAATTAAAAAATTTACAAATTACCTAATTTAGCCCTAAAAAATTACATAAACACCCTATATACTTTCGATTAAGTCTCAAATAGATAAAAAATAAAGAGGGGAAATGAAATTGTTTATGCCCATGGGACCGGTCTGGGCCCTGAAATTTTTCATGGTCCCAGGCCCATGAAAGATTGGTCCCAGACCTGGGCCCAGTTGGGTCCAGTCCCTGTCTACCTTTACTCCTATCTATCATATTTATGGGTTTTTTTTGTTGTTGTTGTTGTTGTTGTTGTTGTGAAAGGTTATCACTAGATGGGTTTTGTGTATTTTTCTTTGTCAATAACATTACTTGCTAGTAAACACCACTGAGTGGTCTGGTAAAAGAGCAAAAGCATCTAACATGGGTTCTTGAGTTCGAGTTGAATAGTTGAGGTGCACACAAGTTGGTCCAAACACCCCTGGTCATAAAAAAAAAAAATTACTTGCTTGTTTGTCATTGCTTTATCCAACTCGTCAAAAGTTGCTTTCATTAGTTCCAAATATTATTTATTTCTTGGCTTGAATTATCATATATAGTTGGATAATTATGTGTGGAGTTATACTACGCAATTTGGATAAAAAAAACTATGTCGTTGGATGACTGATCATAATTTTCAAAATGTTGTTTTGATTGACTACACTTAATATTTATAAATAGCATAAAGATATTATTTAAAAAGACTAGAATTCAGGTGGGTAAATTTTCATTGGTATTTTCCACTTGTAAATATTTTGATATAAATATGAAGGAGCAAGTAGAAGAAATAGTAGAGAGTTGTGTGAGTTTAGCAACAAAGAAAAGCAAATTCTGTGTACTGCAACATACTTAATGTCAAGTGTCATGGGCTGAAAGTTTCACACCCAAAAGGCTAACCTATTAGGTGGAGGGACTCCTCCTATTTATAAGCTCAGGACCTCCCACTATGCTTCCGATGTGGGATTCGTTACATTCTTCTCCACCCAATCCTGGGACACCCTTGTCACAGGTGGGGCCCTCTACCTACCCGTTCACCTCACTCTCATATGGACCCACAATCACACGTGGACACTGGGTCTACTCTGATACCACTTGTCACAGGCTGGAAGTTCAACACCCGAAAGGTTAACATATTAGGTGGAGGGACTCCCTCCATTTATAAGCCCAGGACCTCCCAATATGCTTCCGATGTGGGATTCGTTACACAAGGAAGGGCACAAGGGACGCCTCATAGTTGAAATTGTCACAGATGCACTTGTCCTATTTGATCATGCTTATGGGTATTTTCCAATTCTTAATTCTCAATTACATTCATTCCATCATATATTGCCTTTTCAAAACATTTCATTATACATTTTCTCTCCTCTTTCAAGAACTATGTTGTGCAATATATTCTGGAAATTAATATACGATATTTTATCATAGCTTGTCGGGAGTTAATTCACTCTTTCAGTCAACAAGTATGCGAGCAATGTATGAAATTCACAATAAAGGAATAATTGTGTAAATAACTAACCAGATTCGCGCAGCAGAAAAACGTAATATTTAAAACGAATCGATCAATTACACAAACCAAAATTTGAGTACAAATTATAATGTTTTCATGCATAAACTAAAATGTAAAATAAAATATGTGTAAAAACAAATCTATACAAGGATTTAGTTCATACCGACGTTTGGAGGCTCCTTCGAATATCTTTGACTTCACTCATGAACACCGTTCACCTGCTATTGTTCACTGAACTGTTCATCGAATACTGTTCATCGACACTGTTAATCGGATACTATTCACTAATCGATCCAATGTAGGATCGCACTTACGGAAATGCACACGAAGATAATCCGAAAAACCGACAATTGTTTTGCTAGAACAATTGTCGGTTTCAAGAATCAAGAACAATCAAAAGGAAAAATTTCCTTTTCACTCAAAGAGTGAAAACGTGAGAGAGAGAGAGAGAGAGAGAGAGAGAGAGGGTGGCTAGGGTTTTTAATTGAATGAATATCACACTTATTTTAAGTTTAAGTTGCACTTATATAGTGCAACAATTAAAACCTATTCCACTTAGGAATAGTCATGGGCTCCAACCCTAGTTCACTCTTGCAACAAACACCATGTAATTGGGATTTTAAATTAATTAATTATTATTATAATAATAATTCATTTAAATATATGCATACATATATTTAAATATAATCTCACTAATTTAATTTTAATATCAAATTAAATACAAACAACAACCTCAACAAATTTAATTGCACTGCGAGATTACCAAAATACCCTTTCATCATGAAAGACGAAAATACCCTTCTCACAAATTGATTTTTAAATTATCTTCTAAGTGTGTGACCTGTAGGCTCCTTATCATATCGATAGTGTGTAGTATCGCGATTAACACAAATTAAGCGTCTCACTACACAGAGACCAAGATTGGCCCCTAGCAAGACATCATGCCACCTGATAGATTCGGATTCAGCGAAACCGCAGCCTGTTGACGACATGGTTACCATGCAATCAAATCATTCCATCAACTGTTATCTCATCGAGACTGAGGTATAGAAATAGTGTCAACCTTAGATATCCCCGACATGTTTGTATTCAGTTACTGGAACAATAAAAGGAATATCAAATTGGGTTGAGCAACAACTCAATCCCACTGTGGCCACAAATTTAATGTCATTGCCATTTACTGAATTACCCAGTTAGATAACTTCTTCCGTACCCAGGAGTGATGAATCCTTTGTCGATCCACCATAGTCTCGATACACTTCTCAATGTAGCTAATCACTACCGTATTGACAGTTCTGAATAGAACTATGTTGGGCTAGTGTCAAACTACACCAATTGGTGCACAAGGCGCTCCGGTGATCTCAAGTCTAAGGATCACATGCACCACCATCCATTAGAGGATTTATTCCATAGATACTGGGGTTACTATCCATATGGAATCCTCTAGTGGGTTTGTTTAGTGAACTTGCCTCTAGCAAACACCCATGCGTTGCACCAGGTTGTCGGCAAACAACTTTGACAAGTGAGATCAGTCATTGCTTTTTGATAGAGTCGTTCAATACTATGATAGTCTTATCGTATTATTTGTGTCTTTGGTTAGAATAATACTGGGGCTACAGACGTTTCTAGAATGGCCACCATATGTGATCATAGGGTTCTCATTTTCAAAATTTGAAATACTTGATACACTCGTCATAGTTCTACCATTCTCAGGACATATATCATTACATATAACTATGATTTACACGATATAGAAGAATATGCCTTTATTGATAAATAAACATGTATTACAAAGTCAATTTTACAATAATTGATTGGCTCTAGGGCACCTACTCTAACAATCTCCCACTTGCACTATAGCTAATCATTCATGTATTTAATACCGAATGACCTTAAGTGTTTTTCATACTTCTGCTATGACAGGGGCTTCGTCAGTGGATCGACGAGATTGTCATCAGTATGCACTTTATTGATCTGTACATCTTTTCTCTCAACCATTTCTCTGATGAGATGAAAACGTCTGAGTATGTGTCTGGACTTCTGGTGAGACCATGGTTCCTTTGCTTGAGCTATTGCTCCATTGTTGTGGCAATATACATTTATTAGATCAACAATCATAGAGACCACACAAAGTTCAGTGACAAACTTCTTAATCCAGACTGCCTCCTTGGCCGTATCGGATAATGCAATATACTCAGCCTCCATTGTAGTATCCGCTACAGTGCTTTGCTTAGAGCTCTTCCAGCTCACTGCACCCCTATTGAGACAAAATATAAACCCTGATTGTGATCGATAATCGTCTTTATTTGTTTGGAAACTAGCATCACTGTATCCTCTTATAGTGAGCTTATCTTCCCTTCCATATACCAAGAACATGTCCTTAGTCCTCTTTAGGTACTTAAGGATGTTCTTGATAGCTATCCAGTGACGCTCACCTGGATCCGATTGATATCTACTACAAGTGCTTAATGCACATGAGACATCAATCCGCCTACACAACATGACCTATATGATGGATCCAATTGTTGACGCATATGGGATTCTCTTTATTCTATCTCTCTCATCGTGTGTTTTAGGACACATATCCTTAAAGAGATAGAGACCATGTGACATCGGAAGAAATGCCTTCTTGGATTCTTCCATACTGAATCTTTTCAGTACCTCGTCAATGTATGTACTCTGAATTAGGCCAAGCAACCTAAGTGATTTATCTCGGTAGATCTTTATTCCGAGGATGTAGGCTGCTTCTCCTAAGTCCTTCATGGATAAGCACTTGGATAACCAAGTCTTTACTGACTGCAAGTTTGGTATATCATTCCTAATCAGAAGTATGTCGTCGACATACAACACCAGGAATGCCATTGTGCTCCCACTCACTTTCTTGTAAACACAAGGCTCATCTTCATTCTTGATAAAACTGAATTCCTTTGCGGCTTCATCGAAACGAATGTTCCAGCTCCTTGAAGTTTGCTTGAGTCCATAAATGGATCTTTGCAACTTGTATACCTTCTCAACTTGCCCATCAAGAACAAAACCATCTGGTTGTGTCATATACACATCCTCTTCAAGGTTTCCGTTCAGGAAAGCAGTTTTGACATTCATTTGTCAAATCTCATAATTATGATATGCTGCAATCGCAAGCATAATCTGAATGGATTTAATCATGGCAACCAGCAAAAAGGTTTCTTCATAGTCAATACCATGAATTTGTTTGAAACCTTTGGCAACCAGTCGTGCCTTATAAGTGTGCACCTTGTCATCCATGTCAGTCTTCTTCTTAAAGACCCATTTGCATCCTATGGGTTTTACCCCGTCAGGATGGTTCCACAAGAGACCATACTTGGTTCTAGTACATGGAGTCTATCTCAAATTTTATGGCTTCAATCCATTTAACAGAATCTGGATCCGATATAGCATCTTCGTAGGTTCTAGGTTCATTGTCTTGGTAGATTAGTATGCCATCATGTTGAGTCATGAGATAATCGTATCTCTCTGGCTCATGGCGTACTCTCTCAGATCTATGTAGCTCCTGTGCTACTTGAGGTGGCTCATTTTGATCCACAGATTGTAGAGTAACCTCCTCACGATGTTCAACCACCTTTTGTGGCACACCTTCCCATCCTTGGTCTAATATATCTTGTGGTTCTAGAACTTCATCGAGTTCTACTTCCTCCTACTAGTACTTCTTAGGAAAAATTCATTTTCTAGGAAGACACCAGTAGGAGCGACAAAAATTTTGCACTCTTCTGGGTTGTAGAAATAGTACCCTTTAGTCTCCTTAGGATACCCCACAAAGATACATTTTTTAGATTTCGGGCTCAGGTTGTTCGAAGTCAACTTCTTGACATAAGCTTCACAACCCCAAATCCTTAGATAAGAAAAGTTGGGCTTTCGCCTACTCCATAGTTTATATGGAGTCTTATCTACAGACTTTGATGGCATATGGTTCAATATGTGAGTTGCAGTCTCTAAGGCATAACCCCAAAATGATGCGTGCAAATCACTAAAATTGATCATGGACCTAACCATATCAAGTAAAGTCCTATTCCTCCTTTTAGACACTCCATTTTGCTGGGGTGTATACGGAGGGGTAGTTGTGGTACTATCCCTCACTCCTTCAAGTATTCAAAAAACCCTGAGCTCAAGTACTCCTTGATTCGAACAAAGAGCCTTAATACTTCTACCCAACATATTCTGTACTTCATTCCTAAATTCTTTGAACTTATCAAAGGCTTTAGACTTATGTCTTATAAGGTAGAAATAACCATATCTAATGAAATCGTCAGTAAATGTGATGAAGTAGGAATATCCACCTCTGGCTTCAATTATTAGTGGATCACATACATCACAATGGATGATGTCTAAGAGTTCAGTAGCCCTTTCACTTAGTCTTGTGAAAGGCAACTTGGTCATCTTGCATAAAAGGCATGACTCGCACACCTCAAATAACTGGAAGTTAAAAGGGTCCAAAACTCCATCCCTCTGAAGTTTTGCAATACGGGTCTGATTATCATAACCCAATCTACAATGCCAGAGGTATGTATGGTTTTGATCACTATGTTTAGCCTTTTTAGTTTCAATATTGAGAATATCCTTATTGTTTAAATCAAGAACATATAATCCATTATATAACCTTGCAATTCCAAATAGAATACCATTCAAACTAAAGGACAACAATCCATTAGAAATTTCAAACTGATATCCTATATTAAACAAAGCGAATACTGAAATAATATTTTTAGAAATTGCAGGTACAAAATAACA
Organism: Pistacia vera; assembly: GCF_008641045.1. Classification (NCBI taxonomy): domain Eukaryota; kingdom Viridiplantae; phylum Streptophyta; class Magnoliopsida; order Sapindales; family Anacardiaceae; genus Pistacia; species Pistacia vera. Next base: position 556,326 of record NW_022196157.1, on the reverse strand, counting down.
ATCTTTGAGTTCTAATAATAAGCCCGTAGGCAAAGATAAACAATAAGTCTCTACAGCTAATGCAACCACATGTGCCCCATTTCCAACTCGTAGGTCCATTTCTCCCTTGGCGAGCAATCTACTCTGCCTTAGTCCCTGAAGTCGAAGGGTCTGACTTCTTCTTGTTCGTGAGGAAAGCCTTGCAGTGTTTCCTCCAGTGGCTAGGCTTGCCACAATAGAAGCAGACTACCTTAACACCTTTCCCAATGCCACCCTCAGGCTTGAGAGCATCCTGTCCTTTGGGCTTGGGCTTGGGATTGGCCTTGGCCTTTCCCTTGCCCTTACCTTTTCCTTTACTGACAATAACCAGTAAACATGCTTGGACTTTTTCCTGTCCCGCTCTGCAGTCCTTAGCATGTTCAGAAGCTCTGACAGAGGTTTCACCATGATGTTCATATTGAAGTTCATTATGAACGATAAAAAGGAATCAGGTAAGGATTATTGAATTAAATCCATTTGTAATTCTGCATCCAACCCAAATCCCAAAGTCTTAAGCCTCTCTATGTATCCAATCATCTTAAGTACATGAGGACCAACTTGGGATCCCTCAATCATACGACTTCTTAACAACTCACTTGACATCTTGTACCTCTCATGTCGAGCGTTTCCTTTGAAAAGCTCCTTGAGGTGCAAAATTATGGCAGCAACGTCCATATTCTCATGCTGCTTTTGCAGCTTAGGTGTCATCGATGCTAACATAAGGCATTGAACAATATCAGCATTGACAAGGAACCTTTGGTAAATTTCCTTTACTTCTTGAGTGACATCAAGATTAGGCTCAGCTAAATAATGCTTGTCAAGGATATATAATTTCTTTTCGGACTTCAGTACAATCCGAAAATTTTGATACCAGTCCGAGAAATTAGATCCATCCAGCCTGTTTTCTTTCTCAATTATCGATCATAGGTTGATATTGCTCATTTTTTAATGAATCTACAATACAGAAAAGTAAAGTTATTATCATGTTTAGTTTCATTATTTAATATGGCATTTTATTAAATAATCGCTCCCACTATTTTCCTCAGGCCAATAGCCCTCACTATTAACTCGGGAAAGGCCGTTGGCTTTCCTAGTTGACTGAGATCCCATCTAGCCCATTTCAAACCTTCGCTTTAGCAAACAAGCCAAAATGGGTTGATTAGGCAGGCTAACAAACTTAATCCACACCAGTTGATAGCTCTCACTACCAACCTCAAATATGAAGTAAGCCAACAAGCCAATCACACAATATATGACCAAAGCCATTGTCTTCAAGTATGATTCTCAGTATCAGTAGAGTGGACACTACATGTCGCCACGTACACATAACGAGTGTACTTCTCTACTATGCCTATGACGCGTTTATCAACCTTCGCTTTGGTGAACCAGCAAAACTGTCATTTTAAGTCGACCCATCACCATTAAGGAAAACTCCAATGAATTTTAACCTCCCACTGGTAGAAGTGTACCCTTCGCTTTGGCGAACAAGGTTCTGACAAACAGTGGTTTGATTAAAACCATGGTGATGGAAGACATACGTGACTTAATATACTTAAGTTGAGGGTTTTTATTTAATGTCTCACCAGATTATTATCTTTGTTAGAATGACATTGTTTGACATGTTATTGAACATTCAACCTTAGCATGCATTCTAAATAAAAAATTAAATGTGTCGGTACATGACCTAACTAAAACCGATATCCTCGAGCCTAAAGGAATCAGTGGGTCAACCTAGGGGTTTAAAAATAAACTTGGGTCTTCAAGTTCGCCTCATCATCACTCCTTCATTTCTTCATCACGATCATTACATAGAATTTATAAATCTTATTCTAATTTACATCAATAAAATAGAAACCTCGTGTTACATTCGAGGGGAGTAAGATGAGAAGAAGAAATACATAGAGAATTTATAAAGGCAGGACACGCAAGTCCTATTTATTTAAAACTTTACTAACAAACCCAAAATTTTAAATAAGCACATCAAAGGTCTAAGGCTCATGTATCGGGCACCATGCAATTTCAAACAAGAATATTGCATACATCCAAAATTAACATTTTGAATTTGGGTGGGTGAAATTATTAAATTACCCTCTTAAATGTGCATAATGATTATTGGCTTTAAAGGTTCAAAATATTGCAATTTGGGCTACGTGAAAAACACAAAAAACAATCTAGTTGGTTTCTTGCCTCAGCGAAGTCCAAATATCCATGGTCGCTGCAGCGAAGTTTTATTTCGCTGTGGTAATCGTGAACTTCCAGAAAATTACCAAAAACTCTAGAGAGTTTCATGCCACGGCGAAGCTTTACTTTGCCACGGCGAGATTTACTTTTCGGCATGTCACCGCAACGAAGGTTTATTTCATTGTAGCAAGATTCACTTTTTGGCTCTCACCGCGGCGAAGTGTTATTTCGTCGCGGCAAATGCCGCAAAACAAGGAATCGTACAGTCACACCTTTTTGTAGTTTTTCACGTAATGACACGGATCCAAATCGAATCGAATGCACAAGCATTCGACTAGGACACCAACCAACCAATAAATCATCCATCAACACATTATTTAATCAATTCATTAACCAAATGCAATGAACGCAGATTTTACAGATTTTTAAAAACAGTTTACACTAACATGTTATCAAACATCAGTAAAAACGTTATAATCAATTACCCGAGGCTCTGATACTACTTTAAGTGAGTGAGCAGATTCGCGCAGCAGAAAAAAAAAACAATATAAAATAATCAAAACGAATTTGATCATCACATTTAAGACCCAAAATCTGGGCAAAGATTAAAACGTCTTTGATTTGTTAACAGTGTAAACAAAAATTATGTATAAATCAAAACATACAAGGATTTAGTTCATACTGACGTTTGGAGGCTCTTCTGAATATCTCTGACTTCACTTACGAACACTGTTCACTGGCTACTGTTCACCGACAACTGTTCAGGCTACTGTTCACCGACACCATTCACCAGATATTGTTCACTAATCGATCTAATGTAGGATCACACTCACGGAAATTCACATGAAGATAATTCGAAGAACCGATAATTGTTTTGCTAGAACAATTGCCGGCTTCAAGAATCAAGAACAATCAAAAGGAAAATTTTTTTTTCACTCAAAGAGTGAAAACATGAGAGAGAGAGAGAGAGAGGGTTCTTTTCACTTAAAGAGTGAAAATGTGAGAGAGAGAGAGAGGGTTCTTTTCACTCAAAGAGTGAAAACATGAGAGAGAGAGAGAGGGTTCTTTTCACTCAAAGAGTGAAAACGTGAGAGAGAGAGAGAGAGAGAGAGAGAGAGAGAGAGAGAGGGTGGCTAGGGTTTTTAATTGAATGAATATCACACTTACTTTAAGTTTAAGTTGCACTTATATAGTGCAACAATTAAAACCCTATTCCATTTAGGAATAGTCATGGACTCTAACCCTAGTTCACCCTTGCAACCAAACACCATGTAATTGGTATTTTAAATTAATTAATTATTATAATTAAAATCAATTAATATATAATAATAATAACATTTAATTAATAATAATAATCCATTTAAATATATGCATACATATATTTAAATATAATCTTACTAATTTAATTTTAATATCAAATTAAATACAGACAACAACTCAGCAAATTTAATTACACTACGAGATTACCAAAATACCTTTTCATTATGAAAGACGAAAATACCCTTCTCACAAATTGATTCTTAAATTATCTTCTAAGTGTGACCCGTAGGCTCCTTATCATATCGATAGTGTGTAGTATCGCGATTAACACAAATTAATTGTCTCACTACACAGAGACCAAGATTGGCCCCTAGCAAGGCATCATGCCACCCGATAGATTCGGATTCAGCGAAACCGCAGCTTGCTGATGACATGGTTACCATGCAATCAAATCCTTTCATCAACTGTTATCTCATCGAGACTGAGGTACATAAATAGTGTCAACCTCAAATATCCTCGACATGTTTGTATTCAGTTATTGGACCAATGACAGGAATATCAAATTGGATTGAGCAACAACTCAATCCCACTGTGGCCACAGATTTAATATCGCCATTTACTAAATTACCCAGTAAGATAACTTCTCCCCTAATCAGGAGTGATGAATCCTTTGTCGATCCACTATAGTCTTGATACACTTCTCAATGTAGCCAATTATTACTGTATTGATAGCTCGAACTAGAACTACGTTGGGCTAGTGTCAAACTACACCAATTGGTGCACAAGATGCTCCAGTGATCTCAAGTCTAAGGATAACATGCATTACCATCCATTAGAGGATTTATTCCATAGACACTAGGGTTACCATCCATATGGAATCCTCTGGTGGGTCTGTTCAGTGAACTTGCCTCTAGCAAGCACCCATGCGTTGCACCAAATTGTTGGCAAACAACCTTGACAAGTGAAACCAGTCATTGTCTTTCGACAAGGTCGTTCAACACTATGATAGCCTTACCGTATTATCTGTGTCTTTGGTCAGAATAACACTGGGGCTACAGATGTTTCTAGAATGGCCATCATATGTGATCATAGGGTTCTCACTATCAAGATTTGAAACACTTGATACCCTCGTCACGGTTCTACCATCCTAAGGACATATATCATTACATATAACTATGATTTACACGATATAGAAGAATACGTCTTTTATCGATAAATTAACATTTATTACAAAGTTAATTTTACAATAATTGATTGGTTTTAGGGCATCTTCTTTAACAAATTGGCTGCCATTGTAAGCGAGATTATTCACCATCCACACATTTTGGATCTTTTGTTGAACAATTTTAGAAACTTTGTTGTTTAGTCAGCCTAGGAGCGGTGTAAGGTTAGATCATCCTTAACATGGAAATTCCATGGTTCCAAACACGTCTTCTCTAATCTTTTGACCCCACTCTATTTACTGCACAAGCCATGCCATGTTAGCTTAATACCTAGATCACCCTGTGTACAAACTAAACCGGCTTTAATAGAGATTAAACAGCTAGCTATTTTAAACTTTCAGGGACTGTCTCTTCAAGATTAGAGGTGGGAATTTGGGACCTGACCCAAAAGGCCCACCCAAAAATCCGGGCTTAGGTCCGGTCCTAAAACTGGACCCAAATCGTGGAAGAGGACCCCGGGCCCAAACCTAGGCCTGATTGGGTCTAGTCCCTGCCCGCCTTTAAATTTTAACTATAAAGTTTTTAATTGAGTAAATTTTAAGCATTGACTAGTAGAATTTAAGAGTTATATCATAAGAAATTCTTAAATATTTTTGAAAAATAAATAATAATCAAGGATATTACTATATTGACCTAGTAACATTATCGTAAAAAATTATACTAGTTAGAATTTAATGGTTTAAACAATATGATAATGTCATCAAATTTATAAGATAATAGTTCTTCTTGAATAACTAGAATATAAAATTTGAAATTCTAAAGTTTTCTTCAGATTATATTTTAGTTTTCTTTAGATTATATATAGATATTTTTTTTAAAATAAGGTTAATCAAGTAGTACATTAATTGATAAGCAAGTTTTATGCGCGATAGAGATTCTTGGATGTATTACTCAAGAGGTCCTGAGTTCGAGTCACTCCTCAATTGCTAATATAGGTAGCCACTGGAGCTCTTACCCAGTTGATAGTTCCAAGATCCTAGGGGATTAGTTGAGGTGTGCGAAAGCTGGATCGAATACCCCCGCTCATCAAAAAAAAGTTTTATGCGCGATGGATACGTTAATCCATTTATACTTTTTCATAATTAAATTCCAATAACTATGCATATATTTCAAATTAATCAATCAATTGCGATAATTTGGTTGGAAAAAGAGAAAATGAGTATATATAAGTAATGAGATATTACTGGACAAATATATGTATAACGTGATATATCTGCTTTATTTAAGGCTTTTTTTCGTTGATATATACGTATTATTTATCACATAATCGTATATATGATATCGATAAATCAATACTGTATCACTTGATATATATAAAAACTTAGAAAAAGTTTTATTATTCTTTACTACATATGACTTCAATTCCCTCTCTTGAGAAACTATACTTCCACAATGACATCAAAAGGTTATTTATAGAGATTTCTTATTATGTATCTAATTAGGATAATTAATTATAGTGTATGAATCTTCAATTACTAAAACTGCTTCAATCAGAGATTAATTTTTTTTTCAACTAAAATTAACCACATTAATAAAAAATTGACCATATCTTTAACAAATTCTATCGGCTTAACTACATCAGAAGGTACCGGACTATCACTTTTTTCCTATTAAAGGTACCGAACTATTTTTTATAATGCTGAAGGTACCAAACTATCAATTATTTCTATTGAAGGTATCAAACTTGTACACCGTTAAACAGTTTAGAGACTTACCTCTAACATTGTTAAAAAAAAATGACGTGAATTTTTTTTAATTCTAAAATATGTATGTGGAAATTTATGAGGGTTGGCATGTACGTGTAGTACATGGACTTTTTTAGGGCTGAGTGTACATTTTCATATTTTGAAGAATTTTCATATTTTAAATTCTTCAAATTTAACCCTTCCTCCAATTTTAATTCCACAAAAAGCACCCAATGCACCCAAAATAACCAAAACCATAGAACGAAAATATTAAAATAACAAAATGCACAAAATGCACCTAATAATTTCATAAATGTGTCAAAAGAGGACCCCGAACTCTGTTAGGCTATGAAAGGTAAAAGTCTCTTTTTCAGTTTTTTGTCTAATTTTTTTCTTCCCCTCCCTTTCTTTCTTCTTTTTCATTTTCTTCTCCACTCTACTTCCACACTGATTCCCTTTCTGCAATTCTATTTTCATTTTCATTTTCTATACTAGTGAATCTAATCAAAACTCTAACACAAACCACATCAGAACCTAATCAAAGTACAGATCAAACTCTACATCTAACACAAAATCACAAATCAAGCAAAAATCAAATTGGGTGTTAGGGCAAAAAATCGTCCTTGGCCCAAATAGGAGAACGGGATTGAATGAGGAAGAGACCAGGCCCAATCTCGATGCGGCCTCATCCGATTAGGCCCATTTGATACGAGATACAGTCGGCCCAAACCATCGGGTCCAGGCCTCCAAATCCCAGTTCACTTCCTGGACCTATGAGCAAGTCCAGAGCCCACGACATCCATAAATCACTTTCCTATTCTAGATCAGTCTCCTATTCGAGGTCACCTTCCTGTTCAGGTCACTTTCCTACTCGAGGTTACTTTCTTGTTCGGGATCACTTTCCTATTCCAACACTGGTAAGACAGCTCACCACCGCCCTAATTCCTTTACGGTTTATATCAGAGTCACACTAGGACTCTTACTCCCACTAGGACTGGGAGACCAGACAGTCACTATATAAGCAGAGGCTAGCCCTCTCACAAGGGAGATTAGATTAGATTACACCTTCACACCCGAAGCTCCTACTTGAGAGCTTCACATCGCTGCCATAGTCACAGTCCCCGACTAGACTTCCGGTAACGTTTCTACTCCCTAGCCCTTACTATACTAGCCTCTTTCAGCCTTGTTGACTTGAGCGTCGGAGTGCCTACGGCAAACACCACCTCGGTGTTTTTCGTTCGCTTCACGCTTGTTTCTTTACGTGTGTAGGTGTAGCGGATTGCTATTGGCCTCAACCTCATGGGATCAGACCCCCCTTCCGTACAGGTGGATTTTTAAGTCTACAGTTTGGTGCCTACCGTGGGGCCTCTAGCAATCATTCGGCTCGACAAACCTTGCTATGTAGAGGAACACTCCATGGCTGACAACTCAAACAACGCTAACTCTAGCCTTGAGGCCAGATTGGAGACTCTGACCTCTCTCATGCAACAAAATTCAGACAAGGTGGCCACACTGAAAGCCGAGAAAAATGCAATCCAGACCGAAAACGCCTCCATCAGGGCCGAGAATCAGTCTCTAAAAAAGAAGGTGAGTCAGTTTTATGATATGGAGCTTTTTCCTAGCCAGGTACCTCCAAATCGTTTTCGCGCCCCAGTTCCATCCATGCAGCCTCTCTAAACCCCAGAACACAGACCCTCGGCCTATGGTAAAAGGCCGCATCCGCGAAGTTCAACGACGGTCAACGATTCAGTCTTGACTCATGGAGAAAAAGATATGCCAGCTAAACACCATTCAGCCGATCCATCTTAGTCTCGGGATCAAAGCGCCTCAATGACAGAAAGTCCGCACCCGCAAGACCAGTCCCTTCTTACCATCCAGCCTCACCTCCAGTCAACCACCCCCACAGAAATGCCATTCAGCTTGGCTCACCCTCACGGGTTGAACGGCCGACCCAACCAGACCACAGCAATAGAGCCCACCCATCCTGACGGATCAAACGACTATCAAACAACTCCCCTAACCATCCATGTGGGGCGAAACACCAGATCAGTTACCATGGGAGTCATCCGACCGGAGGGAATGAGTGGAGAACCAGGCTACTAGGGTGTGCACGAAGGAATGATCCACCAGACTACACCACGCGGGATGACCTAACAGAAAATGCCAAGGACGAATGCAATGGTTGATCCAATCAAACGGGATGACCTAGTAGTATCCCCCTCTCCTATGGAACAGGTACTGGCCAAGAGGCTGGCTGATGTAGAGGCAGTGATGAGGTGCGTCCCAGGAATGTCGGTCCCGACCAAGAAGAGCAAGCCTCACTGTTACGCAGATTCACCCTTTATGGACGAGATCGCTCTCGCCGACATGCCCCAGAAGTTTACTATTCCAAGCATGAAACCCTACGATGGCACAATCGACCCAGATGATCACATAGCCTCTTACAAGTAGTGGATATTCACTGTATCAATACCCCGAGCGCTGAGGGAAGCCTGCATGTGCAAGAGTTTTGGTTCAAGCTTATTCGGTCCAACACTCCAGTGGTACACAAATCTCCCAAACGGTTCTTTCGACTCATTTGCTCAGCTCACCGACACCTTTATGGAGCAGTTCGTCAGCAGTAAGAAACTCGAGAAGCTGTCGGCTGATCTATACAGAGTATACCAGAGGATGGGAGAGCCACTAAGAGAGTATGTCAGCAGATTCAACAAAGAGAAGATTTTCATCCCTTCCTGTAACCCTAAGACAGCCGTCGACGCCTTAAAAAAAGGTCTCCTCCCGGATGGTGAACTATATAAAGAACTGACGAAGCTAGGTTGCACCACGATGGAAGACGCCTTGGCCAGAGCAACGATTCAAATAAGGTGGGAGGAAGATGAGATGAATCAGGCAATTCACGCCAGGTATGATTGAATGCAGAACGACAGGAGGCCAGAGCTCAGATCGATTGTAGGCCTTACAAGGTCACCAAAGAAGCAGGGAAGGGTGCCTACCTGCTCCAAACTCCCAAAGGCAAAGACATCAGCAACAGTTGGAACGCAATCCATCCCACATGCTACTATTTTTAGGTGAAATCAATCTAAATATTTGTTGTCTTTTCATTTTTTTATTTAAAAAGGATGAGTGGGCCCATCCACTGCCTTCATAGACAATCGGTCTCATGGCCTGAATTCAATAAAGCATTATTCACCAACTGACACCTTCGAATCAGCCCTGCCCGATTCATAAGCTTTCACACTTCGGATCGGCCCTGCTCGATCCATGGATTTGCATCTTCGGATCGACCCTGCTTGATCCACTTAATTACACCTTTGGATCGGCCCTGCTCGATCCACAGATTTGCATCTTCAGATCGACCTTGCTCGATCCACGAATTTACACCTTCGGATCGACCCTGCTCGATCCACGGATTTACATCTTCAGATCGACCCTGCTCGATCAAATGTTTATTACACCTTCGGATCGACCTGCTCGATTAACGAATTTGCATCTTTGGATCGACCCTGCTCGATCCACGTAATTACACCTTTGGATCGGCCCTGCTCGATCCACAGATTTGCATCTTCAGATCGACCCTGCTCGATCAAATGCTTGTTACACCTTTGGATCGACCATGCTCGATCCAACGGATTTACACCTTCAGATCGACCCAGCTCGATCCACAGATTTACATCTTCAGATCAACCCTGCTCGATTTACGGATTTTTTACACCTTCGGGTCGACCTTGCTCGACCCACGGATTTACAACTTCGGATCGACCCTACTCGATCCACGAATTTACACCTTCGGATCGGCCCTGTCTGATCCAAGAATTTATAACTTTGAATCGACCCTGCTGATCCACAGTTTCATCTTCGGATCGGCCTTGCTCGATTTATGGATCCACACCTTCGATCGGCCCTGCCTGGTTCATGAAGCTACACATTTAGTCGGCTAGACCTAGTTAAGGGTTCTTACACCTCAAAATTGACAAGTCATCGACCCAACCCAACAGAGAGTTCACACGACTCAACCACTGGGCTGCACCAAAATCAGAACACAAGCATACGACTCAACTCCACTATCCTCACTCCCCAGGAACCAAGTATTGGATCTCCACTCTACCCGACCGACCGACCGACTGACTCAACTCCACCATTCTCACTCCCTAGGAACCAAGTATTGGATGTCTACTCTACTCGACCGACCGACCGACTCAACTCCACCATCCTCACTCCCTAAGAACCAAGTATTGGATCTCCACTCCACCCGACTGACCGACCGACTCAACTCTACCATCCTCACTCCCTAGGAACCAAGTATTGGATCTCCACTCCACCCGACCGACCGACCGACTCAACTCCACCATCCTCACTCTCCAGGAACCAAGTATTGGATCTCCACTCTACCCGACCGACCGACTGACTGATCGACTTAACTCTACCATCCTCACTCCCCAGGAACCAAGTATTGGATCACCACTCTCCGTATGCCACCGACCGACCGACCGACCCGGTCTTTTCAAACTTTGACTATCACCACTCACTCCACCCCACACCATCGATCAACACATAGACTTAACCTGTGTAAAGATTCAATCACCCTTCCTACCTGACCGAGCCAGCACATTGCAACAGGCCGGCTCCCCCAACGAAGCCGACACTCATATTCTTCACGTCCAGGAGATTCTCCCAATCGGAGCGATTGGCTAGGAGCAGTCTAGCACTTATTCACTCTCGAGGTGATCAAGCCAAGGGGCCTCGCCCATTCGGTCTTCCATAGCGGACGAGTGGGCAGCCATGGGTCAAATGTTTGCACATTTTGTTTGGCCCTTTGATATCCAGTAAAGAGCACCGTGGAATCATAAGAGCAAGTCTTACGGTCTAATAAGCCGGCCGAGTCGATTCCATCCCACTCGATCACCCAAGTACCCCAACCGAATGAACCTTTAATTTAGCATTGTCTCCAACTCATTCGACTCGGCATGCCGAGCGGATACCCTTGTCATGGGATTTTAGTTCACTTCTCCAGTCGGCAGGACACACCGAAAGAGCACGAGAGCCCCAGAAGTCTCGTTATCTCAGTCCCTTCGACCATTCACACCGATCGGGCACACCCTCTTGGGGTGATTGCACATTCCGGATCAACTTTGATACCGAGCGACTCTTGACTACGAATCACCTACATCAAACTGGTCAGCTACGCCGACAATCGGCCGTCCAGGAAGTGAGACCGAGCGCACCTCGATCGCTTCCTACTCTCTAACTTAAGAAAAACTTAACTCAGAGAGTGGGGGGCAAATGTTAGTGTATGCCCTAGGAACCAATCGTGTCTTCGGTTCCAAGGCATTATGTTTTGTATATATATGTGAATGTATATAGTTTGTATATACATTTTATCTTATCAATAGAAGAAAGTGTTCTTATTTCACATGTGGTTTATTGCTTCATTTATATATATGTATTACATGTGAAATGTCCGGATGATACAAATCTTTAGAAGATCAAAATCATCAAAGTATTCCCTACATAGGTAATATTAATTGGGCAATAATATTACATAGTAGGCATGCTGAATGCCTCCGTAGAATATCATGTGATGGTATTGGTGTGGGTGATTATAAAAGTTATATCACTAGGGCATTAGCATGGATACGCGGTTAGTGAACTGTTTATCGAATATGGCCATTTATGATGAATCACATGGACATTTAAAATGTAGTCAATGATTTATCATAAGATCATACTAGGGTATTTTTAATCCTTAGACCTGAGATATCACGGTTGGATTCTGCATAAACGCATATGGTTCATATGGTGTATAAACATGAGGCTAATCATGCCATGTGTTAATAAGCCGATTTGGCCATGTGTTGTTTATGTGTGAGGACAAGTGATAGTCAAGATGGGATCCGTTGACTTGGTATAGATTGATATCAAGTTCCTAGACAAATGTCAAGATACATTGGAAAAGGGAAATCTCCGGCCGGGGTATATAAAATGTTACATGAAAGGTTGTTTCATGGTGACACGTTCCATATGTATTGAATTAAAATTAAGATAAGGATTTTGACATACCATGAATCCATTCTTAATTGGGATTAGACAACGGAAGGATTTGATTATACAACATGTATGATTGTAAAAGGTTCGTTGGAGTATATCTTCATTGTGACTTAGGGGTTATGGAGCATTGCTAGATGCCTACCATAATCAGTGGGAGTTTTGTTCATAAAGAGTTATGACAAAACATATCGAAATAGTCTGTGATATTGGGCCCACGGCTAGGCCACAGTGAACCTAAGAGGTCACACATAAAAACTAAGGAGAATGAAGAAATAGCCAAAGAGAGTTGATTATCCAAGGTTGGCTAGCACCTACCAAAGGTAATAAAGTTATTTATATTAATCATTTTCTTTATATTAAATTGGATTTTACAAGGGGTTGTAATTGTAAACAATTTAAGGGTTAAATTGTTATGTAAACAATTTAAGAGTTAAATTGTTAATTGTGATTAAATGTTAATCCAATGTTATCATTTAAAGAAGTTTAACAACTTCATAACAATTATGGAATTGTTTAAGGAAGTCCAAAACAATTATTGAATTGTTTACAAGGATTCCTATATAAAGAAAATGATATATCAATTTTTGTGTAGAGAAAAAAAAATCTCTAAGAACCCTAAACCTTTCTCTTGGTCAAATTTCTTCTTCCCTTGGTGTGGATACTCTTTTGCTTAATTTCTCTTGAAATTAAGAAGCTCCAAGGTTGCTAAGGGCTTAAGGTAACATGTTCTACCTTACTTATTTCAATTTGATTGAATTTTTTTTTTTAAACTATGACTATACTTGTTATAGTATGATATGCTTGATTCTCCATGCATCCATCTTTCAACAAACTGTTAGGGCCAAAAATCGTCCTTGGCCCAAATAGGAGAATAAGACTGAATGAGGAAGAGACCAAGCCCAATCCCGATGCGGCCCCATCCGATTAGGTCCATTTGATACGAGATACAATCGGCCCAAACCATCGGGACCGGGCCTCCAAATCCCAGTTCACTTCCTGGACTTGTGAGCAAGTCCAGAGCCCACGACATCCACAAATCACTTTCCTATTCTAGATCAGTCTCCTATTCGAGGCCACCTTCCTGTTTAGGTCACTTTCCTACTCGAGGTTACTTTCTTGTTCGGGATCACATTCCTATTTGAACACTTGTAAGACAGCTCACCACCGCCCTAATTCCTCTAGGGTTTATATCAGAGTCACACTAGGATTCCTACTCCCACCAAAACTGGGAGGCCAGACAGTCACTAAATAAGTAGAGGCCAGCCCTCTCACAAGGGAGATTAGATTACATTACACATTCACACCCGAAGCTCCTACTTGAGAGCTTCACATCGCTGCCGTAATCATAGTCTCCGATTAGACTTCCGGTAACGTCTCTACTCCCTAGCCCTCACTATGCTAGCCTCTTTCAGCCTTGTTGACTTGAGCGTCAGAGTGCCTATGGCAAACACCACCCCGGTGTTTTCCGTTCGCTTCACGCTTGTTTCTCTATGTGTGCAGGTGCAGCGGATTACTAGTGGCCTCAACCTCATGGGATCAGACCCCCCTTCCGTACAGGTAGATTTTTACGTCTACATTGGGTACCAAAAATACCCAAAAGCAAACCCAAATCTTTAACCATGAAGCAATCCAAATCTTAAACCATGAGTGGTGGAAGAAGAAGAAGTGGTGGAGATGGAAAGAAATAGGGGAAACAAAAACGGAAAAAAAAAAAGAGGCTGGACGAAAGAAAATGAAGAAGAAGTAGTGGAATAATGGGTTTTAATTAGGATAAGTTTTCATTCTCGGTATGTTTTATTTTTTCTAGGTGGTTTTTGCGGTTTTTATTGAAATAATAAAAAAGGGGTTAATTTGAGATTTTTTAGATTATAAATGTCTAAGTCAGCCTTAATTGCCATGTCAAAATATACAATCAACATACCAAAATTGTCATGTCAGCGATTTTTGACAGAAAAAATATCATGTCATTAATATTTAACACTGTAGGAAAAAATATGAAAGTTTGGTACCTTCAATAGAAATAATTGATAGTTTGGTACCTTCAATAGGAAAAAAATAGTTTGGTACCTTTAATAAGGAAAAAGTGATAGTTCGGTATCTTATGATATAATTAAGTCAATTCTATCACTTCATTTGGACAAATGGATTAGATTGAACCATTAACATATTTTTAAAGACTTAAATTCTTTGTAGAATGAAATTTATGTTCACATATTGTAGACGGTAAAATCTACGGTTGATTCGGAATGGATGGATCTTGTGTGATGTGAGCCACTGACAATCTGATGGACTTGCAGAGAAAGGGAAAGGGAACATGAAGGCTTAGGTGACACCGGTGTATTGTCTGCCGTAGGCACTCCGACGCTCAAGTTAGCACAGTTGAAGGTATTTAGTGATGTCTGAGAGCGGAAAAGAGTTTGCCATAATGTGGCTACGGCTAGACTAACACAAAGTGGCTGGAGCACAGCTTTGTGATGGCTGAAGGTGGTAAAGTTAGTCGAAACTAAGCTTTACGGCAGGGAAAACAAAGATTCTTGGGAGCAAGAATTTAGAAGCTAAAGCTATGGGTGATTTCTGGATGCCTAATGAGAGGGTTTGCCTCTATTTATATAATGAACCCAAGGGTGTCGGAATCCTAGGAGGACTTTGAGTCCTACTTAGCAGAGGAGTTCTCCTTTTGGAAGGAGATTAGGTTTCCTGCCTTAATCGATTCAGGCTTTCCTCTTTAGGTAAGATTTGGGATCTTATTAGAAGAGAAAATTGATTGGGACTCTGGCCTCTATTGTGGACTACTGTGGGGGCGAATGGGCTGGACCCAGTTTAACTTAACTCATGGGGTAGCCCAACTCATAGAGTGAACAGTTCACATGGTATTTTAAGAGTGGGCTCAATCGGAGTTGGGCCAAGGCCTTGAGTTGTGACATGTTTACATTGTTATTAGACCTCGTCAGGTTCAATACGATTTTTGGCCCATATACACATTACTTTCCAAAACTTTGACTCATCAATTGAAGAGAAAAATCAAAGGAGGATGGCTTATAATTAACAATTAACTAGCTCTTACCTCACCCAAATTTCTTGGATAGACTCAATCTTTTAAAAAATAATAATAATAAAGATAAGCTTTGTAGTTGTTATTTTTAATGTATAAATTAAGACATTTGATCTACACAGTATAAATTTTAAGACGTTCATATATATTTTGAACAAGAGTTTCTATGCGACGTATAAGGTTAAAACTCATCTCAAATTCTCTTTTTATTATTATTATTTTTTATCGAGCTAGTTATTTTTTGGCTAATTATATCTTAATTATAAATTATTTTATATCACAAATCAAACATGTTGCTAATTGTTTAATTTTTTTTAACTAAGGTGTTCCAACTAATTCATGTGTACTTTGACTAATTTTTATGGGAGACTCAGCAATCCACTGCGACCTACTTTATTTTTTTAACGATTTTGGATACAAGCTTCATTATTAACCTTGTTATTAATTAATTTGATAACTTCATTGATCACAACTAATTTATTTTAGTTTATACATTGATAGTTTGAAATTTTTAATCCTAAATAATTTTTTAATCACCTCAAATCTCAATTTTTGCAAATTTTTTAATTTCCTTTTTTTTTTTCATATACAAATGGCTTGAGCATATTGTTGTTATTATTAAACAAATTGAAAACACTAGAAACTAAAAACTAAAATGGTCCCAATCAACTGTCCAACCTTTGAAGGCAACCTCACAATGTGAATGCATAATGATTTTTAACCATTTGTGAATTGAAATGTGTTCATCACAAATTTCTTGTTCCAAAAAGAAAAAGAAAAGTTGTTCACATTGTGCTCATCAACAAGAAACACATTTTATTTTATATATATATATATACACACACCAACTCTCACGTGTTTACTAAGTTCTAAGTCCACCATGATTATTTCATAGACTTGTTGAATAGGAAATCTTTAAAGGGAGACGTGTAACACATCGTTTGTGTACCCATCCAATAATAGGTATCAAGTGTTTTAAAACTTTATAAAGATGGACATAATCAAATATATGAAAGAAAAATCAATGAAATGTGATATAATCCTTTTTTTTTTTTTTTAGGACTAGGGGTATCCGAGCCGGCTTGTGGTCATTTCAACTAATCTCCAAAGACCTTGAAATTACCAACCGGATAAAAGCTTCAGTGGCTACCCTTATTAGAGATTGTGGGTACTTGAACTCGGGCGATTATGTTAAATCTTTATCTTGCTCTTTTACCATCAAGAATACTCAAACTTGAGAGATCATGTTAGGTCCTTCTTATTGTATAGATGAAAATAAATCTCTTTACATATTCATCAATTTTTGAATGGATCAAAGCTATTTCAAAGACTTACAATATGAGAAAGTTTTAGATGAGATGAGTGTAATACATAATTTGTATGCTCGTTTAATAATATCACATATCTTAATATTATACAACAAATAATTGTTGTTAGTTAACCCTGAGGGACTGGTCTGGTGGTCAAGAAGATTTGTTCCATTTATTAACTTCTTGGATTCAAGCCACCTCGGGACCATTTATCACATTTGTTGCTTACTTAGATTATTGGATTTGTAGGGTGTTCAATGGGTGTGTGCAAGTTGGCCCGGACACCTTGGTTATCAAAAAAAAAAAAAAAAAAAAAAAATATTGTTAGTTAGAAGAAAGAAGTAATACAAATAATGTGTCACGTCCATACCAAACTAAGTTTCTTTTGCAGCCCTTTATAAGCAAGAAACTTCTCTAAAAGATCCAAGTAGATGATCCCAAAGGATCTAACATAAAAACAAGCTCATACAAATTGCAAATGCAAGCAACCAAAGATCCAGAAAATTCCCAAAACGCATAATGTGAAAGAAAATGAAAGGTGAGACCAAAAGTGCAGGCTCCATTACAAATCAACAAATTAAATCAAAGATCAAATTTAAGTGGCTCAAGATAACCAACCAATGTAATGGTTCCAAGATCGCTCACTTTCAGTTATTTTTTGGCAACAATTTCTGGTGGGCATCTGATGTGGACATCACCTTCCTGACAAAAAAAATTGTGCTGGGTTTGAAATATTTTGACCCATAAATTGAAAGACATGATCATGAAAGACATTAGTGGGGGCTCAAAAATGGTGGTGTCATTTCAGAAGACAAATTGCTTTTGTGCTACACTTAGAGGTCAATTGATGGGCACCCATTTGTCTCACAAAGGCAAAGATTAAAGTAAAAAAATGGTGCAAGATAGCCATTATCTTTTCTTTGTTTTACCAAACAAGTGTACATGCATTTGAGAAATGGGGACTTCCATGTATGAGACATGCATTATGCAAAATTATTAAAGGATCTTTGATTTGTTTCTAAGAGATCTAGTGCTAGATGATATTTTTTGAATCGCCAGGGGAGATCAGAGATATAGGAACTCTTTAGTTTTAGTGTTATATTCCACGTCACTATAGCAAAAGTGTACACGAGTCATTGACTACGGTTTTTTTTCTTTTTTCTTTTTTGTGTGATTCGGGGTGTTTGGGTCAGTTTGCACACACCTCGATTAATCTTTCGGAACTCTAAAGTTAACGACTGAGCATACCCTCCAGTGGCCACACCTATTAACAACCGAAAGAAATCGAATTCAAAACCTTTTGAGTAATATACCCAAGAGTCTATTCGCCTCACTTAACCACCCAAGGATGGTTATCATCGACTATGGTTTATAAGCTTTGCTGAGTAAATGTGATCCAATTGAAAATGTTTGTGTGAAGTGGAAGCATAAATTTATTATTAGTATTTATTAAGTCAATATGTTAATCAACATATGATAAAACGATACCAATTATTGTAATCTATTATTAACTGTCACAAATCCATCAAAAATGTTAGAATTCACGCACTCTTGATTATAAGCCCATCTTTATAATGTTATAAAATTCAATAAAATTGCAACGATATCCTTAAGACATAACAGATAGATCGATATATTTACTTGTTGCCTTAAACTTAAATGATAATCAAAAGTGAGATTATTGGTCATGGTGAGGTAGAACAAACATTGAAAAGGTGAAAAGAGATAAGGCAATTAAGCAAGGCAAGGGGGCCTTGCTTCAATTTCAAAGTGAAAGGAAATCAATGGAGGGGGAACATGTTCATTGACATTTTAGACTTTCAAACTTGTTTGAAAGTATTATTACACATTGCTTGACCAAAAAAAGTTTGAGAAATGAATACAAAAGCATAAGTCATACTTAGCACGCCATATATAATTGATGTAGAAGAATAATGAATCAAGTTCATGATCATACACAATCCATAGTCAAAGTTTATTTGACATCATAATATAAAAAACACATTTTTTAAAGACGGAAATCATATAAAATGCTATAATTCTCAATGCATACCTCATATGCTGGTACATTGTCAATAATATAAAGTTTGTGACACTTAAAAGAGAAATTCTTCGATGTAGTAGAAATATCATGTCATTTATATAACAAATCAATGAAACGTGTTAGCTTATTATATAATGGATGTAATATTTCTATTATATTTCAGAATTTTCCCACATTGAAAACCATGAAAAGGGTTGATAGTGAACTTGCTTTCATAATTTCCAATTGGGGTTGCTTTGTATTTTTCAATTTGATCATCAATTGAAAATATATTGACTTTCAATAGCCTAAATTCTTTGTTTTGTTCTGCTTTGTTTGTTTGGGCTGAGCTTTGCCATTCATGAAGCCCAATTCAAATATTCAGCCATAGACAGCTCTATTGCATAATAGAAACCAACATTTTGGGCTAGATAGATGATGGGTTCCATGGGCCTCATAGTTAGCCCAATGTTTTATTCACAAATCATAATAAATCTTTTGAAGTTTTTAACGCATGAATTAACTACCATTAATTATTCATTGATATTCCAATTATATGAATAAGAAATAAATTGCTTATAAATTTAGCAATTAGAATAATTTTATTTTGCTGGTACCAGTCCAATCATTTGAGAAAAGAAATGAGATGGTGACTGGACTGGGGTAAGAAGTGTGATACACGCGCATAAGGTGAGCGTTGAGTGAAAAAATGGTTGTTGCAGATTGTTCTAGGTGGCTCTATAACACTGTAATGCATGTGTAGCTTTTTAAAATTTGTTCAGCCGTATGATTTTGACACGTGGCAAACTGAATGTATAACCCCGCTTTGTATTTTATTATTTTGTCTCATGTTTGATATTTAAGGAAATTGTCCCTAGAATTCACGAGAAAGTTTTCAATAATGTGATTTAATATTAGTTTTTGAGTTTGAATCCTTCCAAACACATTAATAGTTACTAAGGTGATTTAACTGGTTATTTATTTTAAGACTTTGAGAGATTAGTTGATGTATACATAAACTGACTTGAATACTTCCGATCACAAAAAAATAAGTAAACGTAAACTTTGAAATAAGATAAACGTTTGTGCGTTCGTCTAATCACAATATACATATATGTGAATTGCACCATGATAATATTACGTGTTATACATTCTTTTTGTTATGTATTTTACAATTTTAATTTTATTATGTAATATATATTATTAGATAGTTCAATCTTGTAAACAATGTTATAATTCAATTTATGTCTGTTAAATAAATTTTTGGTTTAGCAATCTATAATCAAATGATTATTGAGATAAAAGAGTGAAAAAGTTTGACGTGACTATGCATAACAAAATATTAACATAAAAGATTTATAATTTTTTTTTTAATGGCTATAATAGATTATTTTCTAACATTTAAGATAGTTAATTCTAATACATTAAAATTAATTCTCTATCTTTTCAAAACTTTTTGTTAAAATTCATTTTATACCATTTTTTCTCTTATTTTCACACCTCTCTTATTATTTCTTTAAACTCATAAATTACAAATAACTTTATTTATCTTCTTTTCCAGATTATAATATTCTATGAAAATTTCTTTGCCTACTAATATTTAATTTATAATTTCAGTGATAACATAAATATAAACTACAATATTGTATTAAAAATGTGTGAATTCAGATTTTTTTCGTAATCATTCTACTCTTATAAAATTTTATCTAATATAATTTATTGTCTTGCCCTAAAACATGTATATATATATATATATTTTTTTTTTTTTTTTTTTTAAGGTTTTACATATTTTTTTCGAAAAGAAAATTTGTTTATCTTATATTTCAAGAAATAATTTAATTTGTTTAAAACTTCAATATAACAAAATCATATACAATTATTTAAGTTAGATGCGAGCATACCATAACAAAACTCTGTAATATAAATTAATTTATATAATGAATAAACATAACATCAGTTACTCTCGCATTTTTTTTCATGAACCGACTTACAGAAAAGCTTCAATCATCGCTCTTGTTCGCCCGTACCGCCACGCGCTTCCTCTCGCGTCTCTCACTCTACACTTTCCGTCTCTGCAAATCCCTCTTCTCCAAAACCCTAACCCTAACCGCTCTCTCCTCTTCTCCGTCTTCTTTGTCAATGGACGACGACGACAACAACAACATCAACAGCAGTGGCAATCTTTTCTCCAACGACGACGATCGTCTCTTCGATTTCGATTTTAACCCTAGCTCCTCCCGCCAAAATGATTTCAACAATTATTCTCCGAGTAGTTATATTAATAATCCCTCTTTTCTTGACGACGATGACCGCCTCAAGCTCTACCTTGTTCCGTACAGGTACGTTTCGGTTTTTTTTTTCAGCTTTTGATTCTGTTTGGTTGCCGAGAAAATGGAGGAAAATTTTTGTTTTGGTGTGTTGAGAGAAAAATGTGTGTTTTGATGTGGTTCTGGGCGAGCTGAAGGGGGAGGAAGTGAATTTTTGAATGGTGTGGTGAATGTAGGTTGTGACAGTGTCGTTTTGGCAACAATGATGGAAACAAGAAGAAAAGAAAACAACATGTTTTTGTTTATGGGGTCTGGTGTTTACGTTACATTTTCAGGTGGTGGAAGGAGGCACAACAACAACTTGTTGCTGATCAAATAGGAGGAGGTGGTGTTTTGTATCAAGTTTCATCTAACAATGGCACTGATAACTCCCAGATTGTGCTCGAGTTGAAGAAGCTAGAGGTGTTTCAGGAGAGTGGCAATGGGAAAGAAGAAGGTTCTTTGGGCCGTGAGTATGCTTTGCTACCTGAAGGGATGTGGCTGCGTGCTCTTAAATGGTGAGCAAATTTTAATTCAGTTCACTTTATTGTTATTTTAAAATACATGGTTAGCCTGGTGATCTTAGCAGTCAACAATTTGGTTTTAAAGGAATTGTTTTTTTTGAATCATTTGAGAATGTTTTAGTGACTGTAGATTGCATTATTGCATTTGCATTTTGGAATGTTTCAAAACGTGTGATACCAAACTCATTTGATGCACTCTTCTTCCCTGAGGTTATTGTGGTTTCCTGCACTTTGTAGCCTTTATAGGGCTCTTAAATGGTGAGCAAAGCATGACTCGTTTCACTTGATTGTTATGTTAAATACATGGTTAACCTGGTAATGTTAACACTCAACATTTTGGTTACAAGAAACTGCTTTTTGGATCCATGTAAGAATGTTTCAGTGACCGTAGAATGCATTATTGCCTTTGCATTTTGAAATTTTTCACAATGTGTGATACTGAACTCATGGGATGCACTCTTATTCGCTGAGGATATTGTGGTTTCCTGCACTTTTTAGCCTTTATAGAGCTCAGTGTAATTTGTAATAATAAATTCTCTAGTTTTCACCAAACAATTGGAAGTGGAAAATGATTGTTGTTTACTTCTCAAGTGCTTATATATGTGGATGAGTTTTTGGATAGAAGACGGTGGCTTTTTATCGCTTTGAGCAGCAATTTTATTCTTCTTTTTTTGATAGGCATATTGATTTTAAAGCAGCATCGAGGGATGTTGGGAGCCCTTCTGTTGAGGGCAGTCATTTGCAGGATATGTTTCCATTACAAATTAGGCTTTCTGTTCTGCTGGAAACAAATTCATTGGCAGTTAAGATCAGCTTAAAGGTTTGTTGTGTTCTAGTCCTATTCTATTCTTTATTTGAATTCTGGTCCTGTAGTAGCTGAAATTTGTGATCTGGTTTGTGAACCAGTTTTTTAGGGAGTTCTTTTTGAAGTTCAACAATATATACCTGCAGTCTACTCTCCTCATCTTTAATGTATATTTAATTATTCACCAATTGTTCCTATACCAGAATTTTTTTTCATGATGCTTCTATTAGGAGGGTGTCTTTTTCTTTGTGCAAGCTATGTATTGGTCATAAATTCCAACAGGGATACTTCCTTTCTAACAAAGCCAGTAACTTGGCATCAAACAATCTTGCAGATTGTTACTATTGAAAAACTGAGATGAGATATATGTTAATTTTAGATCCATATCATATGCTATGCAGTGGTGTTTGGTTTTGGTTAATAGAGTTCATATGCTATCAGTCCGAATACCTAGTGATTCTTGATTCTTCATTCCTAAGTCTTATCTCTCTAACACAATTTTTTTTTCTTTGAATAAAGTTCTGTACTTCTTGTATATCATAATAGACTGTATTTTCAGGACAATGAGGTTGGTCTTTACAAGAGAGCCTGCAATCTATTCATTTCCGTGTCCCAACAGGTGAGTTTACTACTCAATACTTTACTAACAAATGTTATTCTCTGTTGGGTTAGTATAATTGCTTAATGTGCTCGTTTATTTCACAGCTCTTTATTCGGGACTTCTCAGGGCATACAACTCAGTTTTTTATGAATGATAGAGTCAATTTGTCGAATGATTTCTCAGGACAAAGTGAAGAGGTATGACTAGTTAATTTAGGAGAATTCTACGATATATGGTTTTCACCCGTAGGTGGAAGGTTGCTAGTAAAAAAAATCTCTGAAGTAAATGATTATGAAATCAATTGTTCAATTTTTTATTGGCTTCTCTGATGTGCTTAAAAAGAATTGTCAGGTGGTTTCCAAAGTTGCTGTTGCACCTTAGGGTTAAGTGACATGTAATGATTCTAGAAATTGTCCAATGGGTTATCAATCTGACATGTTTTTAGGTCTTTTGCGGTGTTGTGAAATCCAGTTCTTGATTTTTCTTTGTTTGAGTAGGATATAGGTTCAGTACTATGGTAGTGTACATTGACTACTACCAACTTTACATTGATCTACACTAATGGTCTATTCAGTTCCATATTTTATGGTATGATTATTGATCTTAAAATGGAAAAAAGGGAAAAAAAAGTTCAGCGTTACTTTTATGATGAATAGGAGGTGCTTAAACATTCACCATGCAATACTTGGAGGTAAAAGTTAATAGGGCTGGACTATGCCTGTTAAACTTCATTTTGATATAAATTTAGATGTTTATAGTAATATGATATTTCGGATGAGTTATCTTGGGGGCAGTTATTGAAAAGTTTCAGTGCAGCTTGTTAATGCAAATACTGTCCAAAGCAAATCTGATTCCGTTTTCAGTCTTAGCTTTCATGTCTTGCAATATATGTATAACTTCCTGTGCCTGATATTTAGCTATTTGGTGTTCTTATTGTTTTTTCTTTTTTTCCTTTTTCATTTGTTGCTACAGATTCTCCTTGAATTGCAAGTCCATGGGTTTTCAGATTCTATGAAGGAGACCAGCAATGACATGATAGAACATTCCAAGACAAACGATTCTTTCTGTAATGGTTCATTTAAGATGAATGGCAGCAATGATAACCTGAACCCTTATACAACACCTTCGAACTCCTTAATTTGTGGAAGTGGCTATGGAGGATTTAGTTTTTTGGGGTTGACGGGATTACAGAATCTTGGAAATACTTGTTTCATGAATAGTGCAATTCAGTGCTTGGCTCACACCCCAGAGCTTGTTGATTACTTCCTTGGGGACTACCAAAAAGAGATTAATCATGATAATCCGTTGGGGTTAAAGGTATGCCAGTAGGTGTAGCTTTTATTAGATGGTCACTTTTTTAGTATCTTTTCTTGCTTTGCCTTTCTTATTCATTAACTTAAATTGTCTACTATATTACAGGGTGAACTTGCTTTAGCATTTGGAGATCTAGTAAGAAAAATATGGTCTCCCAGAGCAATGCCAGTGACTCCAAGAATGTTCAAGTTAAAACTTGCTAATTTTGCACCTCAATTCAGTGGCTATAATCAGCATGATTCTCAGGTTAGCAATGTTATTTGCTAAAGAAGTGTTGTTTAATTCTTGAACTCTATCATCTGCATGGTGATCTATTATCACTTACGGATGTGCATGCATATTCTTTAGCATAGCTTTGAGTTATGTGGTAGGAATTACTTAATATGTTCAAATGCTGTAATTCAGGAATTCCTTGCTTTTTTGTTGGATGGACTCCATGAAGATCTGAATCGAGTTAAATGCAAGCCATACATAGAAGCTAAGGATACCGAGGGATGCCCAGAAAAAGAAGTAGCTGAAGAATATTGGCGAAATCACCGGGCTCGAAATGACTCCATCATAGTTGATTTATGCCAAGTAAGTCTGCTGCGAATAGATGAGGTTGGCATGTATAATTAACGAATAATTTTGTACTCCTCTTGCACAAGTAATTATACTTTTTCTTATGATGAAGTATTCTGTAGTTTCAGCACACCTGTTTCCTGATTATGTCCATGCTTCCAATCGAAATGGATGTCAATTACTAATTATAAAAGATCACCATATTTCTTAGCATTTTGTAACTTTTGAGGAATGACTCCTATGGTTTTTGATTTGATTTTGGAATGTAACTTTTTATAAGCAACTGGTTTGAACTCCAGTTAGCTTTTTCAACTGTATTTATGTATTCTTTTTCTCATTTTAGGGTCAGTACCGGTCAATGTTGGTCTGCCCTAATTGCAAGAAGGTTTCTGTCACATTTGATCCACTCATGTACCTGTCACTACCTTTACCTTCCACAACAATGCGGACTATGACTGTGACAGTTTTTAGCAGTGATGGAAGTACATTGCCTATTCCGTTCACCGTCACTGTGCCAAAGTATGGGAGAACTAAGGATCTTATTGAAGCCTTGAGTATTTCATGTTCGTTAAGAGATGATGAAACTCTCGTGGTGGCTGAGGTATGTTGTGGCAGCTATGGTCTTTAAAATAGGTGTGATAGTATTAGCATTTTTCTTCTGAACCTTATACCTAAACTTTGGATTCCCAAGCACCTTAATTGATCTTGTGGCTCTTGATCTGGGTGTTGCTTCTTTGTTAGTGCCACATCAATGATGTCATAATGATAGCCATCATCCAGCAATCATTATGTTGAATACAATCATCTTGGCCTACTGGTTTCCTCGTAGACGTTAGGATTAACCATGATTGTTTGTCACATTTGTTTATGGAAATAGGATCTCTAATTAAGAGATCTCCTATGCTAAGTCTATTATGATGACAAAATTAAATATCTTTGATTATTTGCTAAGCTTAAACTCTTATTCGTTATTGTAACTAAAGCAATGTAAATTAATTTATTTCATGTGTTAATTATAAATTACACTTCTTCATTGAAAGTGACTGCCCTTATTTTCTCTTTGTAATAGATGCAACCCATAAGTTTATTGAGTTGTGTATTCAAAATCAAATTTCTGCTTGCATTTTTAACTTTGGTAATTTTAGCTCTAAGTACAGTCTGATTTGTAGATATTCAAAAATCAAATTTTTCGTTTCCTGGAGGAGCCATCTGATTCTTTGGCCTTGATAAGAGATGAAGACAGACTTGTGGCTTATCGATTACTGAGAGATAGTGAAGCATCCCCCTTGATTGTGTTCATGCATCAAAAGGAGTTAAAGTAAGCTTGCTCGGATTCTCATTTTGATTATTTATGACAGTTTTAATTTTGCATATGGTGCATTTCTCTCTTTGTTTGTGGTGTTTTGCTTTTGTACCAAAAAGATGTGTTAGCAGATGATGGATGCATGCATGCATATGTGGTGTTTTTACTCAATAAGCCACCTTGGTTAACTTACATGTCTATGGAGGACCTCATGCAGATATTTGATAAGTTATCTGCATGGTTATCAAGATACTATTTATACTACATGGAATACTATTTGTTTATTATATACATGTAAAACGGACATAGTTATAATATGCGTCCATTATAGCTGTTCTTATGCACGTCACTTTTTGGTTAAACAATTGTAAATTTTGGTTTAGTGCAGTTTCAATTAGCTGAAGATCATGTCTGACATCAGTAATTTATGTACCTTTAGAATGAGACTTAATTAAAGGATTTTCCATATAAAGTGCATAACTTAATTATCCAAAAGTTGGGTCATTTTTTGTGTAAAAGAAAAGCAGGGGATCATTCATCCTAAGCATACATCTATATGCATACATATATTCGCTTTTTGATCATCTTGAGAAGCCTATTAAAGTTGTTTGCATCTATCTCTTTTAAAAAATTAATGATAATTTGTTTTTCTATTTATTATTTATCTTATTATGATGGAGTCAGGCTTTACGATTTTGGGAGGTCAACTTTGGATCTGGTACAGTTTGGCACACCCCTTGTAGCAAGGTTGTCTGATCTTACCAATGGATCTGAGATCTGTAAAGTGTTTCTGAAATTACTTAATCCATTTTTAATGCCTGTGGAAGATGTATTAATTGACTTGGATGATGCGGGGAATATGGATAATGAAGATACAGCAGCGGAAGATTTTAGTAGCCCAACAATCTTGGATAATGATGCAGGCTCAGATAGTGAAATAGGAGATGAATTACTTTTGAGTCCTGACTTTCAATTCTACTATATGGGTGTACAAGAACAAACAGAGATAAAAATGAATGAGCCCATATCGATCTCAGAGTCCAACAGGCCGTTGAATATCCTTGTTAACTGGTCAGATAAGATGATTGAAAAATATGATACACATCTTCTCGGCTCATTGCTGAACGTTTTCAAGCCCCAGTTGTGCACCAGGAAGCCTCAAGAGTCTGTTTCTCTATACAAATGCCTAGAAGCCTTCTTGAAGGAGGAGCCCCTGGGACCAGAAGACATGTGGTTAGTACACTAATCAATCAATTAATTTTCTATTTATACTCAGCTGTATCTTGCTCAGTTTTTTTGCCATTTTGAGAATTATATAAATATTTTCATGTATACAAATTGATTTTTGTACTTTTGTTGTGTCTAATGCAAATTGATGCTATTATGTCAGGTATTGCCCCAAATGCCAGAAGCATCGGCAAGCCAGCAAAAAATTAGATCTTTGGAGATTGCCTGACATTTTGGTTATTCATTTAAAGAGGTTCTCATACAGTCGGTATCTTAAGAGCAAGCTGGAAACATATGTTGATTTTCCAATCGATGATCTTGATCTCTCAACTTACATTTCCCATAAAGACAGCCAATTATCTCATCGCTATGTCCTGTATGCAATAAGTAACCACTACGGAGGCCTGGGAGGTGGTCACTACACTGCATTTGTTGATGTAAGTAATGTCGATTCATTTCTTTATTCTTCTGATTGCTTGTAGGCATTTAACTTAACCATTTTTCTATTAGAACTGTGAAGTTTGAAACTTAAAAGTACTTATTGTTGAATGATAACTTCAGATCTAAAAAGGAATGTGTTTTAAGTTTGAGTGAGGTGTAATGTACTCGGGCGCCTGGATATGTTTGGAGCAGAGGGATTCTATAATGTGATTATGAATTTATGTTTAATCTTTTAACCCTTTCTATGGAGGGTTAATTGGAAGTTGGGGTTCCACCTAAAATGCAATTTTTGATGAGATTCGAAATGCATTTAGTGTCGAATATCTTTCATGTTGCTCGCCATCTGAATTTTGATGTGAAGATGTTAGAATGAAGTTTCAAAGTCATCTTGTCATTCAAACCTCTTTGGTATCTACTGGTTCTAAACTGTTAGTAAATTCCGATTGTTACGTTCGTATTTCTTTGATACATATCAAATACTTGTCTTCTTCGCTTAATATGATAATTCTAACATTGTTGCTTCTGTGCAGCTTGGGCATAAGAGGTGGTTTGAGTTTGACGATGACAAGGTTTACCCTGTCAGCGAAGAGCAGCTTAAGACATCAGCAGCTTATGTTCTTTTCTATAGGCGAATCCCGGATGTCTAACATAACAATAGTTGTATAGTTGTTACCCAATTTGGAAATCAAGACACAGATTAACAATTACCGTCCTCACCAAGCAGAAATCGGCAACAGAGAGGAAAGAAATACTTTTAAACACTGTACAGTTTCGAAAGATGTGGCAGTAAAATAGTACAGGCAAATACTTCATCCTACATGTTGAAATTCCTATCAATTTTTTCACAATGGGGGCTGCTTCACCCTCCTGTATATATAGGCTTTTGCCATCACCTCTGTGCTTTTATAAACTCTTCACAATTTTTACATCGTCGTAAATATTTGGTAACAGAGAAGGTAAATTAATAGTGAAGGTAGAGAAAGTTTTCTGTGGGACAGACGTATTACAGTCTATCCAATTATGATATAATATGAGAGTATACGTTTGTCATTGGATGTGTATATTTTGTATCACTGTGATAGATGGGCGCGTTTGTCTATTTAGAAGCTTGTTCGTAACACCCTGATTGAACGTGTATATTTTGTTATCCACGTGATTGGATGCGATTGTCCATGATAAATGAAAAAAGATTTTTCGTTCTTGTTAACATTAAAAGGTTATTGGCATTGCATAATGATTTAATAGCCATGAGACAAATAATTTTCATTCTTGTTAATTTTTTTATTATTCTTGTCCTATCCTAACCAAAATATTTGTTTACTATTCTCAAAAACTAATCATACTTATTCAACAAAAATACTATTTAACCCCTTAGGTTTATTGATTTAACTAAATACTTCCAACATAAAAGTTTATAAATTAATAAAAATACTATCATCCACCCACATTTATTAGATTTCGGCTACTACTGTCGGAAGGTGGGTAGAATCTGTTGTAATGGATTTGGCTGTCGCCAGATGTGGCCAAGATCTAGCATTTTTGACTAAATCCAAGGTGGATCTGGCCGGAAAAAAGGCTAGATCGGTGCACTATCGGCTAAATCCAGTCGGTAATATACCATTACGGTAGATTTTGGCCACCTTTTGACGGTGGAGGCCGCCTACCGACATTAATGAGTATGTGGAGTGTTTTTGTTAATTTCAATGTTTTATTACAGGGAGTGCTTAGCTAAATTTACAAATGTGATGATGTTTTGTTAATTTTCAAATTCTATTCTCAATAACAACCCAATTCAATTTTTTCAAAAAATACTTGATAATCCTATTTTCATAGTGATTTTGCATTTAATTTCAATAGGATATATGATACTTTTCATATAGTTTGGGCCATAATTGCTATGTAATTCTATTAATTTTACTTTGCAGGTTAAACGATATTTTGAGTTAAATACGGTATTGAGCGTAATACATAACTTGAGATTTTCAACTCAGAATGACCTGAATTTAGAAGCTATGAAAAACATAGAAGCAGAGCTACAACTTTCATGTTACAGGGAGTGCTTAGCTAAATTTACAAATGTAGAGGATGTTTTGTTAATTTTCAAATTTATTCTCTAATAACACCCAATTCAATTTTCAAAAATAACTTGATAATCCTATTTTTCATAGTGATTTTGTATTGAATTTCAATAGGATATAAGATACCTCTCATATAGTTTGGGACATAATTGCTACGTAATTCTATTAATTTTACTTTGCAGGCTTAAACGATGATTTTGGCATAAATGATGGTGTTGAGCGTAAATTACATAACTTGAGATTTTCAACTCGGAATTACCTGAATTTAGAAGCTATGAAAAGCTAAGAAGTGGAGCTATAACTTTCATGTTTGGGTTTTTTTCCTTATTCTGACTAGAAGATGGTAAAATTTGGCTTGAAGTTGTGAACAACCTGTTGCGAACTGAAGAAAAATGTCTTTGAATATGTGTCAGTATTTTTTCCATAACATGAGCTGTAGACCTCAGATTGGGATAATTCTTGAACGAGTAGAAATGTAAGACATAGGGATACAACTTTTATCTTTGGTCATGATCCAGTTCAGCTTAGAAAATGGTTAAAAATTGAGCCAAAAGTTACATTAGTGCATGAAAGACACACATATTTGTTATCATGTATTTTTAATTTAAGTATGACTTTTTACCATAATACCCTCACGACATTAATACCAAAAAGAGATGTCCTTAGCAATAGGGGAGGAGGGTAGGGGCCTTTTTTTTTATTTTTTAAATCAAAGAGGAGGAGGAGATCAAAGGAAAGAGGCTAGCATATTCATTCGAGAGAAGTTGGCGCGATACTTTTCCAGAGATCAATTCTTCAAGATTTCAGTTTTTGTTTTCTCTTACTCTACTTTTAATCAGTTTGGAATTGTTATGATGATGAGTTCAAAACTGATGTTGATTGTTATCACTTTAATTATGGAGTAGATTGTTATTGTTAAGGGGTAGATTCTACCTAACCATGTTGACTTGATTTTTAATTTTATTAAAGCATTCAGGAATTTATTGTTCTACAAGAATATGTGTGATTTGCTTAATGCTTTTGGATATGATGTTTCTTTAATTATTTAGAGCTCTTATTGAATGATGAATTAGGCGGTGAAGTTTGATTAGAAATCTTTTGATTAGGGTTTCATTGTGTTCAACTGTTTTATTGATGTGATGATAAACCGGGCGGTGAAATCACTTTAGGTCATTAAAATAGCATAGATCATAGACTGAGTAGGATAATCGGGAGAGTCTTATGAGGTTTATGTGGCCAGTTTAGGTTTTAACCGGGAGCGGAACCTAACCGTTAATGAATTTCACAATTGTGTTAAATGAAGGGATTTAGCCATCTTTAGATCAATAAATTTCCTGAATCTGATTTTTATAGCATGTCTGTCAACATTGGTTTAGGTAGAATCGAAACTTTTAACATTTTTATCATATAGTGATATTTGTCTTTGTTATTTAATTGTTTTAATTTCTAGCAATTCTTGTTTTTATTTCAAATTCACATTGTTATGCCTAAAAAATCATGCTTATGTCAGCTCATTTAATGTCTTTTTGTACTAGTTGCCAAGCTCATATCTGCTCAAAGATATTCTTACCAACCCTATCTCCTTTCAAGAAATAATGGACGAGAGCCTTCCATGTGTCAAGGCAACTTGCGAAACACTCATTGCATTAAGTGTTTAGGTGTATAAATTAGCACTTCTCTTCCCGAAGAGGGGGGCTGGGCATATGAGATCTAACCATAGTTTGAGCTCAATTTTCTCTCTCTGTAAACACTGTATTTCTTCATCTTTGTATGCCTTATGGGCAATATCATGGAAATAGTCAGAGATCAATAAAATAACAGTGGATGTAGGAGTTGCTTGGTGCATCCGAACCACTATAAAAACCCCTCTTGCCAATCTTTTATTTATGTTTTCTGCAACATATATAATCTCAGCTCCATATTCAAATCTCACGGATCCATCACGTGTGATTCCTAAGGCCGCTTAGCGCTTCTCACGTGCGAGTCGTTGGCATCCAAAATCGAGCGTCAACACACATCATCAATTTCGTTATCTCAAATAACAATTAAGATTAGTCAATTTATTTGTTTATTTAGCATTCAGTCCTTGTGGGATTCGACACTTTATTCATCACTCTATTACTTGTCAATTAGTGCACTTGCAAGCATACAAAATAGTTACAACAAGTTTTTAGCGCTGTTGCCGAGGACTGAAGAATTAGACGTACAATTACGTTGACTTGTCTTGTTGCTTTGAGAATTTTAATTTTTGTTTATTTTTGTATTTTAGGTTTTTCTCCCATAGTGCTTGACCCGCTCTAGCAAAGAAGAACTTGAAAAGTTTGATCCTGAGATTGAGCGCACGTTACACCAAATGAGGAGACTAAGAAGAACACAAGTTGAAGCAATGGAAAAGATTAACAGTGAAGATGGAGGAAATAATGTAGTAGCAACCAACGTAGAAGTTGCGAGACCACTTAGAGAATATGCTATGCCATCTTTAAATTGAGCAACATCAAGCATTACAAGGCCAACCAGTCAAGCTAATACTTTTGAAATCAAACCATCGATAATTCAAATGATTAAGCATTTAGTGCAGTTTGGTGGTTTGACACAAGAGGATCCAAACTCTCACATAGCCAATTTCCTGGAAATTTGCGATACCTTCAAGCACAATGGAGCTTCAGATGACGCCATTCGCCTATGGCTTTTCCCATTCTCTCTAAGGGATAAGGCGAAGAGTTGGTTATTTTCTTTGCCTGCAGGATCCATCACTACATGGGATGCAATGGCACAAAAATTTCTTGGTAAGTATTTTCCTCTTGCAAAAACCGCTAAGTTACGTAATGAAATTACAATGTTTTTGCAAGCTAATACGGAATCATTGTATGAGGCGTGGGAGCGGTTCAAGGATTTATTATGCAAGTGCCCACATCATGGATTGCCAATGTGGCTGCAGGTACAAACATTTATTAATGGTTTAACTAACTCTACTCGTAACATGTTAGACGCAGCAGCAGGGGGCACAATTATGAAGAAGACTCCTGAAGAAGCATATGAATTGGTTGAAGAAATGG
Organism: Pistacia vera; assembly: GCF_008641045.1. Classification (NCBI taxonomy): domain Eukaryota; kingdom Viridiplantae; phylum Streptophyta; class Magnoliopsida; order Sapindales; family Anacardiaceae; genus Pistacia; species Pistacia vera. The sequence goes on along the minus strand of NW_022196157.1, from coordinate 523,313 downwards.
CTTCTAGCAGTTGTCAATGGGCTACCGATAGATCAGCTGTGAGGAGACCTATAAGAATTCATAATGTTGATGCTATTACGTCTTTAGCAGTGCAAATGGAGGCTTTGAGTAAGAAGATAGATAACATGCATGTTTCTACAGTGAAGATTCAAACTCTTGTTTGTGACTATTGTGGGGGAGGCCACCCAAATCAAGAATGTCAGGTAAGTGATTCTTTTGCACCCTCTTCTGAGCAAGCTAATTTTGTTTCTAATTTTCATAGGTAGCAAAACAACCCGTACAGTAACATGTACAACCCAGGATGGAGGAATCAACCAAATTTCTCATGGAACCAAAATGCTACTAACCATCACCACCAGGGTTCCAACCATCTCAAAAGAAAAAAAATCCAATTTGTAGGATATAATGGCCCAATTTTCGAGCACTATTGAATCGAGGTTTCAAAACCAAGAAGCTTCCATTAGGAATTTGGAGGTTCAAGTGGGACAAGTTGCCAATTTAGTCTCACAAGGTGCGTTACCAAGCAACACAGAGAAAAACCCAAAAGAACATGCAAAGGCTATCATGTTGAGATGTGGAAAACAATTAGAAGAACCCAAGCAAGTTGAAAGGTTAAATGAACTTAAAAAGGAGTAGGCTGAAAAGATAGAGAAAAAAGAAGAGCCAAAATTTTGTGATGCAACCAGCCTTGAAAAAGCTCGTAATTCAGTTGGTAAAAATTTTGTAGAAAGAAAATATGTTCCTCCTCTTCCTTATCCTCAAAAGCTGAAAAAATAGAATCTTGATAAGCAGTTTTCAAAATTTTTAGATATTTTAAAAAAACTGCAAATTAACATTCCATTTGTAGAAGCTTTGTCGCAAATGCCTAGTTATGCAAAGTTTTTGAAGGAGATCTTGTCAAATAAGAGGAAATGGAAGAGCATGGGACAATTCGATAAACTAAAGAGTGCAATGCGATCTTACAGAATAAACTACCCCCGAAATTAAAAGATCCAGGGAGTTTCACTATACCTTGTACTATTGGTGATTTTTGGTTTGATAAAGTGTTATGTGATCTTGGTGCAAGTGTGAATTTAATGCCATATTCTATTTTCAGGAAACTAGGATTAAGAGAAGCAAAGGAAACTACTATCTCTTTACAGTTGGCAGATCGTTCAATCAAGAGACTATGAGGAATAATTGAAGATATGTTAATGAAGGTAGACAAATTCATCTTTCCCGTGGATTTTATTGTGTTGGAGATGGAAGAAGATCAAGAAGTCCCCTTATCTTAGAAAGACCATTCTTAGCCATGGGGAAGACTTTAATTGATGTTCAACAACGGAAGTTAATTTTGAGAGTTAACGATGAGCAAATGGTTTTTGATATGTACAAAACAATGCAACATCCTTCTGACGATTTCACATGTTTTCAGGTTGATAATATTGTTGAAAATTTTCAGGAAGATTTATTAACAGATCGGTTAGAGAGATTTATCATGCAAGCAAAGACTATTGACGATGAGGATCCATGCATAAAAGAGAGTGTAGAACAATTAGAGGAAGGTTTAGCCGTGAGTAAAGAAGATGAACAACCACAAGAGCTCAACCAAACAAAACCAGAGTGAAAACCCTTTATGGAGAAGTCTCCAAAAATTGAAATGAAAACTCTGCCTTCTCATTTAAAATATGCTTTTCTAGAAGGAAATTCTTCTTTGCCTGTTATAATTTCTTCTTCTTTAACATGTGAGATGGAAGCACAACTTCTAGAGGTTTTACAGAAGCATAAGAGAGCATTAGGATGGACAATAGAAGACGTCAAGGGAATCAGTCCATCGGTTTGCATGCATAAAATTCTCATGGAGCAGAATTTCAAGCCAACAGTTCAACCACAGAGACGTTTGAATCCTGTGATGCAGGAAGTGGTAAAGAAAGAAGTAATTAAATTACTTGATGCAGGTATTATCTACCCTATCTTTGATAGTGCTTGGGTTAGTCCATTACATGTAGTACCAAATAAAGGTGGGGTAACAGTAGTGAAAAATGAAAAAAAAAAATGAATTAATTCTCACTAGAACTGTGACCAGGTGGTGTGTATGTATTGACTATAGGAAATTAAATGATGCCACTAGGAAAGACCACTTCCCATTACCTTTTATTGATTAAATGTTAGAGAGGTTGGTAGGTCATAGGTTTTATAGTTTTTTGGATAGATACTTGGGATATAACCAAATCCCAATAGCACTAGAGGACCAAGACAGGATGCCCTTTGGTCTTTGCAATGCACCAGCCACATTTCAACACTGCATGATGACAATTTTTTCAGATATGACAGGAAAATTTTTAGAAATTTTTATGGATCACTTTACTTTATTTGGTCTAACTTTTGAAGATTGACTTTATCATTTGTCTTTAGTGTTGCAGAGATGCAAGGATACGAACCTTGTGCCTAATTGGGAAAAATGTCACTTTATGGTTCAAGAAGGAATAGTTCTTTGTCATAAAATTTCCTCAAGAGGAATTGAAGTCGACAAAGCAAAGGTGGATGTAATTGCAAATTTACCGCCACCTACCTCACTCAAAGCTATTAGGAGTTTTCTTGGCCATGCTGGATTTTGCAGGAGATTTATAAAGATTTCTCTAACATTTCAAAACCTCTTTCTAATCTCCTTGTGAAAGATGTGAAATTTGACTTTTCTGATGACTATCTACAGACATTTAATACTTTAAAGGAAATGCTCATTACTGCACCTATTGTTGTAGCACCAGATTGGAGTATTCCTTTTGAGATGATGTGCGATGCAAGTGATACCGCTGTTGGGGCTGTGCTTGGCCAACGAAAGGACAAAGTTTTTCACACAATTTACTATGCTAGCCGCACACTTTTAGGAGCTCAATTGAATTATGCCACAACGGAGAAATAACTTTTAGCTGTAGTTTTTGCTTTTGATAAATTTCGTTCTTATCTCATGGGTACTAAGGTGTTTGTTTTTAATGATCATGAAGCTCTTAGTTATTTGCTTGCAAAGAAAGAGGCTAAGCCAAGGTTGTTGCGGTGGATTCTTCTCCTTCAAGAATTTGATTTGGAGATAAAAGACAAAAAGGGAACAGAAAATCTGGTGGCTGACCATCTCTCATGACTTGAACAATTGATGGATGAGGACATGGATATCAATGAGGAATTCCCATATGAGAAAATTTTTGTTATTTCTTCCTCTGTAGAACCTCCTTGGTTTGCTGACTTTGCGAATTTTCTTGCAAGAAATTGGATCCCCAATGACTTCACATACCATCAAAAGAAGAATTTTTTCTCGGATGTCAAGCACTACTTGTGGGAAGATCCACATCTATAAAAAATTTGTGCAGACCAAGTTAATCGAAGATGCGTTCCAAACGAGGAATTCAATAACATCTTGCACCGCTATCACGATAGAGAGGCGAGAGGACATTTTGGCGCAAATCGAACGGTAGCTAAAGTACTGCAATCAGGTTTTCATTGGCCAATATTTTTTAGATTGCACATGCTTATGTTGCTGCTTGTGATAGGTGTAAAAAAAGTGGTAATATCTCAATAAAATATGAAATGCCTTTGACTAATATTATTATTTGTGAATTATTTGATGTTTGGGGAATAGATTTTATGGGACCATTTCCTTCTTCTTATTCTAATCAGTACGTCCTAGTTGCCGTAGATTGTCTCGAAATGGGTAGAAGCAATTGCAACACCCACAAATGATGCTAGGATAGTGGTAAAATTTTTGAGGAAAAATATCTTCACTCGTTTTGGAACCCTTAGGGCAATAATTAGTGATGGGGGAACACATTTTTGTAATCATCAATTTGAATCCTTGTTAGGAAAATATGGGATTACCCATAAGGTAAGCACCCTATATCACCCACAGACAAGTGGTCGGGTAGAGGTTTCGAATAGGGAATTAAAGAGAATTTTAGAGAAGACTGTTCATGCCTCTAGGAAAGATTGGTCCCTTAAATTAGATGACACTTTATGGGCATACAAGACAACTTTTAAGACTCCAATAGGAATGTTACCTTATAAGCTAGTTTTTGGAAAAGCATGTCATTTACATGTGGAACAGGAGCATAAAGCATATTGGACTACTAAATTCTTGAATTTTGACATGCAAGCTGCAGGTGAGAAAAGATTATTGCAGGTGAATGAGTTAGAAGAATTTCGTCATGCAACATATGAGAATGCAAAAATCTATAAGGAGAGAGTGAAGAAATGGCATGATAAGCACATCCTAAGGCATGAGTTTCGTCCCGGTCAACAAGTTCTGCTCTGTAATAGTCGACTCTAAGGAAAACTAAAATCTTGTTGGACAGGACCCTTCAAGGTTGTGAGTGTGTCTCTGTTTGGTGCTGTGGAAATTTGCAAACAAAATTCTCAAGAGACATTTAAAGTGAATGGCAGCGGTTGAAGCTATATTTCGAGGGTGGTATTGATAGACATACTACCACCGTCACATTATGCTATCCATGATCTGAAGAGTCCAGCTAAAGACTATAACTTAAAGCGCTTCTTGGGAGGCAACCCAAGTATTTTACTTTCTTTTCTTTTCGATTTTTGTTTATGTATTTTTCATTTTATTCTATTTTTTTTTTCGTTTGTTTATTTTTCCTTTTGTTTTCTTTCTCTTTCCGGGTTCGAATCCAAGTTTAGGGGTGACATTTTGGGAAACTTTGTCACATCTTCTAGAACTCAGGGGAGTGTCTCTATACCCTTTGTATTTTGTTCTTTTTCTTTAGAACATTGAGGATACTGTTCATTCTAAGTTTGGGGGTGGATTTCTCATGGTTTCAAAAAAAAACAAAAAAAAAAAAAAAAAAAAAAAAATCTTTGAAAAATCTGAAAATTTGAAAATTTGAGCCCAAATATGTTAGTCTTATGCATTCATACTGTGTTCTGTTATAACTGAATAGGATAGTTTGGAGGAAGGGAAGGGTGATGATTAGTGATGATTTATTCTTTCTTTTCTTGAATCTCAATACCATTTTGAGCACGTAGCCATGATTTAGTCAATGCTTTGTGCTTTGAGAAAGTTTATGTGCATTATTTGGCATGACAAGGTTTCACGTCTAGGAGCTCTAGAACTTGTTTGTAATCTCCTGAGGTGAAATCCTAGATAGAACAAATGCTTAGAATGATTTAGGCATTTCTTGGATCGATTGAGCCTTTCAAGCCTACCCCAATAATATTTTCCTTAGTCACCCGATTGAGTCTATGAATGACTAAATTTGACATTAAGGTCAATGAAAATTTTCTTGTTGGCCACTTGACATAACCCATACAACCTGTAAAAACAGTAAATACCTTCCAAGAGAATTTTTCTCATGTCTAATGTTCTACAAAAAAAAAAAAAAAAAAAAAAAATTTGTTGTATTTGGGGTTTGGAAGAAAAAAGAATTCAAAGGTGGCGGGTGAAGAAAAAAAAGAGAAAGAATGAAAAAAAAAAAAAAAAAGAAGAAGAAGAAGAAAAGAGAATGAAAAATCTTATTGTGAAAAATATTCGATTCTCTTGTTTTTGATAAATTCTTTTCCTTTCCTTGATAGCCAATACCTCAGCTTTACGTTACAAGCTTTCAAAGACCCTCTAATATGAGTTTTTGTGTTTGTCTACATTAGTGGAGAGATGGTTTGAAAAGCAGGCATATGAAGCTCCAATTTCTTTATTATGGAAATTGCTGTTTTGTTATTTAGTGTGCATAGATTAATCTGAGAGACATGCATAAGATTGTTGATTGGCTAAACATACACATACATTGAGATTTTGGGAAGAGATTTTATTAGCTTTTGAATGTTGACTCTGACTTGATTTATCCTAGGAACATGATAAGAGTGTAATTTATATATTTTTATTCTTTCCATATTATGTTTTTTTGTTATGTTTTATGCCTAGTTGAGTTGATTAGAGTTTGTTTTGTAAGTTTGGCATATTTGGATAGATTTTATGAAATAATTGAGAAAAGATTAGGAAATTCCAGATTTTTTGTTATTTTGACCAGTGCTGAGTTTTTCAGGTTTTTCATGGAGTCACATTTCTCGATTGCAAAAGTGTTATTCAGAAAAAGTAAAGTAGACAAATCAAGCTTTCCAGGAAGGTATTATGGGCGAGAATCTGAGTTCGTTTGGGACATCATTAGTTGTTGCAAAACCGGACCTGAAATCCTATTCTCGGAAGGATTTCCTGGCTGAATATTGAGTCTTCGAATGGGTCTAACTGGAGCTTCAGGTATCGAAAGCAGGTGATTCAGAAGCCCAAATTCATCTACACATCCAGGACTACAACTTTTATGAAGTGACCAAGCCCAGAAGAGTTCTTTTACATTGCAAGAATCCTGGTGCAATCTGGATTACGAATTCTGTTTTCCATACCTGATAAGATTTTGATAGTTTTGGAAGTCTATCATTTAGTGAAGATCTAGGAAAGTAATTTCAGTGATTCTTGGAAGAATTAAGGAAAAAAAACACATTATTTATTTATGAGTTGTTATGTTAAACGGAAGGGGAGAACAGCAGGGGAGTTTAGTTTTTAGTTTTTAACTTTCTACGTCAATATGTGCGGCTGATCTTTCTTCTTCAGTTCAAGGGGATTTTGAAGCCTGAATTCATGTCATTGGTGTAACTTAACTTCAGTAACATTGTTCTTAATCTCATTCTTATTGGAATTGTTTATGTTATTCTGTTTTAATTATTTATGAATTTTGTTTGGGTGATTTAGTAATGGCCTGCTAAATTGTTTAATCGGAATTTTATCTGTTAGAATTAGGAATTGTGATACGTAATTGTCCTCTTTCTATTCAATGAGTAACACATGATGATAGATGATTACGAATAGGTTTTCAGTCTATCACCTTGAATAACATAACCTAAATTAAATAATCCGATCTTGCGTGATTGTTGCTTGGATTGATCTATTTTCCTAATTCTTAAGGCTGCCATTGAATTAAACTTAGAGAGCTTATTCTAGGTTGTTCAAGGGCTAGGATCTAGTTGAAGAGCTTATTTCAGTAGTGACAATTAAGGGAAAATTCGGGTAACAGAGCTTGTTGTTTCTTAGGGTCAATAATTCCACAATAACGAGATAGAATAATGTTATGGTTAGTTCATGTCCAATGCATGTTTAGGTGGATCTTGAACCGAGAGCTGGTTGTTTTTAATTTGATATTTTCTACCATTGGAGATTTATTTGTTTCACTTTAGATTTCATTGATTTCAACCCCTTTCATTATTCTGCTGTCATGTTTACTGTTTAGGATTTTATTTTCTTTTCGTTGTGGTTATTGGATAGAATATAGGAATTAATCGAATCATTCCCTATGGGATCGACCCTTGCTTACCCTATATGCAATTTAGTAGTTAGGTTAGTAAGGTTAATTAATTTGGTGCATTCGGCATGCTACCAGAACATCCTGTAGATTTTATCATATTTCCAGCTTTACAAACATAAGCGTGTTGAGTAAGATTCTTCAGTATTTCTTCTTTTGCTCGGAGACGAGCAAAATCTAAGTTTGGGGGTATTTGATAATCCTATTTTTCATAGTGATTTTGTATTGAATTTCAATAGGATATAAGATACCTCTCATATAGTTTGGGACATAATTGCTACGTAATTCTATTAATTTTACTTTGCAGGCTTAAACGATGATTTTGGCATAAATGATGGTGTTGAGCGTAAATTACATAACTTGAGATTTTCAACTCGGAATTACCTGAATTTAGAAGCTATGAAAAGCTAAGAAGTGGAGCTATAACTTTCATGTTTGGGTTTTTTTCCTTATTCTGACTAGAAGATGGTAAAATTTGGCTTGAAGTTGTGAACAACCTGTTGCGAACTGAAGAAAAATGTCTTTGAATATGTGTCAGTATTTTTTCCATAACATGAGCTGTAGACCTCAGATTGGGATAATTCTTGAACGAGTAGAAATGTAAGACATAGGGATACAACTTTTATCTTTGGTCATGATCCAGTTCAGCTTAGAAAATGGTTAAAAATTGAGCCAAAAGTTACATTAGTGCATGAAAGACACACATATTTGTTATCATGTATTTTTAATTTAAGTATGACTTTTTACCATAATACCCTCACGACATTAATACCAAAAAGAGATGTCCTTAGCAATAGGGGAGGAGGGTAGGGGCCTTTTTTTTTATTTTTTAAATCAAAGAGGAGGAGGAGATCAAAGGAAAGAGGCTAGCACATTCATTCGGGAGAAGTTGGCGCGATACTTTTCCAGAGATCAATTCTTCAAGATTTCAATTTTTGTTTTCTCTTACTCTACTTTTATGCATTAGTTTGGAATTGTTATGATGATGAGTTCAAAACCAATATTGATTGTTATCACTTTGATTATGGAGTAGATTGTTATTGTTAAGGGGTAGATTTTATCGAACCATGTTGACTTGATTTTCAATTTTATTAAAGCATTTAGGAATTTATTGTTCTACAAGAATATGTGTGATTTGCTTAATGCTTTTGAATCTGATGTTTCTTTAATTATTGAGGGCTCTTATTGAATGATGAATTAGGCGGTGAAGTTTGATTAAATATCTTTTGATTAGGGTTTCATTGTGTTCAACTGTTTTATTGATGTGATGATAAACCAAGCAGTGAAATCACTTTAGGTCATTAAAATAGCATAGATCATAGATTGAGTAGGATACTCGGGAGAGTTTTGTAAGGTTTATGTGGCTAGTTTAGGTTTTAAGTAGGAGCGGAACCTAACCGTTAATGAATTTTATAATTGTGTTAAATTGAGGGATTTAGCCACCTTTAGATCAATAAATTTTCTGAATTTGATTTTTATAACATGTATGTCAACATTGGTTTAGGTAGAATCAAAACTCTTAACATTTTTATCATATAGTAATATTTGTCTTTGTTATTTAATTATTTTAATTTCTAGTAATTCTTATTTTTATTTTAAATTCACATCATCAATTTTGTTACCTCAAATAACAATTAAGATTAGTCAATTTATTTATTTGTTTATATTTAGTCATTATGGAATTTAACACTTTATTCATCTGCGCACTTGTTAGCCTACGAAATAGTCACAATAATACTATTCAAAAATTTTGATTGGCGTTGGGGTCCCATTTCTTGAGAACATGCGTTAGGATCTGCGAAGTACACCAGAAAATTCGAAAATGAGATATGTCAGGTTGATGACGTAATACTAATTTTATTTGCGAAGTGAAGTGATTGAGTCGAGGGTTTCTGACAATCTGGTGGCTATTAACTATTTAGCAGCACAAAAAAGCTTCAAGGGGGAATAAAGTTGTTGGATCAAAGCTAGTGAAAGTGGTTTTTGTTATTGATGGTAAAATTCTGGACTTAGTACTTATGAATCTGCCCCATTGACTCATCGATTTGCAACTGCACGTGACTAAAACAAAAACATATCTTGTCTAAGCCAATAATATGACATGTCGTCGTTAGGACATGTCATATATTCTCTAACTAGCAGACGACATGTCATGCTCCAAAGAATAGTAGTCATACATAAGTTAGGAAAACTAATAATCCATACTTGATTAAGGAAACCTAAGAAGTATACCAGAATCATTATACAAAAGTTTTACATTAGTTAAGACGGTTGCAAAACATGGAGTACATGAAAACAAAACCTAAAATTTAGAACAAAATGTCACAAGATGGATATCATAAATCCCAGAAATCATAAATATTCTCGTCAACAGTTGAATGACCTATATCAATATCTCCAAAGAAGTTTGAGATATAAAGATTTGTAAAACCAGTTAGATCAAGTTTATTGATATGGTTTGTCACAGTATTATCAGAATAGTTTGTCTCTATTTTCTTGTCATTTACTGATGTTTGGTAGAGTTTTACTAAGTGTTTGGGTGCACGATAAGTACACAACTAATGGCTCTTTCTTGCACATCTATAGCACTTGTTTTCATTACCTTTCAGGATCTTATATATTTTGTGAGTTGTTTCCTTTCTCATGTTTTGGTTTAGCCATGTTTCACTTCTGATGATTTGAAACTTCTTATATGACCACCTTTGAGTAAAAAATTGTTTCTCCCACGACCTCGCTTGTGGCCACGCCCACAATTATTATTACTGGTAGTCGCGTTCGCTTCAGGAAACAATTGAGCATTAGTGAGATAAGTCTGATGGTTCCTCAACAACAATTCATTATTTTGCTTTTAGCAAAAAGCAAACAGAGAATTAATTCAGAACACCTTTTAAAGTTGCGTTCTCGGTTTTGCTGCTGCAAGAGCATATTGGGAGGAATGAGAAAAGTGGAGCAGAAGTAATTATTTCAAGAAAATATGTTCGAAAAAAAACATTTTTCCACTTTTCACCTGTCTATTATTCTTCTACGCTTCTACGGTAACAACATTGGGAACACAACTTTAAAAAATATTATAAATTAATTTCTTCAACAGTCTACAAAATGTGGTTTCAAAAATGCAGACCATGGAGTAGATGATTGTCCAGCTGGGTCTCATCAGTGCTCACTTTAGCCCACACTCAGCATGCAATATATGTGTTATGCCTAAGAATTCAGGTTTGATGCAAGTTTACGTTAGCAAGGACTAATCAGAGTTCAAAAAGACTTTGTGCTGTCCAAGCGCTACCACATTGTCCAAAGACGGAAGGAGTAAGGTTGTTGTCAACTTGGTAGGTTAAGATTTGGTTTGTGAGTGATTGGGAGTCGCCCACCTGCCTAAGCCCTCTACGATTTAAGGATATTTCCTGTACAATCAGCCAATGGGAAGCATGGTAGGAATTGTAGGGCACCTGCCCACTTACATATTTGTAATTATTACCCAAAAATTTCCTACTATAAATAGATGGCTCCCCTCTCATTTTCGGGATTTTGAAGGAAGCAAAAAAACACTCACTCTCCCTCTCTGTATTTCTACTCTCTGATAGCTATACACGACCTAATTATAATCTCTCATTTATAAAAAGGCAGTAGACTTAGGATTCGCTTTGAGCATCCGAACCATTTTAAAAATCATCTCCCATTTATTTACTTTATTTTCCATTCACGTGTAACTTCTAAGTCAGCTTAGCACTTTGCACGTGCGAATAATTGGTGTAAAAAATCTAGCATCAACAGTTTGACGCTAGAAGAAAGGCCTGATTTAGTATCTGTTGTTCATTAGGAGCAACGAGGAGATCCCCCGGGTATAAGATGACACTTCTCCCAAAGTAGTCCCGATTCAGCAAAGTACCGCAGCGGATATTCCTTCGAGCTCACAGCTTGACTCAGTTGTGATGGATTACCTGGAGAGGTTCAATAATATTCTCCAAACGGTTAACCAAAGGTTACACTGTTTGGATCAGGTCGTACCACCAGAGTCTGAAAAGGCGGTGCCACCACCAAAGACTCCTGTAGGTCACGCTAAAGCGTGGAAATGGACGAAGGCCCATGCGCACGCACTACAGTGTGTAAAGATAAGGGAAAACATGTGGCAAGTAGTGGGCCAAAGGGCTCTAAAGGACCAGCGAATACCGGTCGCGAAGTAGGTAGAATGCCTGTGGCTTTGCGACTTGGCGATATGTCGCATCATGAACCGTCTCACGCCACATCATATGGGCACCCTGGCAAGAGTGTAAGGTAGGGAGATTCCCACTATCACCGGAAGGATGACCTTGACCATCAGCGTGAGGGAAACGCCCACCATCCGCAGGTTGGTTCTGACAACCATGGAGGTTGGGATAACTCCCTGAACCATTCATTGCCTTCACACAACTTCAGTCAGCATGTGTCAAGGTATGCCGGAGCTTCTGACTGAGGTGAGGAAGAGTCTGATCTATGGTCTTTCCTAGAATACCTGTGGCTTTGCGACTTGGCAATATGTTGCATCATGAACCGTCTCACGCCACATCACATGGGCACCCTCGCAAGAGTGTAAGGTAGGGAGATTCCCACTATCACCGGAAGGATGACCTTGACCATTAGCGTGAGGGAAACGCCCACCATCCGCAGGTTGGTTCTAACCACCATGGAGGTTAGGATAACTCCCCGACCCATTCATTGCCTTCACACAACTTCAGTCAGCATGTGTCAAGGTATGGCAAAGCTTCCAACCGAGGTGAGGAAGAATCCGATCTATAGTCTTTTCTCAACCATAATCGTGAGGGTTGAACCCACGTAGCAGAAAGTGATCCTTGGGTAGTTTCATTGCCTCAGATTGAGGAGTTACAATGAGCTCTAGATCATCTTAAAGCTCAGCAAAATGAGTGCGGGAAGGTAGCTGAGGCGTCTCCTTTTTCTCTAGCAGTATTAGTTTCTCCTTTTCCGTCAAAGTTTAGAATGCCCGATATGCGAGCATTAGATGGGAATTCTTATCCGCAAAATCACCTCTATAAGTTTAACGAATTATGGAGCTTCACCAAGTTTCCAAATTGGCTAAATGTTGTAGTTTGATAGTGACTCTGACTGCCCACACCAAGCACTGGTTTAGATTGCTTCCACCAAGATCTATTAACTCATGGTAGCAAATGAGCTTGTTATTCTTGAGACACTTCCAGGCAAATATGAAGTTCTCAGTGCCGTTGAGCTATCTGAGCAACATACGATAAGAGAAGAATGAATCCCTCTAGTCCTACATTGACAGGTTCCACAGGGAGCTGCACAAAGTGGCTATCACAACTAAAGAATCTGTTTGGACTTTCATTATTGCGGAAGTTCGCCCACATACCGACCTGTGAAAAAAGCTGTAATCTAAGGATGACATTTCCTTCACCCGCTTCTACGAACTTACTGAGAAGTACATCCGAATAAAGAACTCCATGGCTCTTAATCGCCATGACACCGGTCCTTCGACTAATGCTCTTGACCAAGGGGAGGGTAGTAGAAGAGCTGATCGCAGATAGGCTAATGACGATTAGCGGAAAGGAAATTAGCAACGGTTTGAGCCCAATAAATCTTATGCCCATGTTCCCCGTCATGATCGCAACAAGAATTAGTATACTCCTCTGAACGCATCATTATCAATTATTCTGGATAAGATAGAAAAGGCCAACCTACTTGGAGAGCTAGTGCCCATGAAAAATCCCCCTTTAGCAAGAAACAACAAGAAATATTGTCGTTATCATCAGGATAATGGGCACCACATCGATGAGTGTTAGACTCTCAAGCAAGCAATCGAAGACCTCATTAAGTAGGGACACTTCAAGGAGTATGTTGATGGTTCAACTCCTATTCAGGAGAAGGATCAAGGGGACCAAGGGAAGAAACATCGTGGTCGTAAGGGTCTCTACCTCGTGAGGATCATATTTGGAGGACCACACCTCATAGGGAATTCTCGAGGTGCTCAGGAAAGGTACGCTTGGAAAGCTTGCCAAGACCCCGTGAGTGTGATAAACATGGCGTCGCGACCTACTAAGGTTCATAGAGAAAAAGAGATTACCTTCTCAGAGAAAGACGCGATGAAATTGCATCATCCCCATGAGGATGCACTTGTCATCGCACCTAAAATAGGTTGGTACGAAGTCCATAGGATGCTGGTGGACAATGGTAGCGCTGTGAACATCCTATTTCAACGAACTTTTAAGGAAATGCAATTAGACAAGGTAGATCTGAAGCTTGCCTCTATCACTCTTTATGGTTTTACTAGGGATTATCTGATTCCCAAAGGAATGATTACGTTTCCTGTCACTTTGGGCGAGACCAACGAAATGACCAAGATGACGAAATTCTTAGTGGTAGACTGTCTATCCACTTTTAATGGCATTCTGGGACGACCTCTACTATGAAATTTCAAAGTTGACACCTCCATCTATTATTTGAAGATGAAATTCCCCACTCCGACGGGGTGTGGGGAAATGAAAGGGTCTTAAAGCGAATCTCGCGATTGCTATGTGAGAGCAGTGCAAATGACATGCAAAGGGAAAGGGAGGCTGGTGGGTATTCCTGAGCAGGCTATGGCGATTAGCAGGATCAAACTACAGTTGAGCCTAGTGGAAGATAACATAGATCCTCGCATTCAGGAGGAGTATTCCCATAGCGGGCTGGTTGAGTCTCTATCTGAGGTATCAATCGACCAAAGTGAGTTGACACGAGTGTTGAGAATTGGGAATAATCTCAGCCTTCAGCTTGCTGTAGATTTAACAAGCTTCCTAAGACGGAATATCGATGTTTTTGCATAGACTCATGCTGATATGGTTAGGATCAGCCCGAATATAATATGTCATGCACTTAACATAGACAGTACGATCAAGCCAGTTCACTAGAAGAGAAGAGCCATGGACCTAGAGCGTTATACTACTTTTAAAGCTGAGGTGGATAAGCTCCTCTCAAACGAGTTCATTCGGGAGGCTCATTATCCTAGTTAGGTTGCCAATCCGGTTTTGGTGAAGAAACCCAACGGCAAGTAGCGGACTTGCGTTAATTTCTCTGACCTCAACAAAGCCTGTCCGAAGGACAGATTCCCTTTGCCTAGAATTGATCAGCTTGTCGACGCCACCTCTAGGCATGAGTTGTTAAGCTTCATGGATACCTACTCAAGGTATAATTAGATCTCAATGTATGAGACTGATGAGGAGTATACCTCGTTCATCACAGATCAAGGACTGTATTGTTATAAGGTCATGCCCTTTGGTCTGAAGAATATTGGGGTAACCTACCAGCGTTTAGTTAACCGTATGTTTTCTGAGCAGATCAAGAATCAATGGAGGTCTATATCGATGACGTGCTGGTCAAGTCGCATGTCACTTCAGATCACATAGTCTATCTCGCTAAGATGTTCGATGTACTCCATAGATATAGAATGAAGCTTAATCCTCTTAAGTGTTCATTTGGAGTATCCTCAGGGAAATTCCTAAGGTATATGGTTAACCACAGGGGAATTGAAATCAACCCTGAAAAGATCCGAGATCTCCTAGATATAAAAAATCCTGTCAATCGGAAGCAAGGTCAGAGCTTGAATGGGAGAATAGTGGCTCTCAGCCGTTTCATATCGAGAGCGACAGATCGTTGCTTGCCATTCTTTAATATACTCAGTGCCAACAAAAGTTTGAATGAACTTTAGAATGTCAGCAAGCCTTCTAGAGCAATAAAGAACATCTCGAAAAGCCACATCTTCTATCTAAGCCTCTTCCCAAGGAAATCTTATTTCTCTACTTGTCCATCTCTCAATATGCAGTTAGTGCAGCTCTCATCTGGGAAGAGAGCAGAGTTTAGTGGCCAGTGTATTACACGAGTAAACGACTATTGGATATCGAGGCGTGGTATCTAAAGATGGAACAATTAGCCTATGCTTTGCTAATCGCATCCAGGAAGCTACAACCTTATTTCGATGATCACACTATCCATATTCTGACCAACTACCCACTCAGACAAGTTCTTCAGAAGTCAGAGGCTTCGGGTAAGTTGCTTAAATGGGCCATGGAATTGAGCCAGTTTGATCTGTATTACAGACTGAGGACATCAATCAAAAGGTAGGCTATCACAAATTTTATTTCGGAGTCCTCTTATCAACCAGATCGAGAACCCAAATAGTCAGCCAGTGAAGTCGTCTAGGAAACCATTCGGAACTTGTCAACCTAGAGCCTTTATGTTGATGCTCTTCGAACAGAAGAAGAGTCGGGGCCGGTCTTCTACTCTTCAGTCCCGAAGGGACTCGAATTCATAGAATTCGTAGGTTCAAGTTCAAAGCTACGAATAATAAGGCCTAATATGAAGCGCTACTTGTTGGTCTGCGACTAGTAAGGGAAATGGGGTCAGAAATGATCGACTTCTATAGCGACTCTCAGTTGGTTGTTAATCATATTTTGGGAGAATATCAAGCTAAAGAAGAGAACATGGTAAACTATCTGAAGAAAGCTAAGGCCACGCTCGAGCCTTTCAAGCATTATGTGATCAATCAAATCCCGAGAGACTGTAACTCTATCACAGATGCTTTGGGCAAAATAGCCTTCTCGTTGGACTCCGATGCTCCAAACAACATTCCAGTTTGGCACATCGAGGTTCCTAGCATCAGCTCACCTAAGCAAGTCATAGCTACTATCGAATCTACTTCCTCGATGACTCCAATTATTCAGTATCTCTGAGATGGGACCCTGCCCAGCAATAAGACTGAGGCGAGAATCCTGTGAACTTGAGCTGCTCATTACACACTTATCGGGGATCAGCTATACAAACGAGGGTTTAGCACTCCCCTCCTCTAATGTGTAACCGATGATGAAGCAGACTACATCATGAGAGAGATACATGAAGGGATTTGTGGTAATCACACTACTGCACGATCTCTCGCCAATAAAATTGTCCATCAAGGATATTATTGGCCTCTACTTCACGAGGACACCTTCCACTTTCTGAAGAAGTGTGATAAGTGCCAATGATTCACGAACGTCCTGCGAGCTCCTTCCCACTAGCTAATGACAATGACCAGTCCTTGGTCATTCTCTATGTGGGGAATTGACCTCATTGAGCTCATGTCGACTGGTAAAGGGGGTGTTAAGTATGCAGTGGTCGCAGTGGATTATTTCACTAAGTGGGTTAAAGCTGAGCCTTTGGCTGCGATCACTACTAAGAAGCTCAAGGACTTCATCTTCAAGAATATAGTGTGCCGCTACGAGATTCCTCATACACTCATCTCTGATAATGGGAAACAATTTGACAATGAGGAATTTAAGCAGTTTTGTGACAAGCTTAGAACTCATAAGAAATTCACCTCATTAGCAAGATTGCAAGCCAATGGTCAGGTTAAAGTTGTCAACAAGACTATTAAGCACACATTGAAGGCCAAGCTTGGCGCAACCAAAGGAAATTGGGCCGATGATCTCCCAGAAGTTCTATGGGCATATAGAATAACCCCGATGACCTCTACTTCAGAAACACCATTCTCATTAGGGTATGACTGTGAGGCTATGGTTCCAGTAGAAGTAGGAACTGGTTCACTTCGGAGATAATTTTTTAATGAGGTAGACAATGAAGCACTCTTACATGCAAGTCTAGACTTGGCTGAAGAACACCGCAACAAGGCTCGGTTAAGGATAGCTTCCTACCAGCAGCGGGCAAAAAGATTCTTCGACTCTAAAGTCAGGAGAAAGGACTTTCAAGTTGACGACCTGGTTTTGAAAGAAGTCTTTCTTGGCATAAAGGAACCAAGTGTGGGGGTATTGGGACCTAATTGAGAAGGTCCATATCACATCACTAAGGTAATACGACCTGGAACGTATCACCTCAAAAGGTTAAACGGTTCCAAAATGTCGCGGGCTTGGAATGTTGAACATCTTCGTCCTTATTATCAGTAATTCTGAACTCGTTTATAGCTTTGATCATTTCTTTTTTACTTGTAAAGTTTTCCTTCTTGCAAGTATTATGAATAAGATTGTTCCACATCTTCTCGAAGAGAAACTTGTGTTGTGATCTCAAGTCTTTTTTAATAATCTTGTTCTTTATAACATTTTACAAGTTCAATGGTCAGGTAAGTTATGTTTGTTTTGTGAAGTGCTTAAGTTATAAAAGTACTATCACAAGTGGTCAAAAGTTTCTTTCATATATAGAGCAAATTTGTACAAAAGATAATGAGGAGCTATGAAAGTTAAGCTAAAAAACTACAAGAACAAAAAAGAGAGCAATAATTGGTCTCTGTTTCCAGGCCCCCCGGGTGCGACCCCCCGATCCTCTGGATGATTGTCTGCTTGATCTTCAGGAATATTCGTTTCTGGCTAATCATCTTCCGGAGGAGGTTCTTGTTCCTCCTGCTGCTCAACCTATTTAACCTGGAGCACGGAAACAAGAATGAACTGGTATTTGTCTGGGAGGTCAAAGATATTCATTTCCAGATTCCTCAATCGTAAGCTATAAATAGCTTGTATTGCCCAATGAGCAGCTTTTCTATCGAGCTCGAGGCTTTGTCACTTCCTCTGCTCGATCAATGAAGTGATTCACCCCTGAAGCAGCTCGAGGTCCGCCTCCATCACCCTCTTCTGTTTTTTAAAGTTCTCCCACAGCTGAGCTCGATTCTCTTCCATCGCGATCGATGCTCACCCTTAGCTTATTTTCTCTTTCGCTCTCCTCTTTGGTGAGCCTCCCACCATCCGTTGGAGCTCCTTGTTGTCCCCATCTCTCTTTTCGAGCTCAACCTTCTGAAGTCCATAGCCCGAAGAGCAGAATCTTTCTCTACCAGGTACTGATCAACCTGAACACAAACCGCTTTTACTTCTGCATCCATGGCTGCAAAATCTTGCTTTAGATTGGCATTCTCCTTCTTCAGCTTATGGAGTCTGCCAGCAAAGTCCATGTCAATCTTCTACTAGGCTACGATAAGGGCGAGCAGGGATTGCATGGGAAAAGAGACGAAAGTTAGTTTCCTTTTCCAAAGATCTTAAAAAAGCTGAGAAATCGGTTCATATTAGAAAGTTCTCGAAGAGAACATGTTGCTTTACGTGATTGTGCAGTTGGAGCACAATGGCCATCAAATCAATAGGTTGGGAAGCCATGAACTCCTTAAAAGTCGCAGCAAATTGGCATTCCAACAGGGTGTACACTACCGGCTGCAAGTGTTCCAATAGTTTCCTTAGAGAATCCAATACAAACAGGTCTAGCCTTAAAGGGGCAGGTACATCATACCTGTTGCTTGCCTGCTCTACTTTAGGCAGGCATGGTCTCTCCCTCTCCCCTACGCGAGCTCTCGAGGGTCATTGAAGTGCCCGAGGGACCCCTCTGAGTCATTCTCGAGTGAATGACATGGTAAGGCTGAGATCTTTCTGGCAGC
Source organism: Pistacia vera (assembly GCF_008641045.1). Taxonomy (NCBI): domain Eukaryota; kingdom Viridiplantae; phylum Streptophyta; class Magnoliopsida; order Sapindales; family Anacardiaceae; genus Pistacia; species Pistacia vera. Next base: position 504,605 of record NW_022196157.1, on the reverse strand, counting down.
ACCCGAAACCCTTTAGCTCTGACTCCGATTCCTCCTCGGTGGTCTTCTGGCCCATAGTTTTATGTTTCATGTTACGAGTAGCCACGAGCCGAGGAGCTTCTTCACATCGCTCCATGGATGGTCGCCTTTGGGCACCAATCCGTATCCCTCCTATAGGGATATCACTAGGGGTCGCTTTGGCTGGCTCAGTCAGGTTGACCTGGGGGAATACAAACTCCTTAGCCATCATCGATGGCTTTGGAACCCTTGGTGGCATGGTTGCTACACGCCATGAAAATGTGTTAGCAAAAAGGTCATCTTCGGTAAAAGGCTAAAATTTCTTTTAAATATGAAGATACTAACAGGTTGGAGCTTCCAAAGAGGCCTTGGGACTGAAAAAACTACACTTTCGCAAGTTGGCAGTGGTCATAAGCAGTCTTGCATCGTGACTCTGATCAGGTAAACGACCAAATGCCTCGATGCGGCTGAAATCCGCTAGAGCTGACAACCTAGTCGTTTTGTTCTTTACGAAAAAGAAAAAATCCATTAGTCTTAACTACCAAAAGGGAGTTAAAGGAAATGATAGTCATTTTGGAAATTAAAAGGGAAAAACCTACTCAGCTCCTTAAATTTACAAATGCCATCGTACTCGAAGGAGAAATATTTGTTGTCGTAAGCCCCAATGTTGCTGGGGTAACCAAATATCCGTCCCTCAATCATAGATCGCTTCAAAAGGTAAAAAGAATCATTGTCCTTGCTTTTCTTTAAATAGTAAGCGCATGCGAGTTCCAACACTATTAACTCTCCAAGTTCATATTCGTGGCATGCGATATACATAGCAACTACTATCATATACGTATTGGGCGTTAATTTAAATGGCGTGACCTCGAAGTGGTCAAGGATCGACCAGATGAAGGGGTGAAAGGGTATCGTCACCCCACATTTGAAAATTGCTTCTAAGATCGGAACCATTCCCTTTGGAGGGTCTTAAGCAGTGTGTGACCTGTGTTGGTAGACATTTACGTTGATCGCAAACTGATCTACCACTTTTTGAATTTCTTCCGCAGTGGCTACTGATAGTACCGCCTGTCCGGGACCTGTCAAGGTGCTTGGAGGCTATGAGCATATCCTTTCGGCTACTCTTATCTCCGAAGCATCCATCGCTCCTAAAGCCTGAAAAGGTACAACACGTGGAGGTGACTCAGTCTTCGTACACAGTGTTTCATACGATGACTTATAAGAATAAAGTGAAACTCTAGTCTTTCTCCTAAAAACCCTAAACATCCTTGAGAATTGGTTCCCAGGGATCTATGCCCTAGGTTTTTAACTCTTAAGAGTGTTCATTTTTGAACACTATCCAAGAATGTGCATCGTATAAGTTTACCAGACGTTCATACCCACCATTGTTGTAAAAAAGTGAGTCTTTAACAGAAATGAAAAGAAGAAAAGGAAGAGTTTTCCTTACCTCTCGGTTGTTGATGAGAATGCAAAATGTCATATTTACCCCCCTTAATGTGTAGTATTTTATAAATATTTAATGCCTAAATGTACTCATTATTATTCTATTTTGATTTAGGATGCAAATGGAGGCGTTAATTGCAAAACGGAACTAATTAAGTGAATTCGGACAGTTTCGACATTGTTTTGTAATCTGGGCATAACTCTCTCATCCAAGCTCTGATTGAGATGATTCAAAATTCTGTGGAACCATAAGAAAGAGATATACAACTTTCATGTTTTGAGGTTTGAGAGATACTCGCTGCATCAAGGTTGTAATCTAGCTTGAAGTTGACGCACCTGCATTGCCGACTTCCTGGAGCATTCTGCCTTGTCATGCAAATCAATTGGGCAGTTTATTATTGGAAGATTTGAAGACATGTGGCACACAAGTTACAGCTCAGAATCACCACTTTCCTATTTTATTTTAAGACTTTATCTTATTATCAATTAATTAGAATTAAATTACGATTAATGTTATTTTAGGATATTAGAATATTTCTTTTAGGAGATTTAGTGGGATTCAAATACATGAACTGGATTTTTGTTAAGAAGATCAGATTAGGTTTGGGGGGGACACGCCTCTCTCCGGTCTTCTCTATAACTTTTCCTTGGGAATTTTCATGATGGCCATGAGAGGCTAATTTTTATACCTTGGTCGAAGGAAACGAAGGCCTCGGAATTAATAAATCTGTGAGATCTATCTGTTTTTAGTGTTCAATTTTATGCTTTGAGTATTGGATGTTCTTCTATGCTTATTTTAATGATTGTTTCATTTAATTTCTAGGAGGCCTACTAGGTTATTATTTGTTACAATCTACTGCTAAGTTAGATATCAAATACGTAATTGTTTAATCCCTCTAACTTGTGAAGCAATTAGGGTTATTAATTTGCTGCGTCAGGAATTAGTAATCTTAAGAGGAACACTAGACTAAATTAAATGCAACCGCTTGAGTTTGTGTTGTTTAGCTTCATCGATCTCTCTAGTTCTTAAGGCTGCCACTAGATTAAATCTTTAGCGCTTGTCTAGGGTTGTTTAGTAGTAAGGTTAATTAAGATCGCTTGTTTACTAATTAATTACAACTAAGGAGGGATAGGAAAATAGTTCCAACGGTGAATATTCAGGTATGAATTGATTAAATTTTGCATCAATGATCAGTTGTAAGATTTCGATAGTGGATGTTGACTAAGACCAAGTTTCGTTATATTAATTGATTTCGATTTGAATTGTTTTTGTTTTTGTTTTTGCTAAGATTGTTTTCTGTTTTACTCAAAACCCCCCAGCCTTATTCACATCATCGAAAATTCGGCTAGACACTCTTCGTGGGATCAACCTTTGCTTACCCTATTTACAGTTCAGTAGTTCGGTTAGGAAGGTTTTTAATCTTGGTTGCCTACGACAGCACAATAGTTGTTGGGATGAACGTTCCGTCGTAACGGCGAGTGCGCATCAACTGGAAGAAGGATGAACTGATTTCTTGAGTGCAAAAACTCTATTTTTTTTTCTCTCTGAAAAGCTTGAAGTGGGCTTACGGTTTTATAGGGAAAAAGGCGATGTTTGGCTTCATTTGCAAGCGACGTTTAGGCGAGACGCGTTCCTAGTTGTTGGATGCGACCACGTGTCATCAATCCTTGTGAAGAGTAACCTTAATGCTTTGTGGAGATCAATTGACGTTTCCCTCCCTTGGAGACACCAAACTTCAGCGTGGTTATCTCCTCCACATTAAATGCGCCCTCATTCGCATTTAATGCTTTAAAAGAGAATGTCATTTCAGCATGGCTTACATTTAATGCTCATGGATCACACGTATTGCGCAAAGACACATCTGTCAAATAAAACTTATTTTATTGACCAGGCCAACTGTCAAGTGCAACGGATAACATATGAAAAGGTCGTTCGAATGGAACACTCTTCTTCGTGTATCAAGCTCAGAGTGAAGTGATTTCCAACTTCTGACAACAAAATATCCTAAGTGTCTTCAAGTCGCGAGTGATGGATAAAGTTCAAAGCACATTGGTATAGCATTGAGTAGGATTCGATCTAGGTCGCTGAACCTTTAGGGGACAATCACCTCAGGTCGCTTGTGCAATTATCGAAGATCGAGTGACCTCCACTCAATTTGCTGGTCGAGTTAGACCATGAACTTTATGTCATTTCAGCTATTCTCCACTTATAGTTCAAGCAAGCATTCCTCAGGACAAGTCAAATCATGACGTAATCATGAAGTTCTCAAGGTTCAAACCTTGAACCTTAAGAACTGGGGGGCTTCTGTTATGCCTAAGAAATCAGGGTTGATGCAAGTTTATGTCAACAAGGACGAATTAGAGTTCAGGAAGGCTTTGTGCCACCTAGGCGCTACCACATCGTCCAAGGACGAAAAGAGTAAGGCTGTCATCAACTTGGCAGGTAAAGATTTGGTTTGTGAGTGGCTGGGAGTCGCCCACTTGCCTAAGCCCTACGCGATTTAAGGATATCTCCTGTATAATAAGCCAATGGGAAGCAAGGTAGGAATTGTACGGCACCTCATCGCTTACAGATTTGTAATCTGTTAGAGTAGATGCTCTAGAGCCAATCAATTATTGTAGAATTGACTCTTTGTAATAATGTTCATTAATCAATAAAAGGCATTTTATTCTATATTGCGTAAATCATTATTATTGCAATATGTATTGATATATGTCCTTAGAATGGTAGAGCCGTGACGAGGGTATCAAGTGTTTCAAATCTTGATAGTGAGAACCCTATGAGCACATATGGTGGCCATTCTAGGAACGTCCATAGCCCCAGTATTATTCTGAAGTAAGGGCACAGATAATACGGTAAGGCTATCATAGTGTTGAACGACCCTGTCGAAAGGCAGTGACTGATCTCACTTGTCAAGGTTGTTTGGTGACAACCTGGTGCAACACATGGGTGCTTGTTGTAGGCGATTACACCACAGCAAGTTCACTGGACTGACCCACCAGAGGATTCCATATGGATGGTAACCCCAGTGTCTATGGAACAAATCCTCTAACGAATGGTGGTGCATGTGATCCTTAGACTTGAGATCACCGGAGCGCCTTGTGCACCGATTGGTGTAGTTTGACACTAGCCTAACGCAGTTCTTTTCAGAGCTGTCAATACGGTGGTGATTGGCTGCATCAAGGAGTGTATCAAGACTATGGTGGATTGACAGAGGATTCATCACTCCCGGGTACGGGAGAAAGTTATCTCACGGCGCAATTCAGTATATGGCAATGACACTAAAACTGTGGCCACAGTGGGATTGAGTTGTTGCTCTATCCAGTTTATAATACGGGTCATTGGTCCAGAAACTGAATAAATAATATCGAGAGTAACCGAAGGTTGACACTATTTCTATGCCTTCGTCTCGTCGAGATAACGTATGATGAAAGGATCGAATTGCACGGTAACCATATCGTTGACAGGTAGCTACTTTGCTGAATCCGAATCTATCGGGTGGCCATGATGCCTTGCTAGGGGCCAATCTTGGTCTGTGTATTAGTGAGACGATTAATTGGTGTTAATCGCAATACTATACACTGCCGATATGATGAGGAGCCTAAGGGTCACACACATAGAAGACAATTTAAGATGCAAGAAGAAAGAAGGGCGTTTTCGTCTTTTAAGGCGAAAGGGTATTTTGGTAATTTCACAGTGCAATTAAATTTGCTGAGGTCGTAGCCTTTATTTAATTTGTTAGAAAAATTAAATAAGTGAAATTACGTTTAAATGTGTGTTCGCACATATTTAAATATATTATCATTATTGTTAAATGTTAATATATATTTAAATATATATTTAAATTGATTTTAATTGAGATAATGATGGAAATTAAAATAAATCAAATTGGGAGTGTTTGGCAACATGGGGCGTTTGGGTTGGAGCCCAAGCCTATTCCGTATGGGATTAGGGCAAATTGTTTTTAAAAATAAAAGGAAAAGTGTGTGTGATTTTTAATGAGTGAGTTTTTCTTTGTAAAACCAATATACACACAGCAGCCCCAATCTTTGCCTCTCCCACGGCAGTAACACCATTGCCTAAAATCAATTCAATTGATTTTGACTTCTTCTTAATCTTGAAGCCAAAGAGGATCTAGCAAATCCCTCTTTGGTTCTTTTAAGATTGTCTTCGTGTGGACTACGCAGGTTCGATCCTACACTTAGATCGGTAGCAAAACGTTCGTCGACAAATTTGGAGGAGCCTTCAACGTGCGTTTGTTTCTCTTAACTCTTGTTGAATGTTTATGCAGATTTTATTTAATATAAATTGTAAAATCATACCCTTGATCTTGGCTCATGCAAACGATCCTGTTATATTATATTTTTCGTTTCCGCTGCGTATACGGGACCGTTTACTAACATAATCATTATCCAAAAATCTTTTACTATAAATAGAGGGCTCCCCTCTCATTTTCGAGATTCTAAAGGAAACAAAAAACACTCACTCTCCCTCTCTGTATTTCTACTCTTTGATCGCTATACGTGACCTGATTGTAATCTCTCATTTATAAAAATGTAGTGGACGTAGGATTCGCTTTGAGCATTCGAACCATTTTAAAAATACTCTCCCATTTATTTACTTCATTTTCCATTCACGTGTAACTTCTAAGTTAGCTTAGCACTTTGCACGTGCAAATAGTTAAGGTCAAATATCTGGCATCAACAATATGCATGCGACGTATAAGAAAAATTTGTTCCAACCACTTTGAACAAGCTATTCTACCCTTACAAAACAAATCTATAGATCAAGAGTTGTATCATACCGTAGACTTTATTTGATATAAAGCCTGCAAATCAGTTGCATCTTCTACAGCTTCCCTGATTTCCATAATCTGTGGTTAAATCAGAAACCATCATTAAATATTTTTAATTAAAAGAGAGAGAGAGAGAGAGAGAGAGAGAGAGATTCAACATAAGGTTCAAGAAGGCAAAAAATTTCCTCTACATTTTTATTAGAAGCATCAGAAATTTATCAACAAATTCAATGAGAAAGAAAGAGTAGCACTGTTTGTAAGGAAGAAAGTGTAATATGCTCCTCCTAACAATCCTTCTAATTGTAAAAGACAAAGATTTCTCTGAAGGGAACTCTAAATAGAAGAACTATAAAGAGTTGAAGCCTCACATTTATATCAAACAAGGCACCAACACATACCTCAATGAGCAACTCTAGTTAAGAAACTCTCTTTTATATATATATAAAGGAAATGCACAATTTCAATTATGAAAATAACATGTTCATTGTGTTGAGTTATGTTATGCCTGAAAAAGTAGGACTGACGCAAGACCCAGTCAGCATAAAAAGTCAGAGCTTAGTTATGTCTGCAGCCAGTCAGAGGCAGCCACGTCACACAATGATAGGGGCGGCATGCTCTTGTTAAGGCAATGGGTGTGCGTCAGATCAGTCAGGAGCTAGAGTGATTCCACGTGTCTAATCACTGCACCAAATCGCGTAAATCGCTCTAGAAGGTGGATAATGGGACATAAAGAAGGATTTGTACAGATAATCCCACCAACTCACAGATTTAGTAATGATAACCTTAATCCATCTCACTATAAATTGAGAGCTCCTCTCTCATTTAAGGGATTAGCTACTCTGTCTAAAGAAAAAATAGCATTCTCACTCTTGTATAATCATTTGTAAGTCAGTCTGCTGAACGCGACCTGACCACTATCATTAATACAAAATCAGTGGAGTAGGATTTGCTTCCTTAGCATCCAAACCACTTTAAACGCTGTTCTTTGTTGCATTTACTCTCACTCTCACATCCACATGTGTCTTCTGGGCCCACTCAGCATTTCACACGTGCGTTTGGTTGGTGTCAAAATCACGCATCAACAGTTTGGCACTACAAGGAGGGCCGGCCCTGATTTTGAATTCGTCCTTTATCAGGAGAATCTCTAACCTACTGGTCCTACAACAGCAAATAGCTCGCCGACTTGAACCTAAGCTAACCAATTAGGGTGCTGAGGAGATCCCCCAAGTACAAGAGGACACCTCTCCCGAGGTACCTTCGGTTCCGCAAAATGTCACGGGGGATATCCCGTCAAGATCACAACTTGACCCTGCCATCATGAGCTACCTAGAGGGGTTCAATTATACTCTCTAAACGATTAAACAAAGGTTGGACCGTTTGGACCAGGGAGTACCTCCCGAATTAGTTAGGGCGATGCAACCACCAAAAATGCCTGCAGCTCGATCGAAAGCACGACAAAGGGCGATAGCCTGTGCCGCGAGCACTGCAGCATGCCAAAGGAAGGGTAAGCAAGTGGCGAAAAATGAGCCTAAAGGCTCCAAAGGGCCAGCGAACACTGACCATGTCCCGAATAGAATACCCATGGCGTTAAGACTCAGTGAAAAGTCACAGCCAGAGCCGTCCCATGCCACGTTGTATGAAAACTGCCATAAAAGTACTGGGTGGGGCGATTCTCATCACCACCAAAGAAACAATCCTGATCATAGTCATACGGGAGGTTCACATACTCTGCGGGGCGGTTCATACCACCGCGGAGGTCGTGAAAATTCCCCGCACCATTTATCGGCATCACACAACTCTAGCCAGCGTGTATCGAGAGTGGCCAGAACTGCCGACCGAGGCAAAGTGGAATCCGACCTCCTGACTTTCTTCAATTACAATCGCAAGGGTCAAACTCGTATGGGTGAAAGCAATCCCTAAATAGTTTCGTTGCCCCGGATTGAGGAGCTACAATGAGCTCTAGACCAGCTTAGAGCTCAACAAAATAAGCAAGGGCAGGTCATATCAGTGTCTCCATTTTCTCTGGTAGTATTAGCCGCACCTCTCTTGTCAAGATTTAGAATGCCAGACATGCAGGCATTCGATGGAAATTTTGATCTGCAGGATCACTTGTATGAATTCAACGACCTGATGGAACTTCACCAGGTTTCAGATTTGGCAAAGTGTTGTTGGTTGGCAGTAACTCTAACCTCTCATGCCAAATGATGGTTCAGGTCATTCCCAATGAGATCGATCAGCTCGTGGCCTCAGATGAGCACGACGTTCCTAAGGCATTTCCAAGCAAACCAAAAGTTCTCAATGCCTTTGAGCTACCTCAACAATATAAGGCAAGAGAGGGATGAATCCCTCCAGTCTTACATCGACCGATTCCACAGAGAACTTAATAAAGTAGCTCACACTCCCGAAGAGTCTGTTCGGACTCTCATCATAGCAGGAGTTCGCCCACAAACCAACCTGTGGAAAGAGTTACAGGCTGAGGATGATGTTTCCCTCACCCACTTCTATAACCTTGCGGAGAAGTACCTCCGAATTGAAAAATTCTGTGGCAGCGCTCTACCGTCGCGACCTCGACGCTTCACGTAGTGCATCTGGTTGGGGGGAAAGTAGGAGGGTTGATCGCAAGTGCGCTACTGACGATCAACGAAAAGGAAAGAAATCGCTCTATGAGCCCAAAAAGTCTTATGCTTCAATTCCTCGTCGCGATCGCGACAGAAATTAGTATATGCCTTTGAATGCGTCCGTATCAGCTATTCTTGATAAGACGAAAGAGGCCAGCCTACTCGGAGAGCCTGAGCCCATGAAAAATCCCCCATCAGCCAGTATAGTAAAAAATACTGTCGTTTTCATCAGGATAATGGGCATCACACCAATGAGTGTCGAGCTCTCAAATAGGCAACCGAAGACCTCATCAAGCAGGGGCATTTCAAGGAATATATTGATGACTCCACCCTCGCACAGGAGAAAAACCAAGGGGAACCAGGAAAGAAGCGTCGTGATCGCAAAGGTATATGTAGCGTCAATTTGATCTTCGGAGGACCGCACTTCCCGAGGAACTCACGAGGTGCCCAAAAAAGATATGCTCGCGCAGCCCATCACAATCCTATCAGTGTGATGAGCACGATGCGTCGACCACCAAAGGTTCGTAGGGAGGAGGAAATTACCTTCTCTGAAAAGGATGCAATTTGATTGTATCATCCCCAAGATAACGCTCTTGTGATCATGCCCCTAATAGCGCACCATAACGTCCACAGAATGTTGGTGGACAACGGAAGTGTTGTGAACATCCTGTTCCAGACAGCTTTCAAAAGAATGAACTTGGACGGGGCCAACCTGAAGCCCGCCTAGATCCCCCTATATGGTTTTACAGGGGACCACCTGATCCCTAAAGGAACGATCTTGCTTCCAGTCACGCAGGGTGACTGTGACGAAGTGACCAAGGTAACTGAATTCTTGGTAGTGGATTGCCTATCCGCTTTTAATGGTATCTTTGGGCGACCTCTGCTGAGAAACTTCAAGGCAGTCACTTCCATACACCATCTGAAGATGAAGTTTCCCTCCTCGACAGGGATAGGGAAGTCAGCGGATCTCAGCGCGTATCTCGCGACTGTTACGTGAAAGTAGTGCAGATAGCGTGCAAAGGGAAAGGCATCTCACGTGGCATTCCCCGACAGGCAATGGCGATCAGCCGGATCGAGTCACAACCTAGTCCAGCCAAGGATAATATGGATCCTCGTATTCAGGAATGCCCTTCCAGTGGGCCAGTTGAGGATCTGTTAGAGCGAGCCGAGCAGAGTATTAAGAATTGGGAGCAATCTCAACCCTCAGCTCGCCACCGAACTGACCAGCTTCCTCAAAGAGAATATCGATGTGTTCACATGGTCACATGCAAATATGGTCGGGATTAGCTCAGATATTATTTGCCATGCATTGAACATCGACAGTGAAGCCAAGCCAGTTCGCCAAAAGAGAAGAACGACAGATCTGGAGCGATATGCTACCTTAAAACTTGAGGTGGATAACCTCCTTCAGAATGGATCCATCTGAGAAACGCTATTTCTGACCTGGGTTGCCAACCCGGTTTTAGTAAAAAAGCCCAACGGCAAATGGTGGACCTATGTCGACTTCACCGACCTCAACAAGGCATGCCCAAAAGATAGCTTTCCCCTGCCTAGGATCAACCAGCTCGTGTATGCCACCTCAAGGCACAAGCTGCTGAGTTTATGGATGCGTACTCGGGATACAATCAAATTCTGATGTATGCGCCAGACAAAAAGCATATATCCTTTGTTACAGATCGAGGGTTGTACAGCTATAGAGTTATGCCCTTCAGCCTCAAGAATGCTGGCGCAACTTACCAGCGGTTGGTTAACCAAATGTTCTCTGAACATATCAAAAAATCGATGGAGGTCTATGTAGATGACATGCTAGTCAAATTGCATGTCGCTTCAGATCACATAATGCATCTCGCTGAGATGTTCGACATCCTCCGACAATACAGAATGAAGCTAAACCCCCTCAAGTCTCATTCGAAGTATCCTCGAGAAAATTCCTAGGATACATGGCTAACCAATGGGAAATAGAGATCAACCCTGAGAAAATCCAAGCTCTCCTCAATATGAAAAGCCCGACTAACAAAAAGTAGGCCATGAGCCTCAATGGGCGAATAGCAGCATTAAGTCGCTTCATTTCGAGGGCAACATATCGCTGCTTGCCATTCTTCAATGTTCTAAGGGCCAATAAAAAGTTTGAGTGGACTCCTGAGTGCAAACAGGCATTCCAGAGTATTAAAGAACGCCTCGAGAAGCCACCTCTTCTGTCCAAGCCTTTCCCGCAAGAGATCTTCCTCCTATATATGTCCGTCTCTCAGTTCGCAATTAGTGCAACCTTAATTTGGAAAAGGATAGGATCTAATGGCTAGTGTATTACACGAGCAAGTGTCTGTTAGATGCCGAGATGCGGTATCCAAAAATGGAACGATTAGCTTATGCCTTACTGATCTCTTTTAGAAAGTTGTGACCTTACTTCCACGCCCATACAATCGATATAATGACTAATTACCCGCTCAAGCAGGTCTTCCAGAAGCCGGAGACGTTGGGTAAATTACTTAAATGGGCCATAGAATTAATTCAGTTCGATCTAAAGTGCAAACCAAAATCAACTATCAAAGGGCTGGCTATTGCCGACTTCATATCAGAGTTCTCATATCATCCGACGAATGAGTCGGATTCAGGAAATTGCTCAACGTCTATCGACCTGGAGCCTCTACGTCGATGGATCATTGAACAGAAAGAGGGTCGGGGCAGGTCTTCTCCTTTTAAGTCCCGAAGGGGCTCGCATTCACGGCATTCTCCGGTTTGGTTTTAAGGCTACCAATAATGAGGCTGAGTATGAAGCTCTGCTCACTGGACTGCGGTTGGCCAAAGAAATGGGTGCAACCACGATCAGTATCCACATCAACTCCATGTTGGTCGTTAACCAGATTCTGGGAGAGTACCAAGCCAAGGAAGAAAATATGATCAGCTATCTGAAGAAAGCTAAAGCCGCACTCAAGCCGTTCAAGCACTTCACGATCACATAGATTCCTAGAGAAAGCAACTCTGTGGCAGATGCCTTGGCAAGGATCGCCTTGTCATTGGACTCAGATACACCGGAGAGCATTCCTGTTTGATTCATCAAGACCCCCAGTATCAGCCAGAACGAACAGGCCGTGAATGTAATTGAATCAAATTTCTGGATGACCCCTATCATTCAGTATCTCAGGGACGGGACCTTGCCTGACAACAAGGTCGAGGCAAGGACTCTGTGAACAAGATCTACTCGTTACACCCTTATTAGAGACCAACTGTACTGGCGAGGGTTTAGTGCCCCTCTCCTCCGATGTGTAACTAGCGAAGAGGCATATTACATCATGAGGGAGATACATGAAGGGATTTGTGGTAATCACACCACCGCACGATCTCTCACCAAGGGTACTACTATGAAAGAACAGCATGCATGCATGAAGAGTGGTGGAAATGGAGAAGAAAGCATAAAAAAATGGATTCAAGAAAACAGTTTTAAAAACAAAGCTTGAGAAGAAATTATACCTACTCCTTTGCTTTGGATTGATGAAGATTAGCTTCAAAAGGATGAAACCTCTACACTTTAACACCACCTTGAGAGATTAGAGAGTGGCCGTGGGTTTGAGAGAGAGTTTTGGTTTGTGTTTTTGTGAACTAGTCAAGAATGAACAAAAATGCAACATTTTGCACTTATATATACTTGGGCAATATTGCGATTATTTATTTTTCACTTCCAAGTCCAATAAAATCTTATTTTATAAAGGGACCCCATGAATTTAATATGCTACCCTTTGAATAATCAATATTATTCAAGGGCCCATGTAAACTAAACTAGTTTACATTAACAACCCAAAAATTTACTCATTTTTACCCTTTAACTATTAAAAGGTTATTTTTGTTCATCTCATTAATCTTAACACTTTAAGATATAATAATTAAATATAATTAATTATTGCTTGACCATTTTAACCCTTAAAATGTCACAAATGATTTCTATGTAACTATTACTATAGAAATCCCGTTATTACCCTCGGAAGGTGCTAGCCCTCTTCGGATAATCATTTCTCTCTCTCATCCTTCTCTAACTTCCCAAGGCTATTGGTGTGACCATGTAGGTCCACCGTGGATTAGCCGTGAGCCGGTTCTGGATGAATCCGGAAACCTGTCCGGAGGCCCAACGACTATGGTAAACATCTAGCAATGTGCCATAGTCCCTAAACCACGATGAAGAAATACTTCATCGAACCCATTTCAGATCATACGTACCATGCAGGTAAAGTCCCTCCATTGAGATATCCTAATCGAGTATGGATTCATGGAACGTCAAAATCCTAAACTCGATCTTCTACCGAATTGTCGATCAATATGTCCGGAACTTGTCATCACAAACTTACTTTTGTATGACTAATAATAGACTCTGGCCAGAGATTCAGTTTTCTGACATTTATCGATGTTCGTCTAGGAACTCGAATCCGGATGGAGTCAGCGGTACTCCCGATCCTATATTTTCGAGTCAATGGATCCCCTCTTGACCATCGTTCGTTTCCGCATATGAACAACGCATGACCAAATAGGCTTTATTGTAAGAAACATGATTAGTCTCGTACTTATACACCGTATGAACCATACGCATCCATATCGGATCCAACTACAATATCTCAGGTCAAAGGACTACATCGTGCACTGATATAACCCAAAAGATAAATCATTGACTACATGCTTTTCCAAGTGATTTGTCATTATTCGGTCACGTTCGAAAAACAGTTCACCAACCGTTAATCCATACCAATGCCCTAGTGACATGACTATCATCGTCATCCGTACTTATATCAACTCATGATTTCTTTCGGAAGCATCCGGTATGCCTACTGTGCAATATAGTTGCCCAAATTTATATTGCTTCTGTAGGGAACCCTTTTCGATAATTCATTTACCTATTAAATGAATCATCTGGACAATTCAGATACATACTTTATTTTAAATGCATGACTGAATAAAGGAAACAATTTACATGTATGAATTGAAGAACTCTTTCTTCTATTATTTATGATATATATAGATACAAGACAAAATGCTCTGAAACTGACAACACGAATGGTTTCTAGGGCATACACTAATATACACTAACATACTGGCCCCTAATCCAAGAAGACACCTACAACTTTGTCAAAAGGTATGACAAGTGCCAGCGGTTCGCGAGCATACCGTGAGCTCCTTCCCTCCAGCTGATAACCATGACCAGCCCCTGGCCATTCTCTATGTAGGGAATCGATCTCATCGGTCCCATGTCAGTTGGTAAAGGGGGAGTAAAGTATGTTGTGGTCGCGGTGGATTACTTCACCAAGTGGGTCAAAGCAGAACCATTAGCCGCGATCACGACCAGAAAGCTCAAGGATTTTGTCTTCAAGAACATTGTGTGCCACTATGGGATTCCTCATACTCTTATCTCGGACAATGGTAAACAATTCGACAAGGAGGAATTCAAGCAGTTTTGCGACGAGCTGGGCATTCATAAAAAATTCACCTCAGTCGCAAGGCCGCAAGCAAATGGTCAAGTTGAAGCTGTCAACAAAACCATCAAGCACACTCTGAAGGCAAAACTTGGCGCAGCCAAGGGAAATTGGGCCAACGACCTCCCCGAAGTTCTATGGGCATATAGGACAACTCTGAGAACCTCTACCTTAGAAACCCCTTTTTCGCTAGCATATGGTTGTGAAGTAATGATCCCTATGGAGGTAGGAACTGGTTCACTTCGGAGGGACCTATACAACAAAGCTAACAATGAAGCGCTTATGCGCGCAAGTCAGGACCTGGTTGAAGAACACCGCAGCAAGGCTCAGCTAAGAATAACAGCCTATCAGTAGCGTGTGAAGAGGTTCTTCGACTCTAAAGTCAGGAGAAGAGACTTTCAGGTCAGTGACCTTGTTTTGAAGGAAGTTCTTCTCGGTACTAGAGAACCAAGTGCAGGAGTTTTAGGACCGAACTAGGAAGGTCCATACCGCATCGCCAAAGTGATAAAACCAGGGACTTATCATCTCAAAAGGTTGAATGGTTCCGAAGTACCCCGAGCTTGGAATGCTGAGCATCTCCGACCATATTATCAGTAATTCTAAACTCAGTCTTTCCTTGTAAAGATTTTATTCCTCGTAATCTTTGTAAATAACAAATGTATTATTCTGTTATAATCTTTCCAATGTAATTTTGCTCGCACAGACATATTGTAATCATGTTCGCATAGACTTGTTCTAATGTTATAAACGGTTAAAATGCGACCTCATATATAACATGAGGTACAAAAATTGTAAGTGCTCGAGAGATTAAGAAAGATGCATTTCATTAATAAGTACAGCAAACAGGATCCCAAAAATAAATTATAATTGGCCCTAATCCCTAACTCCTGGAGGCCTGACCTCGTCATCTCAAGGCTGTTGCCATCTTCCTAGTCGTCTGTAGGCTTCTCCGGGGCATAGCCCGAAGAATCTCCCTGATCAAATCCTTGGGCGACCTCCGCTGCTTCCTTATCCTCGAGCCGTGCCATGGAAATGAGAGTTTCTCGCTAATCCTCTGGGAGGTCGGACATATCAATCTGCGGATTCTTCGGTCGCAAGGCATAGATGTACTCAATCGCCCATTCAGTAGCTTTTGCCTCAATCTTCGCTGCTTGGTTCTACATCTCTTTAGTCAGTGAAGTAACTTTTCCCTGACTTGCTTGGAGTTCGGCCTCGAGAGCCTGCCTTTGCTTCTCTAAGACCTCCTTCTCCTGCTCTGCTTGTAAGGCCTGTTGAGAGGTCATTTTGAGCTCCTGGTCTTTCTCGCTGGCCTCCCTAGAGAGCTTGGCTATAGTCCTCTGGAGTTCCTTTATCTCCTCCTCGTGGTTATCGAGCTCGGTCCTTTGAAAATCTACCGTGCAAAGAGCTGCGTTCCTTTTGCTCAGGTACTAGTTCACCGATTCAGTGGATAGCTCCTTTTCTGCTTCAACGGCTTCCAAATCTCGCTTGAGCCGCACATTCTCTTCCTTTAGCGTGACCTCTCCCACAGCAGATCCCAGCCAGACCTTTTGCAAGGATAGTTGCATGGAAAGCAGAGCCTGCGAACAAGAAGAATGCCAATCTCCTACTAAGAACGAAAAGGTAAAGTCCTTGCTGAGGACAATTCGTTTTACCTTGCTTATTTGCTGGATTGATGTGGACATCAAATCCATATAGTTAGAACCCACGAACTGTTCAAATACTTCTGCGAGTTCACACTCCAGCAGGGCAAAGACCGCTGGCTGCAAATGATCCGACAGTTGTGTTAGAGTAGATGCTCTAGAAACAATCAATTATTGTAGAATTGGCTCTTTACAATAATGTTCATTAATCAATAATAAAAGGCATTTTATTCTATATCGCGTAAATCATTATTATTGCAATATGTATTGATATATGTCCTTAGAATGGTAGAACCGTGACGAGGGTATCAAGTGTTTCAAATCTTGATAGCAAGAACCCTATGAGCATATATGGTGGCCATTCTAGAAACTTCCGTAGCCTTGGTATTATTTTGAAGTAAGGGCATAGATAATACGGTAAGGCTATCATAGTGTTAAACGACCTTATCGAAAGGCAGTGACTGATCTCACTTGTCAAGGCTGTTTGGTGACAACCTGGTGCAACACATGGGTACCTGTTGTAGGTGGATATACCGTAGCAAGTTCATTGGACTGACCCACCAAAGGATTCATATGGATGGTAACCCCAGTGTCTATGGAACAAATCCTCTAACAAATGGTAGTGCATGTGATCCTTGGACTTGAGGTCACCGGAGCGCCTTGTGCACCGATTGGTGCAGTTTGACACTAGCCTAACGCAGTTCTTTTCAGAGCTGTTAATACGGTGGTGATTGGCTGCATCGAGGAGTGTATCAAGACTATGGTGGATTGATAGAGGATTCATCACTCTCAAGTACGGGAGAAGTTATGTCACGGCGCAATTCAGTATATGGCAATGACACTAAAACTGTGGCCACAATAGGATTGAGTTGTTGCTCTATCCGGATTATAATATAGACCATTGGTCTAGAAACTGAATACATAATATCGAGAGTAACCGGAGGTTGACACTATTTATATGCCTTTGTCTCGTCGAGATAACGTATGATGAAATGATCAAATTATACGGTAACCATATCGTTGACCAGTAGCTGCTTTGCTGAATCCGAATCTATCGGGTGGCCATGATGCCTTGCTAGGGGCCAATCTTGGTCTGCGTATTAGTAAGATAATTAATTGGTGTTAATCGCGATACTATACACTGCCGGTATGATGAGGAGCCTGTGGGTCACACACATAGAAGATAATTTAAGAGCCAAGAAGAAAGAAGGGTGTTTTCGTCTTTTTAGGTGAAAAGGTATTTTGGTAATTTCACAATGCAATTAAATTTGCTGAGGTCGTAGCCTTTATTTAATTTGTTAGAAAAATTAAATAAGTGAAATTATGGTTAAATGTGTGCTCGCACATATTTAATTAAATCATCATTATTGTTAAATGATTAATTAAATATTAATTGATTTTAATTGAGTAACGATGAAATAAATTAAAATATCTAATTGGAGTGTTTGGCAACATGGGGTCTTTGGGTTGGAGCCCAAGCCCATTCCATGTGGGAATAGGGCAACTTAGTTTGCCTATAAAAGAAAATGTGTGTGTGAAATTAAGGAAGGATTTTTAATTAGTTCATTTTCAATTAAAGAAGAAAACACACAGCAGCTTATACACACTCTCCCACGCCACTTTCACTATTTGATTGAAAAATCAAATATTTCCTTTTCTTCTTGATTTCTTAAGGCCAAGAAGGATCTAGGAACGTTGTTGATGAATGCAAAATGTCATATTACCCCCTTAATGTGTAGTATTTTATATGTATTTTTTGCCTAAATGTACTCATTATTATTCTATTTTGATTTAGATGCAAATGGAGGCGTTAATTGCAAAACGGAACTAATTAGTGAATTCGGACAGTTTCGACATTGTTTTGTAATCTGGGCATAACTCCTCATCCAAGCTCTGATTGAGATGATTCAAAATTCTGTGGAACCATAAGAAAGAGATATACAACTTTCATGTTTTGAGGTTTGAGAGATACTCGCTGCATCAAGGTTGTACTAGCTTGAAGTTGACGCACCTGCATTGCCGACTTCCTGGAGCATTCTGCCTTGTCATGCAAATCAATTGGGCAGTTTATTATTGGAAGATTTGAAGACATGTGGCACACAAGTTACAGCTCAGAACACCACTTTCCTATTTTATTTTAAGACTTTATCTTATTATCATTAATTAGAATTAAATTACGATTATGTTATTTTAGGATATTAGAATATTTCTTTTAGGAGATTTAGTGGGATTCAAATACATGACTGGATTTTTGTTAAGAAGATCAGATTAGGTTTGGGGGGGACACGCCTCTCTCCGGTCTTCTCTATAACTTTTCCTTGGGAATTTTCATGATGGCCATGAGAGGCTAATTTTATAACCTTGGTCGAAGGAACGAAGGCCTCGGAATTAATAAATCTGTGAATCTATCTGTTTTTAGTGTCAATTTTATGCTTGAGTATTGTGTTCTTCTATGCTTATTTTAATGATTGTTTCATTATTTCTAGGAGGCCTACTAGGTTATTATTGTTACAATCTACTGCTAAGTGGTATCAAATTCGTATTGTTTAATCCCTCTAACTGTGAAGCAATTAGGGTTTATAATTTGCTGCGTCAGGAATTAGTAATCTTAAGAGGAACACTAGACTAATTAAATCAACCGCTTGAGTTTGTGTTGTTTAGCTTCATCGATCTCTCTAGTTCTTAAGGCTGCCACTAGATTAAAATCTTTGCGCTTGTCTAGGGTTGTTTAGTAGTAAGGTTAATTAAGATCGCTTGTTTTCTAATTAATTACAACTAAGGAGGGATAGGAAAATAGTTCCAACGGTGATATTCAGTTGAAATGTTAAATTTTGCATCAATGATCAGTTGTAAGATTTCGATGGAGTGTTGACTGAGACCAAGTTTCGTTATTTAATTGATTTCGATTTGAATTGTTTTTGTTTTTGTTTTTGCTAAGATTGTTTTCTGTTTTACCTCAAAACCCCCAGCCTTATTCACATCATCGAAAATTCGGCTAGCCACTCTTCGTGGGATCAACCTTGCTTACCCTATTTACAGTTCATGATTCGGTTGGAAGGTTTTTAATCTTGGTTGCCTACGACGCACAATAGTTGTTGGGATGAACGTTCCGTCGTAACGCGAGTGCGCATCAACTGGAAGAAGGATGAACTGATTCTTGAGTGCAAAAACTCTATTTTTTTTTCTCTCTGAAAAGCTTGAAGTGGCTTACTTTTTTATAGGGAAAAAGGCGATGTTTGGCTTCATTTGCAAGCGACGTTTAGGCGAGACGCGTTCCTAGTTGTTGATGCGACACGTGTCATCAATCCTTGTGAAGAGTAACCTTAATGCTTTGTGAGATCAATTGACGTTTCCCTCCCTTGGAGACACCAAACTTCAGCGTGGTTATCTCCTCCACATTAAATGCGCCCTCATTCGCATTTAATGCTTAAAAGAGAATGTCATTTCAGCATGGCTTACATTTAATGCTCATGGATCACACGTATTGCGCAAAGACACATCTGTCAAATAAACTTATTTTATTGACCGGCCAACTGTCAGTGCAACGGATAACATATGAAAAGGTCGTTCGAATGGAACACTCTTCTTCGTGTATCAAGCTCAGAGTGAAGTGATTTCCAACTTCTGACAACAAAATATCCTAAGTGTCTTCAAGTCGCGAGTGATGGATAAAGTTCAAAGCACATTGGTATAGCATTGAGTAGGATTCGATCTAGGTCGCTGAACCTTTAGGGACAATCACTCAGGTCGCTTGTGCAATTATCGAAGACGAGTGACCTCCACTCAATTTGCTGGTCGAGTTAGACCATGAACTTTATTTCATTTCAGCTATTCTCCACTTATAGTTCAAGCAAGCATTCCTCAGGACAAGTCAAATCATGACGTAATCATGAAGTTCTCAAGGTTCAAACCTGAACCTTAAGAACTGGGGGGCTTCTGTTATGCCTAAGAAATCAGGGTTGATGCAAGTTTATGTCAACAAGGCCGAATTAGAGTTCAGGAAGGCTTTGTGCCACCTAGGCGCTACCACATCGTCCAAGGACGAAGAGTAAGGCTGTCATCAACTTGGCAGGTAAAGATTTGGTTTGTGAGTGGCTGGGAGTCGCCCACTTGCCTAAGCCCTACCGATTTAAGGATATCTCCTGTATAATAAGCCAATGAAGCAAGGTAGGAATTGTACGGCACCTCTCGCTTACAGATTTGTAATCTTTTAGAGTAGATGCTCTAGAGCCAATCAATTATTGTAGAATTGACTCTTTGTAATAATGTTCATTAATCAATAAAAGGCATTTTATTCTATATGCGTAAATCATTATTATGCAATATGTATTGATATATGTCCTTAGAATGGTAGAGCCGTGACGAGGGTATCAAGTGTTTCAAACTTGATAGTGAGAACCCTATGAGCACATATGGTGGCCATTCTAGGAACGTCCATAGCCCCAGTATTATTCTAAACTAAGGCACAGATAATGGTAAGGCTATCATAGTGTTGAACAACCCTGTCGAAAGGCAGTGACTGATCTCACTTGTCAAGTTGTTTGGTGACAACCTGGTGCAACACATGGGTGTTTGTTGTAGGCGATTACACCACAGCAAGTTCACTGGACTGACCCACCAGAGGATTCCATATGGATGGTAACCCCAGTGTCTATGGAACAAATCCTCTAACGAATGTGGTGCATGTGATCCTTAGACTTGAGATCACCGAGCGCCTTGTGCACCGATTGGTGTAGTTTGACACTAGCCTAACGCAGTTCTTTTCAGAGCTGTCAATACGGTGGTGGATTGGCTGCATCAGGATGTATCAAGACTATGTGGATTAACAGAGGATTTACACTCCCGGTACGGGAGAAAGTTATCTCACGGCGTAATTCAGTATATGGCAATGACACTAAAACTGTGGCCACAGTGGGATTGAGTTGTTGCTCTATCCAGTTTATAATACGGGTCATTGGTCCGAAACTGAATAATAATATCGAGAGTAATCGAAGTTGACACTATTTCTATGCCTTCGTCTCGTCGAGATAACGAATGATGAAAGATCGATTGCACGGTAACCATATCATTGACAGGTAGCCTTTGCTGAATCCGAATCTATCGGGTGGCCATGATGCCTTGCTAGGGGCCAATCTTGGTCGTGTATTAGTGAGACGATTAATTGGTGTTAATCGCAATACTATACACTGCCGATTGACGAGGAGCCTAAGGGTCACACACATAGAAGACATTTAAGATGCAAAAGAAAGAAGGGCATTTTCGTCTTTTAAGGTGAAAGGTATTTTGGTAATTTCACAGTGCAATTAAATTTGCTGAGGTCGTAGCCTTTATTTAATTTGTTAGAAAATTAAATAAGTGAAATTACGTTTAAATATGTGTTCGCACATATTTAATTATTATCATTATTGTTAAATGTTAATATATATATTAATTGATTTTAATTGAGATATAGATGAATTAAAAAAATCAAATTGGGAGTGTTTGGCAACATGGGGCGTTTGGGTTGGAGCCCAGCCTATTCCGATGGGATTAGGGCAAATTGTTTTTAAATATAAAAGAAAAGTGTGTGATTTTGAATTGATGAGTTTTTCTTTGTAAAACCAAATACACACAGCGACCCTTTTGCTTCTCCCACGGCATTAACATCTTGAGCCTGAAATCAATTCAATTGATTTTGTCTTCTTCTAATCTTGAAGCCAAGAGGATCTAGCAAATCTCTCTTTGGTTCTTAAGATTGTCTTCGTGTGGACTACGCAGGTTCGATCCTAACCTTAGATCGGTAGCAAACGTTCGTCGACAAATTTGGAGGACCTTCACGTGCGTTTGTTTCTCTTAACTCTTGTTGAATGTTATGCAGATTTTATTTAATATAAATTGTAAAATCATACCCTTGATCTTGGCTCATGCAAACGATCCTGTTATATTATATTTTTCGTTTCCGCTGCGTATACGGACCGTTTACTAACATAATCATTATCCAAAAATCTTTTACTATAAATAGAGGCTCCCCTCTCTTTCGAGATTCTAAAGGAAACAAAAAACACTCACTCTCCTCCCTGTATTCTACTTTGATCGCTATACGTGACCTGATTGTAATCTCTCATTTATAAAATGTAGGGACGTAGGATTCGCTTTGAGCATTCGAACCATTTTAAAAATACTCTCCCATTTATTTACTTCATTTTCCATTCAGTGTAACTTCTAAGTTAGCTTAGCACTTTGCACGTGCAAATAGTTAAGGTCAAATATCTGGCATCAACAATAGCATGCGACTTAAGAAAAATTTTTCAACCACTTTGAACAAGCTATTCTACCCTTACAAAACAAATCTATAGATCAAGAGTTGTATCATACCGTAGACTTTATTTGATATAAAGCCTGCAATCAGTTGCATCTTCTACGCTTCCCTGATTTCCATAATTGTGGTTAAATCAGAAACCATCATTAAATATTTTTAATTAAAAAGAGAGAGAGAGAGAGAGATTCAACATAGGTTCAAGAAGGCAAAAAATTTCCTCTACATTTTTAGAAGCATCAGAAATTTATCAACAAATTCAATGAGAAAGAAAGAGTAGCACTGTTTGTAAGGAAGAAAGTGTATATGCTCCTCCAATCCTTCTAATTGTAAAAGACAAAGATTTCTCTAGGGAACTCTAAATAGAAGAACTATAAAGAGTTGAAGCCTCACATTTAATCAAACAAGGCACACAACACATACCTCAATGAGCAACTCTATTATTAGAAACTCTCTTTTATATATATATAAGGAAATGCACAATTTCAATTAGTGAAAATAACATGTTCATTGTGTTGAGTTATGTTATGCCTAAAAAGTGGATTGACGCAAGACCCAGTCAGCATAAAAAGTCAGAGCTTAGTATGTCTGCAGCAGTCAGAGGCAGCCACTCACACATGATAGGGGCGGCATGCTCTTGTAAGGCAATGGGTGTGCGTCAGATCATCAGGAGCTAGAGTGATTCCACGTGTCTAATCACTGCACCAAATCGCGTAAATCGCTCTAGGTGGATATGGGACATAAAGAAGGATTTGTACGATAATCCCACCAACTCACAGATTTAGTATGATAACCTTAATCCATCTCACTATAAATTGAGAGCTCCTCTCTCATTTAAGGGATTAGCTACTCTCTCTAAAGAAAAAATAGCATTCTCACTCTTGTATAATCATTTGTAAGTCAGTCTGCTGAACGCGACCTGACCACTATCATTAATACAAAATCAGTGGAGTAGGATTGCTTCCTTAGCATCCAAACCACTTTAAACGCTTCTTTGTTGCATTTACTCTCACTCTCACATCCACATGTGTCTTCTGGGCCCACTCAGCATTTCACACGTGCGTTTGGTTGGTGTAAAATCACGCATCACAGTTTGCACTACAAGGAGGCGCGCCCTGATTTTAATTCGTCTTATCAGGAGAATCTCTAACCTACTGGTCCTACAACAGCAAATAGCTCGCCGACTTGAACCTAAGCAACCAATTAGGGTGCTGAGGAGATCCCCCAAGACAAGGACACCTCTCCCGATTACCTTCGGTTCCGCAAAATGTCAGGGGGATATCCCTCAAGTCACAACTTGACCCTGCCATCATGAGCTACCTAAGGGGTTCAATTCTACTCTCTAAACGATTAAACAAGGTTGGACCGTTTGGACCAGGGAGTACCTCCGAATTAGTTGGGCGTGCAACCACCAAAAATCCTGCAGCTCGATCGAAAGCACGACAAAGGGCGATAGCCTGCCGCGAGCACTGCAGCATGCCAAAGGAGGGTAAGCAAGTGGCGAAAAATGACCTAAAGGCTCCAAAGGGCCAGCGAACACTGACCATGTCCCGAATAGAATACCTGGCGTTAAGACTCAGTGAAAAGTCACAGCCAGAGCCGTCCCATGCCACGTTGTATGAAAACTCCATAAAAGTACTGGGGCGATTCTCATCACCCAAAGAAACAATCCTGATCATAGTCAGTACGGGAGGTTCACACTCTGCGGGGCGGTTCATACCACCCGGAGGTCGTGAAAATTCCCCCACCATTTATCGCATCACACAACTCTGCCAGCGTGGTATCGAGAGTGCCAGAACTGCCGACCGAGGCAAAGTGGAATCCGACCTCCTACTTTCTTCAATTACAATCGCAAGGGTCAAACTCGTATGGGTGAAAGCAATCCCTAAATGTTTCGTTGCCCGATTGAGGAGCTCAAAGCTCTAGACCAGCTTAGAGCTCAACAAAATAAGCAAGGGCAGGTCTATCAGTGTCTCCTTTTCCTCTGGTAGATTAGCCCACCTCTCTTGTCAAGATTTAGAATGCCAGACATGCAGGCATTCGATGGAAATTTTGATTGCAGGATCACTTGTAAATTCAACGACCTGATGAAACTTCACCAGGTTTCAGATTTGGCAAAGTGTTGTGGTTGGCATAACTCTAACCTCTCATGCCAAATGAGGTTCAGGTCATCCAATAGATCGATCACTCGTGGCCTCAGATGAGCACGACGTTCCTAAGGCATTTCCAAGCAAACCAAAGTTCCAATGCCTTTGACTACCTCAACAATATAAGGCAAGAGAGGATGAATCCTCCAGTCTTACATCGACCGATTCCACAAGAACTTAATAAAGTAGCTCACACTCCGAAGTCTGTTCGACTCTCATCATAGCAGGAGTTCGCCCACAAACCACCTGTGGAAAGAGTTACAGGCTAGGATGATGTCCCTCACCCACTTCTATAACCTTGCGGAGAAGTACCTCCGAATTGAAAAATTCTGTGGCAGCGCTCTACCGCCGCGACCTCGACGCTTCAGTAGTGCATCTTTTGGGGGAAAGTAGGAGGGTTATCGAAGTGCGCTACTGACGATCAACGAAAGAAAGAAACGCTCTATGAGCCCAAAAAGTTCTTATCTTAATTCCTCGTCGCGATCGCGACAGAAATTAGTATATCCTGAATGCGTCCGTATCAGCTATTCTTGATAAGACGAAAGGGCCAGCCTACTCGGAGAGCCTGAGCCCATGAAAAATCCCCTCAGCCAGTATAGTAAAAAATATGTCGTTTCATCAGGATAATGGGCATCACACCAATGAGTGTCGAGCTCTCAAATAGGCAACGAAGACCTCATCAAGCAGGGCATTTCAAGGAATATATTGATGACTCCACCCTCGCACAGGAGAAAAACCAAGGGGAACCAGGAAAAGCGTCGTGATCGCAAAGGTATATGTAGCGTCAATTTGATCTTCGAGGACCGCACTTCCGAGGAACTCACGAGGTGCCCAAAAAGATATGCTCGCGCAGCCCATCACATCCATCAGTGTGATGAGCACGATGCGTCGACCACCAAAGGTTCGAGGGAGGAGGAAATTACCTCTCGAAAAGGATGCAATTGATTGTATCACCCCAAGATAACCTCTTGTGATCATCCCTAATAGCGCACCATAACGTCCACGAATGTTGGTGGACAACGGAAGTGTTGTGAACATCCTGTTCCAGACAGCTTTCAAAAGAATGAACTTGGACGGGGCCAACCTGAAGCCCGCCTAGATCCCCTATATGGTTTTACAGGGACCACCTGATCCCTAAAGGAACGATCTTGCTTCCAGTCACGCAGGGTGACTGTGACGAAGTGACCAAGGTAACTGAATTCTTGGTAGTGGATTGCCTATCCGCTTTTAATGGTATCTTTGGGCGACCTTCTGGAGAAACTTCAAGGCAGTCACTTCCATACACCATCTGAAGATGAAGTTCCCTCCTCGACAGGATAGGGAAGTCAGCGGATCTCAGCGCGATCTCGCACTGTTACGTGAAAGTAGTGCAGATAGCTTGCAAAGGGAAAGGCATCTCACGTGCATTCCCGAAGGCAATGGCGATCAGCCGGAGATCACACCTGTCCAGCCAAGGATATTGTATCCTCGTATTCAAGATGCCCTTCCAGTGGGCCAGTTGAGGATCTGTTAGAGCGAGCCAGCAGAGTATAAGAATTGGGAGCAATCTCAACCCTCAGCTCGCCACCGAACTGACCAGCTTCCTCAAAGAAATATCGATGTGTTCACATGGTCACATGCAAATATGGTCGGGATTAGCTCATATATTTGCCATGCATTGAACATCGACAAGTGAAGCCAAGCCATTCGCCAAAGAGAAGAACGACAGATCTGAGCGATATGCTACCTTAAAACTTGAGGTGGATAACCTCCTTCAGAATGGATCCTCTGAGAAACGCTATTCTCGACCTGGGTTGCCAACCGGTTTTAGTAAAAAGCCCAACGCAATGGTGGACCTGGTCGACTTCACCGACCTCAACAAGGCATGCCCAAAAGATAGCTTTCCCCTGCCTAGGATCACCAGCTCGTGTATGCCACCTCAAGGCACAAGCTGCTGAGTTTATGATGCGTACTCGGAATCACATATCTGATGTATGCGCCAGACAAAAGCATATATCCTTTGTTACAGATCGAGGGTTGTACAGCTATAGAGTTATGCCCTTCAGCCTCAAGAATGCTGGCGCAACTTACCAGCGGTTGGTTAACCAAATGTTCTCTGAACATATCAAAAATCGATGGAGGTCTATGTAGAGACATGCAGTCAATGCATGTCGCTTCAGATCACATAATGCATCTCGCTGAGATGTTCGACATCCTCCGACAATACAGAATAGCTAAACCCCTCAAGTCTCATTCGAGTATCCTCGAGAAAATTCCTGGATACATGGCTAACCAATGGGAATAGAGATCAACCCTGAAAAATCCAAGCTCTCCTCAATATGAAAAGCCCGCTAACAAAAAGTAGGCCATGAGCCTCATGGGCGAATAGCACATTAAGTCGCTTCATTTCGAGGGCAACATATCGCTGCTTGCCATTCTTCAATGTTCTAAGGGCCATAAAAGTTTGAGTGGACTCCTGAGTGCAACAGGCATTCCAGAGTATAAAGAACCCTCGAGAGCCACCTCTTCTGTCCAAGCCTTTCCCGCAAGAGATCTTCCTCCTATATGTCCGTCTCTCAGTTCGCAATTAGTGCAACCTTAATTTGGAAAAGGATAGGATCTAATGGCTAGTGTATTACACGAGCAAGTGTCTGTTAGATGCCGATGCGGTATCCAAATGGAACGATTAGCTTATGCCTTACTGTCTCTTTTAGAAAGTTGTGACCTTACTTCCACGCCCATACAATCGATATAATGACTAATTACCCGCTCAAGCAGTCTTCCAGAAGCCAGACGTTGGTAAATTACTTAAATGGCCATAGAATTAATTCAGTTCGATCTAAAGTGCAAACCAAAATCAACTATCAAAGGGCTGGCTATTGCCGACTTCATATCAGAGTTCTCATATCATCCGACGAATGAGTCGATTCAGGAAATTGCCAACTCTATCGACCTGGAGCCTCTACGTCGATGGATCATTGAACAGAAAGAGGGTCGGGGCAGGTCTTCTCCTTTTATCCAGGGGCTCGCATTCACGCATTCTCTCGGTTTGGTTTTAAGGCTACCAATAATGAGGCTGAGTATGAAGCTCTGCTCACTGGACTGCGTTGGCAAAGAAATGGGTGCAACCACTCAGTATCCACATCAACTCCATGTTGGTCGTTAACCAGATTCTGGGAGAGTACCAAGCCAAGGAAGAAATATGATCAGCTATCTGAAGAAAGCTAAAGCCGCACTCAAGCCGTTCAAGCACTTCACGATCAATAGATTCCTAGAGAAGCAACTCTGTGGCAGATGCCTTGGCAAGGATCGCCTTGTCATTGGACTCAGATACACCGGAGAGCATTCCTGTTTGATTCATCAAGACCCCCAGTATCAGCCAGAACGAACAGGCCGTGAATGTAATTGAATCAAA
This sequence comes from Pistacia vera, assembly GCF_008641045.1. Lineage (NCBI taxonomy): Eukaryota > Viridiplantae > Streptophyta > Magnoliopsida > Sapindales > Anacardiaceae > Pistacia > Pistacia vera. The sequence continues at coordinate 476,822 of NW_022196157.1, read as the reverse complement.
TTTCTGGATGACCCCTATCATTCAGTATCTCAGGGACGGGACCTTGCCTGACAACAGGTCGAGGCAAGGACTCTGTGAACAAGATCTACTCGTTACACCCTTATTAGACCAACTGTACTGCAGGGTTTAGTGCCCCTCTCCTCCGATGTGAACTAGCGAAGAGGCATATTCATCATGAGGGAGATACATGAAGGGATTTGTGGTAATCACACCACCGCACGATCTCTCACCAAGGGTACTACTATAAGAACAGCATGCATGCATGAAGAGTGGTGGAAATGGAAAGAACGATAAAAAATGGATTCAAGAAAACAGTTTTAAAACAAGCTTGGAAGAAATTATACCTACCTTTGCTTTGGATTGATGAAGATTAGCTTCAAAAGGATGAAACCTCTACACTTAACACACCACCTTGAGAGATTAAAGAGTGGCCGTGGGTTTGAGAGAAGTTTTGGTTTGTGTTTTTGTGAACTAGTCAAGAATGAACAAAAATGCAACATTTTGCACTTATATACTTGGCAATATTGCGATTATTTATTTTTCACTTCCAAGTCCAATAAAATCTTATTTTATAAAGGCCCCATGAATTTAATATGCTACCCTTTGATAATCAATATTATTCAAGGGCCCATGTAAACTAAACTAGTTTACATTAACCACCCAAAAATTTACTCATTTTTACCCTTTAACTATTAAAAGGTTATTTGCATCTCATTAATCTTAACACTTTAAGATATAATAATTAAATATAATTATTATTGCTTGACCATTTAACCCTTAAAATGTCCACAATGATTTCATGTAACTATTACTATATAAATCCCGTTATTACCCTCGGAAGGTGCTGCCCTCTTCGGATAATCATTTCTCTCTCTCATCCTTCTCTAACTTCTCAAGGCTATGTGTGGCCCATGTAGACCCATGGATTAGCCGTGAGCCGGTTCTGTTGAATCTGGAAACCTGTCCGGAGGCCCAACGACTAGGGTAAACATCTAGCATGTGCCATAGTCCCTAAACCACGATGAAAAATACTTCATCGAACCCATTTCAGATCATACGTACCATGCAAGTAAAGTCCCTCCATTGAGATATCCTAATCGAGTATGGATTCATGGAACGTCAAAATCCTAAACTCGATCTTCCACCGAATTGTCGATCAATATGTCCGGAACTTGTCATCACAACTTACTTTTGTATGACTAATAATAGACTCTGGCCAGAGATTCATTTTCTGACATTTATCGATGTTCGTCTAGGAACTCGAATCCGGATGGAGTCAGCGGTACTCCCAATCCTATATTTTCGAGTCAATGGATCCCCTTTTGACCATCGTTCGTTTCCACTATGAACAACGCATGACCAAATAGGCTTTATTGTAAGAAACATGATTAGTCTCGTACTTATACCCCGTATGAACCAACGCATCCATATCGGATCCAACTAAAATATCTCAGGTCAAGGACTACATCGGTGCACTGATATAACCCAAAAGATAATCATTGACTACATGCTTTTCCAAGTGATTTGTCTTATTCGGTCACGTTCGAAAAACAGTTCACCAACCGTTAATCCATACCAATGCCCTAGTGCATGACTATCATCGTCATCCGTACTTATATCAACTCATGATTTCTTTCGGAAGCATCCGGTATGCCTACTGTGCATATAGTTGCCCAAATTTATATTGCTTGTAGGGAACCCTTTTCGATAATTCATTTACCTATTAAATGAATCATCTGGACAATTCAGATACATACTTTATTTTAAATGCATGACTGATAAAGGAAACAATTTACATGTATGAATTGAAGAACTCTTTCTTCTATTATTTATGATATATATAGATACACAAAATGCTCTGAAACTGACACACGAATGGTTTCTAGGCATACACTAATATACACTAACATACTGGCCCCTAATCCAAGAAGACACCTACAACTTTGTCAAAAGGTATGACAAGTGCCAGCGGTTCGCGAGCATACCGTGAGCTCCTTCCCTCCAGCTGATAACCATGACCAGCCCCTGGCCATTCTCTATGTAGGGAATCGATCTCATCGGTCCCATGTCAGTTGGTAAAGGGGGAGTAAAGTATGTTGTGGTCGCGGTGGATTACTTCACCAAGTGGGTCAAAGCAGAACCATTAGCCGCGATCACGACCAGAAAGCTCAAGGATTTTGTCTTCAAGAACATTGTTGCCACTATGGGATTCCTCATACTCTTATCTCGGACAATGGTAAACAATTCGACAAGGAGGAATTCAAGCAGTTTTGCGACGAGCTGGGCATTCATAAAAAATTCACCTCAGTCGCAAGGCCCAAGCAAATGGTCAGTTGAAGCTGTCAACAAAACCATCAAGCACACTCTGAAGGCAAAACTTGCGCACCAAGGGAAATTGGGCCAACGACCTCCCCGAAGTTCTATGGGCATATAGGACAACTCTGAGAACCTCTACCTTAGAAACCCCTTTTCGCTAGCATATGGTTGTGAAGTAATGATCCCTATGGAGGTAGGAACTGGTTCACTTCGGAGGGCCCTATACACAGCTAACAATGAAGCGCATTGCGCGCAAGTCAGGACCTGGTTAAGAACACCGCAGCAAGGCTCAGCTAAGAATACAGCCTACAGTAGCGTGTGAAGAGGTTCTTCGACTCTAGTCAGGAGAAGAGCTTTCAGGTCAGTGACCTTGTTTTGAAGGAGTTCTTCTCGGTACTAGAGAACCAAGTGCAGGAGTTTTAGGACCGAACTAGGAAGGTCCATACCGCATCGCCAAAGTGATAAAACCAGGGACTTATCATCTCAAAGGTTGAATGGTTCCGAAGTACCCCGAGCTGGAATGCTGAGCATCTCCGACCATATATCAGTAATTCTAAACTCAGTCTTTCCTTGTAAAGTTTTATTCCTCGTAATCTTTGTAAATAACAAATGTATTTTCTGTTATAATCTTTCCAATGTAATTTTGCTCGCACAGACATATTGTAATCATGTTCGCATAGACTTGTTCTAATGTTATAAACGGTTAAAATGCGACCTCATATATAACATGAGGTACAAAAATTGTAAGTGCTCGAGAGATTAAGAAAGATGCATTTCATTAATAAGTACAGCAAACAGGACCCAAAAATAAATTATAATTGCCCTAATCCCTAACTCCCTCCCACCATCCGTTGGAGCTCCTTGTTGTCCCCATCTCTCTTTTCGAGCTTAACCTTCTGAAGTCCGTAGCCCGAAGAGCAGAATCTTTCTCTACCAGGTACTGATCAACCTGAACACGAACCGCTTTTGCTTCTGCATCCATGGCTGCAAAATCCTGCTTTAGATTGGCATTCTCCTTCTTTAGCTTGTGGAGTCTGCCAGCAAAGTCCATGTCAATCTTCTACTAGGCTATGATCAGGCGAGCAGGGATCGCATGGGAAAAGAGACGAAAGTTAGTTTCCTTTTCCAAAGATCTTAAAAAAGCTGAGAAATCAGTTGATATTAGAAAGTTCTCGAAGAGAACATGCTGCTTTACCTAATTATGTAGTTGGAGCACAATAGCCATCAAATCAATAGGTTGGGAGGCCATGAACTCCTCAAAAGCCACTGCAAGTTGGCATTCCAACAGGGTGTACACTAACAGCTGCAAGTGCTCCAGCAGTTGCCTTAAGAATCCAATACAAACAGGTCTAGCCCTAAAGGGGTAGGTACATCTTTAACCCGTTGCTTGCCTGCTCTCCTCTAGGCAGTTGTGGTCTCTCCCTCTCCCCTACATGAGCTCTCGAGGGTCGCTGAAGTGCCGGAGGGACCCTCTGAGTCATTCTCGAGGGAATGACGTGGTAGGGCTGAGATCTTTCTGGCAGCACCCGAAGCCCTATGGCTCCGACTTCGATTCCTCCTTGGTGGTCTTCTGGCCCATAGTTTTATGTTTCATGTTATGAGTAGCTACGAGCCGAGGAGCTTCTTTGCATCGCTCCATGGATGGTCGCCTTTAGGCACCAATCCGTATTGCTCTTATAAGGATATCACCAGGGGTCGCTTTGGCTGGCTCAGTCAGGTTGACCCGGGGGAATACAAACTCCCTAGCCGTCATCGATGGCCTTGGAACCCTTGGTGGCATGGTCGCTGCATGCCATGAAAATATGTTAGAAAAAAGGTCATCTTCGGTAAAAGGCTAAAATTTCTTTTAAATATGAAGATACTTACGGGCTGGAGCTTCGAAATAGGCCTTGGGACTGAAAAAACTGTACTTTCACAGGTTGGCAGTGGTCACGAACAGTCTTGCATCGTGACTCTGATCGAGTAAATGACCAAATGCCTCAATGCGGTTGAAATCCGCTAGAGTCAACAACCTGGTCGTTTTGTTCTTTACGAAAAAGCAAAAAATCCATTAGTCTTAACTACCAAAAGAGAGTTAAAGGAAATGATAGTCATTTTGGAAATTAAAAGGGCAAAACCTAGTCAGCTCCTTAAATTTACAAACGCCATCGTACTCGAAGGAGAAATATTTGGTGTCGTAAGCCCCAATGTTGCTAGGGTAACCAAATATCCGTCCCTCAATCGTAGATCGCTTCGAGAGGTAAAAAGAATTCTTGTCCTTGCTTTTCTTTAAATAGTAAGCGCATGTAAGTTCCAACACTATTAACTCTCCAAGTTCATGTTCGCGGCATGCGATATACATAGCAACTGCTATCATATACGTATTGGGCGTTAATTGAAATGGCGTGACCTCGAAGTGGTTGAGGATCGACCTGATGAAGGGGTGAAAGGGTATCGTCACCCCACATTTGAAAATTGCTTCTAAGATCGCAACCATTCCTTTTGGAGGGTCTTGAGCAGTGTGTGACCTGTATTGGTAGACATTTACGTTGATCGCAAACTGATCTACCACTTTTTGAATTTCATCTGCAGTGGCTACTGATAGTACTGCCTGTTCGACACCTGTCAAGGTGCTTGGAGGCTACGAGCTTGTCCTTTCGACTACTCTTATCTCTGAAGCGTCCATCGCTCCTAAAGTCTGAAAAGGTATGACACGTGGAGGTGACTCAGTCTCCGTACACAGTGTTTCATACGATGACTTATAAGAATAAAGTGAAACCCTAGTCTTTCTCCTAAAAACCCTAAACATCCTTGAGAATGGGTTCCCAAGGATCTATGTCCTAGGTTTTTAACTCTTAAGAGTGTTCCTTTTTGAACACTATCCAAGAGTGTGCATCGTATAAGTTTACCAGACGTTCATACCCACCATTGTTATAAAAAAGTGAGTCTTTAACAGAAATGAAAAGAAGAAAAGGAAGAGTTTTCCTTACCTCTTAGTTGTTAGGGATGAACGTTCTGTCATAATGGCAAGTGCGCATCAACTGGAAGAAGGATGAATTGATTTCTTGAGTGCAAAAACTCTATTTTTTCTCTCTCTGAAAAGCTTGAAGTGGGCTTAGGGTTTTATACTGAAGAAGGCAACGTTTGGCTTCATTTGCAAGCGACGTTTGGCTTCATTTGCAAGCGACATTTAGTGGCTTCATTTGCAAGCGACGTTTAGGCGGGACGCGTTCCCAGTTGTTGGATGCGACCACGTGTCATCAATCCTTGTGAAAAGTAATCTTCACGCTTCGTGGAGATCAATTGACGTTTCCCTCCCTTGGAGACACCAAACGTCGGCGTGGTTATCTCCTCCACATTAAATGCGCCCTCAATCGCATTTAATGCTTTAAAAGAGAATGTCATTTCAGCATGACTTACATTTAATGCTCATGGCTGACACTTATTGCGCAAAGACACATCTGTCAAATAAAACTTATTTTATTGACCAGGCCAGCTGTCAAGCGCAACGGATAACATCTGAAGAGGTCATTCGAATGGAACACTCTTCTCCGTGTATCAAGCTCAGAGCGAAGTGATTTCCAGTTTCTGACAACAAAATATCCTAAGTGTCTTCAAGTCACGAGCGATGGATAAAGTTCAAAGCACGTTGGTATAGCACTGAGTAGGATCCGACCTAGGTCGTTGAACCTTTAGGGGACGATCACCTCAGGTCGCTTGTGCAATTATTGAAGATCCAGTGACCTCCACTCAGTTTGTTGGTCGAGTTAGACCGTGAACTTTATGTCATTTCAGTTGTTCTCCACTTACAGTTTGAGCAACCGTTCCTTAGGACAAGTCAAATCATGACGTAATCATGAAGTTCTCAAGGTTCAAACCTTGAGCCTTAAGAATTGGGAGGCTTCTGTTATGCCTAAGAAATCAGGGTTGATGCAAGTTTATGTCAACAAGGACCAATTAGAGTTCAGGAAGGCTTTGTGCCACCCAAGCGCTACCACATCGTCCAAGGACGGAAGGAGTAAGGCTGTCATCAACTTGGCAAGTAAAGATTTGGTTTGTGAGTGGCTGGGAGTCGCCCACCTGCCTAAGCTCTACGCGATTTAAGGATATCTCCTGTACAATAAGCCAATGAGAAGCAAGGTAGGAATTGTACGGCACCTCCTCGCTTACAGATTTGTAATCATTACCCAAAAATCTTTTACTATAAATAGAGAGCTCCCCTCTCATTTTCGAGATTCTGAAGGAAACAAAAAACACTCACTCTCCCTCTCTGTATTTCTACTATTTGATCACTATACGTGACCTGATTGTAATCTCTCATTTATAAAAATGTAGCGGATGTAGGATTCGCTTTGAGCATTCGAACCATTTTAAAAATCATCTCCCATTTATTTACTTCATTTTCCATTCAAGTGTAACTTCTAAATTAGCTTAGCACTTTGCACGTGCAAATAGTTGGGGCCAAATATCTGGCCTCAACAATATGCATGCGACGTATAAGAAAAAAATTTTCAAACCACTTTGAACAAGCTATTCTACCCTTACAAAACAAATCTATAGATCAAGAGTTGTATCATACCATAGACTTTATTTGATTTAAAGCCTGCGAATCAGTTGCATCTTCTACAGCTTCCCTGATTTCCATAATTTGTGGTTAAATCAGAAACCACCATTAAATATTTTTAATTAAAAGAGAGAGAGAGAGAGAGAGAGAGAGAGAGATTCAACATAAGGTTCAAGAAGCCAAAAAATTTCCTCTACATTTTTATTAGAAGCATCAGAAATTTATCAACAAATTCAATGAGAAGGAAAGAGTAGCACTGTTTGTAAGGAAGAAAGTGCAATATGCTCCTCTTAACAATCCTTCTAATTGTAAAAGACAAAGATTTCTCTGAAGGGAACTCCAGATAGAAGAACTATAAAGAGTTGAAGCCTCACATTTATATCAAACAAGGCACCAACACATACCTCAATGAGCAACTCTGGTTAAGAAACTCTTATATATATATATATATATATATATATATATATATATATTATATATATATATATATATATATAAGGAAATGCATAATTTCAATTGTGAAAATAACATGTTCATTGTGTTGAGTTATGTTATGCCTAAAAAAAAAGGGTTGACGCAAGACCCAGTCATCATAAAAAGTCAGAGCTTAGGTATGTCCGCAGCTAGTCAGAGGCAGCCACATCACACAATGATAGGGGCAGCATGCTCCTGTCAAGGCAATGGGTGTGCGTCAAATCAACCAGGAGCTAGAGTGATTCCACGTGTCTAATCACTGCACCAAATCGCGTAAGTCGCTCTAGAAGGTGGACAATGGGACATAAAGAAGGATTTGCATGGATAATCCCACCAACTCATAGATTTAGTAATGATAACTTTAATCCATCCCACTATAAATTGAGAGCTCCTCTCTTATTTAAGGGATTAGCTACTCTCTCTAAAGAAAAAATAGCATTCTCACTCTTGTATAATCATTTGTAAGTCAGTCTGCTGAACGTGACCTGACCACTATTATAAATACAAAATCAGTGGACATAGGATTTGCTTCCTTAGCATCCGAACCACTTTAAACGCTATTCTTTGTTGCATTTACTCTCACTCTCACATCCACATGTGTCTTCTGGGCCCACTCAGTATTTCACACATGCGTTTGGTTGGTGTTAAAATCACGCATCAACAGTTTGGCGCTAGAAGGAGGGCGGGCCCTGATTTAGAATTCATCATTTATCAGGAGAATCTCTAACCTACTAGTCCTACAACAGCAAATGGCTCGCCGACTTGAACCTAAACGAACCAATCAGGGTGCTAAGGAGATCCCCCAAATGCAGGAGGACACCTCTCTCGAGGTACCTTTGGTTCCACAAAATGTCGCAGGGGATATCCCGTCAAGTTCACAACTTGACCTTGCCATCATGAGCTACCTGGAGAGGTTCAACAATACTCTCCAAAAGGTTAAACAAAGGTTGGACCGTTTGGACCAGAGAGTACCTCTCGAATTAGCTGGGGCAGTGCAACCGCCAAAAATGCCTGCAGGTCGAGCGAAAGCATGGCAAAGGGCGATAGCTCGTGCCGCGAGCATTGCAGCACGCCGAATGAAGGGTAAGCAAGTGGCGAAAAATGGGCCTAAAGGCTCCAAAGGGTCGACGAACACCGACCATGTCCCGAATAGAATATCTGTGGCGTTAAGACTCAGTGAAAAGTCACAGCCAGAGCCGTCCTATGCCACGTCACATGAAAACCCCTATAAAAGTGCTGGGCGGGGCGATTCTCATCATCGCCAGAGAAACAATCCTGATCATAGTCGTATGGGAGGTTCCCACACTCTGCGGGGCAGTTCGTACCACCGCGGAGGTCATGAAAATTCTCCGTACCATTCATCGCCATTACACGGCTCTAGCCAGCGTGTGTTGAGAGCGGCTGGAACTGCCAGCCGAGGCGAAGTGGAATCCGACCTCCAGACTTTCCTCAATTGCAATCGCAAGGGTCGAACTCGCATGGGTGAAAGCAATCCCCAAATAGCTCCGTTGCGCCAGATTGAGGAGCTGCAACGAGCTCTAGACCAGCTTAGAGCTCAACAAAATGAGCAAGGGCAGGTCGCATCAGCGTCTCTCTTTTCTCCAACAGTATTAGTCGCCCTTCTCCCGTCAAGATTTAGAATGCCCGACATGCAGGCGTTCGATGGAAATTCTGATTTGCAGGATCACTTGTACAAATTCAACGACCTGATGAAACTTCACCAGGTTTCAGATTTGGCAAAGTGTCGTTGGTTGACAGTAACTCTAACCTCTCATGCCAAACCATGGTTCAGGTCGCTCCTAGCGGGATCGATCAACTCATGGCCTTAGATGAGTAAGACGTTCCTAAGGTATTTCCAAGCAAACTGAAAGTTCTCAATGCCTTTAAGCTACCTCAGCAATATAATGCAAGAGAGGGATGAATCCCTCCAGTCTTACATCGACCGATTCCACCAAGAACTTAATAAAGTAGCTCACACTCCCGAAGAGTTTGATCGTACTCTCATCATAGCAGGAGTTCGCCCACAGACTGACCTGTGGAAAGAGTTATATGCTGAGGATGATGTTTCCCTCACCCACTTCTATAACCTTGCGGAGAAATACCTCCGAATTGAAAAATTCTATGGCGACGCTCCACCGCCCGACCCCGACGCTTCAGGTAGTGCGTCTGGTCGGGGGGAAAGTAGGAGGGTTAATCATAGGTGGGCTACTGAAGATCAACGAAAAGGAAAGAAACCGCGCTATGAGCCCAAAAAGTCTTATGCTCCAGTTCCTCGTCGCGATCGCGACATAAATCAGTATACGCCTTTGAATGTGTCCGTGTCAGCTATTCTTGACAAGTCGGAAGAGGCCAGCCTGCTCGGAGAGCCTGAGCCCATGAAAAATCCCCTATTAGCCAGTATAGTAAAAAATATTATCGCTTTCATCGGGATAATGGGCATCACACCGATGAGTGCCGAGCTCTCAAACAGGCAATCGAAGACCTCATTAAGCAGGAGCATTTCAAGGAATATATTGATGACTCCACCCTCACACAGGAGAAAAATCAAGGGGAACCAAGAAAGAAGCGTCGTGATCGCAAAGGTATATGCAGCGTTAATTTGATCTTTGGAGGATCGCACCTCGTGAGGAACTCGCGAGGTGCCCAGAAAAGATATGCTTGCACCGCCCATCACGATCCTATCAGTGTGATGAGCACGACGCGTCGACCACAAAAGGTTCGCAGGGAGGAGGAAATTACTTTCTCCGAAAAGGATGCAATTCGATTGCATCATCCCCACGATGACGCTTTTGTGATCACGCCCTTAATAGGGTGCCATAACGTCCACAGAATGTTGGTGGATAACGGAAGTGTTGTGAACATCCTATTCCAGACAGCTTTCGAAAGAATGAACTTGGACGAGGCCGACCTGAAGCCCGCCTTGATCCCCTATATGGTTTTACAGGGGACCACCTGATCCCCAAAGGAACGATCTTGCTTCCAGTCACGCTGGTTGACTTTGACGAAGTGACCAAGGTAACTGAATTCTTGGTAGTGGATTGCCCATCCGCTTTTAATGGTATCCTAGGGTGACCTCTGCTGAGAAACTTCAAGGCAGTCACTTCGACATACCATCTGAAGATGAAGTTCCCCTCTCCGACGGGGATAGGGGAAGTCAGCGGATCTCAGCGCACATCTCGCGACTGTTACATGAAAACAGTGCAATTCGTGCAAAAGGAAAGGCATCTCACACGGCATTCCCTGATAGGCAATGGCAATCAGCCGGATCGAACCACAACCTGGTCTAGCCAAGGATAATATGTATCCTCGTATTCAGGAATGCCTTTCCAGTAGGCCAGTTAAGGATCTGTCTGAAGTATCGATCGACCAGAGCGAGCCGAGCAGAGTATTAAGAATTAGGAGCAATCTGAACGCCCAGCTCGCCGCCGAACTAACCAGCTTCCTCAAAGAGAATATTGATGTGTTCGCATGGTCACATGCAGATATGGTCGGGATTAGCTCGGATATTATTTGCCATGCATTGAAGATCGACAATGAAGCCAAGCCGGTTCGCCAAAAGAGAAGAGCGATGGATCCGGAGCGATATGCTGCCTTAAAACTTGAGGTGGATAACCTCCTTTGGAATGGATCCATCTGAGAAACGCTCTATCCAACCTGGGTTACCAACTCGGTTCTAGTAAAAAAGCCCAACAGCAAATGGTGGACCTGTGTCGACTTCACCGACCTCAATAAGGCGTGCCCAAAAGATAGCTTTCCTCTGCCTAGGATCGACCAGCTCGTGGATGCCACCTCAGGGCACGAGCTGCTGAGTTTTATGGACGCGTACTCAGGATACAATCAAATTCTGATGTATGCGTCGAAAAAAGAGCATACATCCTTTGTTACAGATCGAGGGTTGTACTGCTACAGAATTATGCCCTTCAGCCTCAAGAACGCTAGCACAACTTACCAGCGGTTGGTTAACCAAATGTTCTCCGAACAGATCAAAAAATCAATGGACGTCTATGTAGATGACATGCTGGCCAAGTCGCATGTCGCTTCAGATCACATAGCGTATCTCGCTGAGATGTTCGACATCCTCCGACAATACAGAATGAAGTTAAACCCCTCAAGTGCTCATTCGAAGTATCCTCGGGAAAATTCCTAGGATACATGGTTAACCAACGGGGAATAGAGATCAACCCCGAGAAAATCCAAACTCTCCTCGATATGAAAAGCCTGACCAACAAAAAGTAGGTCATGAGCCTCCATAGGTGAATAGCGGCACTAAGTCGCTTCATGTCGAGGGCAACAGATCGCTGCTTGTCATTCTTCAATGTTCTAAGGGTCAATAAAAAGTTTGAGTGGACTCCCGAGTGCGAACAGGCATTCCAGAGTATTAAAGAACACCTCGGGAAGCCACCTCTTCTGTCCAAGCCTCTCTCGCAAGAGATCCTCCTCCTGTATCTGTCTGTCTCTCAGTTCGCGATCAGTGCCTTAATTCGAGAAGAGGATAGGGTCCAATGGCCAGTGTATTAAGCGAGCAAGTGTCTGTTAGATGTCGAGATGCGGTATCCAGAAATGGAACGATTAGCTTATGCCCTGCTGATCGCTTCCCTAACTTGCTTGGATTTCAGCCTCGAGAGCCTGCCTTTGCTTTTCTGAGACCTCCTTCTCCTGCTCTGCTCGTAAGGCCTGCTGAAAGGTCATTTTGAGCTCCTGGTCTTTCTCGCTAGCCTCCCTAGAGAGCTTGGCTATAGTCCTCTGGAGTTCCTTTATCTCCTCCCTATGCTTCTCGAGCTCGGTCCTTTGAAAATCCACTGTGCGAAAAGCCGCATTCCTTTCGCTCAGGTACTGGTTCACCGATTCAGTGGATAGCTCATTTTCTGCTTCGACGGCTTCCAAATCTCGCTTGAGCCTCGCATTCTCTTCCTTTAGCGCGACCTCTCCTACAGCAGATTCCAGCCAGACCTTTTGTGGGGATAGTTGCATGGAAAGCAGAGCCTGCGAACAAGAAGAATGTTAGTCTCCTACTAAGAACGAAAAGGTAAAGTCCTCGTTGAGGACAATTCGTTTTACCTTGCTTATATGCTAGATTGATGTGGACATCAGGTCCACATGGTTGGAACCCACGAACTGTTCAAATACTTCTACGAGTTCGCACTCCAATAAGGCGAAGACCGTCGGCTATAAATGATCCGGCAATTGTCCCATCGAGTCTAGCACTAGAGTGTCCTTACCGATGCCCCCGGTAGGGGCGTCGCCCATCGGTTCCTTACCCGACCTCTTTCTAGTACCTGCGACCCTGCTTTGCCCTGCTCGAGATGCTCTCAAAGCAGTGGGAATGCCTGGCTGTGACCTCCCAGGCTGAATGCCTAGATCATCCGGTTCGGACTCTGACTCTTTGGCCCGAATTTGTCGCCTCTTCCTTGATCACTGGGCCATTGTCTTTTGCTTTGGGCGAACAGCTGAAGACTAGGAAGTACCCGTAGGTTGGTCCAAGGCACCCGCCAAAGGTTGAAAAGTCTCAACAGGACGTGCCGAAGCCCCCAGTGTTGCCCTTCGGCCGGGAGACCACTGGAAGCAGCTTCGATCGTCCTAGTGGTCCTCGCTCGAGGGAAGGTAAATTGTCTTCGTTGTGGCGACCTTGGCACCTTCGGAGGCATGGTTGCTGCGTATGAACGTCATTAGTAAAAATAGTTCACTGTGCAATCAAAAAGGACCCAATTAGCATAACTTACTCGATGGGGACTCTAAGGTCGCGTCTACATTGAAAAAGTTGTATCTCTGCAGATTCGCGGTTGTCACGAGCAGCTTTATGTCGCGACTCGCTTCGGGCAAGAAACCAAAGGCTACAATTCTGTCCAGATCCGCGAGCAGATCCAAATTGGTCATTTTGTTAACTACCAGAAAAATAAACAGTTCTTTAGTAAGAAAAACAAAGTCAATGAGTTCGTTAAGGGAAAAGAACCTACTCGGGTCTTAGAAACGGTAGAGGCCGTCGTAACGAAAGAAGAAAAACTTCGTCTCGTAGGCCCCCGCATTGCTAGGGTAACTGTGTATCCCCTCCTCTATAGTAGGTCGCCTGGACAAGTAGTAGGAATCATTGTCCTTGCTCTTTTTTAGGATGTACGAGCAACCGAGTTCTACTGCGGTTAGCTCACCCAACCCATTCTCGCGACACACGATGTACATGGCAACCTCAATCATGTACACGTTCGGCGTGAGTTGCATCGGTGCGATCTTGAAATGATCCAGGATCGACCTGACAAAAGGGTGGAAAGGGATCAACCCCCCACCCTTGAAGATTTCCTTAGAGATCACGGCCAACCCATGTGGTGGATGCCAAGCTGTGCGTGTCCTATCACGGAAGACATCCATGCGGATACCATATTGGTCTATCACTTTTTCGAGCTCATCCTCAGTAAGTACTAAGAAGATCTCTTGGGTGGGACTCGCAGGAACATCCTGCGTAGACGAACTGGTCTCTTCCTTGGACCTGGTCATTGAGGGGTCTATTCTACTGTAGTCTGCAAAAGCGACAAGCAGGGAATCTTTTTAGCCCTCGTACATTATTTCATACGATGACGTGGAGGAAAGCAAACACTTCCCTTCCTAAATCCTAGAAAAACCCTAACAGAATATTTCGAGCTGCCATTCATGGCTCGAACCCAGCAAGAACATTTCATCTTCGATCAACTATCGGAAGACGTATCATTTATCAACTACTAGGAGTAAGAAATAAAAACAGAAAACAATTCTTGCCTCTCAGAATATGAAGATGGATCCTTTTGCTTCGAATATCAAGTACGCGCTGGTTTGGAAGGCAAAGAATCCAAGTTTGCAAAAGTCTCTTGCTCTCTCTGAACAAATGAGTGTGGCGACATTACCTGAAACGAACCTAGGTTTTATAGCAAAAGAACTGGCGCTTGTTTTTCTTGAAATCAAACGACGTTTGGGCGGAAAAATGTACCTCACCGTTGATCGTGACCACATGTCGCAGATCCACAGGAAAGGGTGACTGTCACGCTCCAAGAAAACCAAATCGTCGTCCTTCTCCGTTGAAAAACCCAAGCGACAACATGATTCTTCTGCCACATTAAATGCACCCTAATCTGCATTTAATGCTCTGATAAGGGATATCGTTTTGGCATGTCATGCATTTAATGCGCATGGCTAACATTAATTGCGCACAGGACACGTCTGTCAGAGCAGAAGGCGTTTCATTAAATGTATCCATTGCGAAAATGCAACGGGTAAAGCCTGAAGAGATTGTTACGTAGAACACTCTTCATCTGACCAGTCACGAAGCAACGTGACTCCTCAATTCTACCCCATTGGTCGCGAGGCGACGTGACTCTCGACGAGTATTAAGTTCCAAAATAGCCCAATCCCTTGTCCGAGGAATTCCAAGTATAGTCAGGTCGTGAACTTCGAAAGATCGAAATCAAAGCACTAGTATGGTCCAAGATCAGGTCGCGCACACAGAAGCGCAGTCTCGACCTCTTTTCAAACAGGTCGGAATCACTAAAGTTTCCTCAAAGGCGTCTTGTCACGGCATGAATTATAGTTTCCAACGTTTGATCCCCAAACCTTAAAAACTATGGGACTTCTGTTATGCCTGAAAAAGTAGGGTTGACGCAAGACCCAGTCAGCATAAAAAGTCAGAGTTTAGGTATGTCCGTAGCTAGTCAAAGGCAGCCACGTCACACAATGACAGGGGCGGCATGCTCCTGTCAAGGCAATGGGTGCACGTCAGATTAGCCAGGAGCTAGAGTGATTCCACGTGTCTAATCACTACACCAAATCGCGTAAATCACTCTATAAGGTGGGCAATGAGACATAAGGAAGGATTTACACGGATAATCCCACCAACTCACAGATTTAGTAATGATAACCTTAATTCATCCTACTATAAATTGAGAGCTCCTCTCTCATTTAAGGGATTAGCTACTCTCTCTAAAGAAAAAATAGCATTCTCACTATTGTATAATCATTTGTAAGTCAGTCCGTTGAATGCGACCTGACCACTATCATTAATACAAAATCAATGGACGTAGGATTTGCTTCCTTAGCATCCGAACCACTTTAAACGCTGCTCTTTGTTGCATTTACTCTCACTCTCACATCCACGTGTGTCTTCTGAGCCCACTCAGCATTTCACACGTGCGTTTGGTTGGTGTCAAAATCATGCATCAACAAGTTATAATCTTATAATCTTAAATAACATGTTCAATTGTATCCAATTCACATATAGAAATAACAACCTTAACAGAACCTGAGTTGATTTCTGCAAATATGAGGGATCACACAAAATAAAACAAAAACTTAGAGGACTGCAAGGTCATTTCTTTCTCCTTACACCACTCTTTGAATTGGATACATTGTACAGAGGGGGAGCCGGGGAGGTGTTTATGTAGAACTTGAGCCGCCCACTTCAACCAATTGCACGCTGCCAAAACAAACACACGTGTCACAATTAACAGATCATCGCCACGTTTATGTTAGTACAGTGGCTTAAGAAACGTGGCAACATCTGATAATCTTATTAGTCCACCATTTACCACATGTAGAAGATTTTGGCACTTAATAACCCTAAACTTAATGAAAATATAAAGTACCCCTTATCGTTTTGAAACTATGAAAGACACCCTTATCTTCTTTCTATTCTATTAACAAATTAACAAAAGTATGCAAAGACTAGGGACTCTTTGGTGGCCTGTTGGGACGATAGGGATCTTGGTGGGTGTATTACTCGATAAGTCTGAAGTCTCATTCCCCTCTATTAGCCCAATAAAGCTCTCATTAGCGCCAAAACATCTCTGTATCTTCATTATAAGGTATTTATTTTGTTCTATACAATCTAAAAGTTTGGTTTTTTTTTTCTTCTCAAGTTTTAACTTCAATATTTTTCTGGGTTATTCTATTATTTGTCTTTAACATAACTTATGGTTTGTGGGTTGTGTTTTTGTTCAATTTTAGCGTTTTCTTTTGCTTTAATTCTCCAAGATTACTCTGTTTCATTTGTATTTACAGTTTCTTTGAGTGTAAAATTAGAGTACTTTGTTTATGCCCCCAAGTGTTGGGTGAAGTGCCTATCAGATCTTAAACTACTGGTTTATTGGGTTTCAATTTCAGTATTTCTTTTCGTTTAATTCTCCAAATTAGATATATCATGTTAATGTCCATTTTATTGTGTGAAATTTTAGTACTTTGTTTATGCACTCAAGTTTTTGATGAGATGCCAATGGGAAATTAAAGTACTATGTGTTGAGTCCATAGTTAATTGTGATATTATGATATTGATTAGGAGCAGTTATGGAACAAGTTGAGTTATTGAGAGGTGACAAACTCGTATTGAGGGGGTTGAAGTTTCATGGCTTTCACGGAGTGAAGCCCGAAGAAAGAAAACTCGGTCAGAAGTTTTTGATCGATGTAGATGCTTGGATGGATCTTCGGATGGCTGGTAAAACTGATTCCTTGTCCGATACTGTTAGTTATACGGACATTTATCGGTAAGTCAAAGTTATTGATACCCTCATCTATAATTCTTGCAATTGGTTATATTATGATGATGATGATGGTGCTGATGTTTCTCTAAATATTTGCATTTGATTGTTAACATTTTAATTGTTGTGTTTGTGGCCCATTGAAACTTGCTCGTTCTGTTTTTACGGTGAATGTGAACAGACCTTGGATAGTCTTAGGACCAGTTTGAATGATTGTTAACATTAGAAAGAAGTAATATTAGTTGTTGTGGTGAAGAAAAGAAGTTGAGTGATTGATAAATTTTGCTATTGGAAGTGCTTTTGAGTTTCCGAAATAGTTTATATGAATTTGGTAAATTCTGCTTGTGTAAGGATCAGTGGTGCCATTTTTATTATCAATGTATTTTGAATAGTTAAGATTCCTTCTAAATTATGTTGCTCATTATGCAATATGCATGATAGATTGATCTCAATCAACCAATTTGCACTGATCTAACGACTCAAAATTTATGCCATGGATCGTTCTCCATTTTGTATATACATATATTCCTCTACTTCTGATTTTTCCAAAAGGGGGTTTTTGAAACATTTTACCAAATACCTAAATTGAATTTTAATGGGATCCTATTCTTTGATATGTTTCTCTTTTGATAGTTGTGGATTAGTAAGTGTATGCCTTCTTTGACATGAATTCCTTCTGATGGTGTGAACTGGTGACTAACAGCATAGTTAAGGAAGTTGTTGAAGGACAACCTCAGAATCTTCTTGAGTCAGTGGCTCAACTCATTGCTTCGAACACTCTGACAAAACACTCTCAAATTTCTGCCGTAAGAGTGAAGGTTGGGAAGCCTCATGTTGCTGTTCATGGCCCTCTTGACTACTTGGGGGTTGAGATCCTCAGATACAGAAATATCGATGGACCAAACTGCTAAGTACTTGGAATTTTCTTGTAACATCTGGCATTCGTCTCGTATTTTCTTGCAGTCTTATTTTTTCTTCCCCAAACTTCTGAAAACCTCAGGCGGTGATGATTCAATGTTCAGTTTTGTTATTGTTGAATTGATGTTAACGTTAATTAATTACCATTTCGGGTTTTATTTTGAAATTTGAATGTCAAAGTGATGAAATTTGGATTATTCTTTATACTTTTTCCAGTAGAATTAGGCTGAGAATTAAAGAGAAAAACAAAATTAACATGTCCGTTACAAAATATTATTTCATTTTACTAGAGAATTAAACTGGAAATATGTTCCCATGAAATTCTACATTTGAGTATTCAAAACCACCTGCAGCCGTTGAAGCTACATATTTGCATTAACCAAAACTGAGCAAGTTATTTTGCTTTTTTGTTCTATTTCCATTCTGTCTTTGGACATTTGGTGGCAAAATTCTACAAGATAATTCCTGCTATAATGCAGATCTAGGTCTCACAAACTACTAAAACCTTCTAAAAAAAGGCAAAAACATGAAGAAATTAGAGTTACGCAGCCACATTTGCTTCATGACGACGGGTTTTGCCTTTGCGGTTCCAAACTGGAGTTGACTCAATAAGTGTATGAGGTACAAGCCGCTTTTCCCTCTTAGTCTTCTTGCGGAAATTGTGTACTCTCAACCGGGCTATTTGCGCCTCCTCTTCTGGGGTCATCTCCCTCACGACCACTGTCAAACGGCATTCCGGTCTTACTTTAAGTCCACATTTTCCCTTTGCATGGTATGAAATTCTTTTCTTAAAAAATCCCTTCCCAACAAATGCCTCAGCTGTAAAGAATTAGATATACAGAATTAGCAGAGTGAAAACAAATATACAAGAAAATTCACTTGCGATTACTTACCAACAAGTAGACGATCAGGATCCAACCCATGATTATGAGTGGCGTTTGCTCGGGCAGAGTGAATAACCTACAGAATACAAATATTAATCACATGAATGCTAAAATTGACATTCCCAATTCTTAGGAAACACAATCATTCTCGTCTTCAAACCTCTGGAAACACCTTTATGCACTAATGTTATGAGTTGTCTTCAGTTCACAGGCAGGAATAGTAAACAAAATGCACAAGCCGCACAACCATTTTGAAAATTCTTTACATAATGAAATTTTAAAAATTACAAATACAGTCCAAATCTTGTTTCCCAAAGTGCATAACTTTCTTCACCTTAGCTGCTTCCTGATTATAACTTCCCTTTATTTATTTATTTATTTTATTGTTTCCTTTATTTCAAAATGTAGGAACTATTTAAAGAAGGCTAGATTCAAAAAAAAAGAAAAAAATTGTCACACACTTTTAATTAACTGAGAAGTTACTCTGTTGACCCCACCCTACTGTATCATTAAAATTTTAAGTCTTCCTACTTGATGAAACCTACAGGAGTCATATGGCTGGATCACCTGATAGACAGTTTTTGCTGCTCGCTTTATGGTCACTTGTAGCTGCAACAATGCATCTTCCACACGCATGCCACGTATGAATTCAGCAACCAAGTTGACCTTTTTAGGACTCTGAAAGAGCAAGTGAACTAAAGCTAGTCAAATGACGCAGAAAAAGACCAAGCAAATATTACATGTTTACATAACACAGCAGAATTAAGCCTGAAATAGCATAATGTCTGTACTAGAGATCTACCAATGTATATCTTGTGTTTACACAAACCATGTGCAACTCATGTTTTCTGAAGCAGTTTAAATTTGAAGTCTAATACACAACGAAATTTTGAAGCCTAGAACTACTTGGATGCAAGAACAGCAGGAATAAGATCCACACTTCACAAACAAAACAATGAAAATAAATGTTCCTGTAAAATTTTCTATAGTAGTACCTGTTTTATGCCCTTTAGAACTGCTTGAACTTTTGAGGGTTTAACAACCACCTTTTGCTCATCAGTTTTTCCACTATCTATTGCCAACACAGGAGTCAATGGAGATGAAATAGGTGTTTCATTTGATGACTCTGCTAGTAACTGCCTTGAGCTGGAAATATCCTATTCGAGTAAAAACAATAATGATGATAAGATACAACAAATTATAACAGTAAAACCCGAAATAAGATAAAAATAAAATGTCACATTTTGCATCTTGAGCACTGAAGTAAAAACCCCCATCATCCGAACAAATTCCTGTCGTTTGCTTTATTCTTTTAAAGTTTATACTTTTTATTAAACTAACAAATTTAAACCAAACCTGTTCCAAAGACCTTTGTATAGCCCCAAGAGACCCAAACCAGCTAAACTACATAGTACAAAATTCCCATAGTTTACGAATGTGAAGGGTTGAACAAATCAAACTCAAAATCTTTATATAATGCTTCCAGCAGATAAATGTTCATCTTGAAAATTATTTGAAAAGGTGTCAGCTTTTGCTTGGTGTATCATCCTCTGCTTCAACTTAAAAAGCAGATAATTAGAAAGAGTTTCCAACTGTACATGACCTTAGAGCAGTACAAAAGGAGTGCTTGTCTACAAGAAAGGGGGGTGCTGGCCACGCATGCATGAAGAACAACATCTGTGAACATCAAGCAAGCTGAACAATTTTTGACAGCAACACCTATCTCATTAAATTTTCTTAACACACAATGTTTCCCAATATTAATTCAGAAAGTAGCCCCTATACGAGAAATCCATGCTAGCCTGCTGTAAAATGTTATCAGATCTACCTAAGAATCATGGACAGTTAACAGAAAATTTGCAAAACATGTCAGGTCTCAACGTGTGTCATAGCTAAACTGGCACTTTGCTTCTATTTATTATATTTGACACATAGGATCAATCAAGCAATTTCTAAAATTGCTTCAATTTCATAAAAAGAATCACACAAAATGTAAAAGGACATGCAAGTATTACCAATTGTTGCAAATACTGATATAAAGGCCTTGAGAAGTTTGAAGAAGGTGATTTCCAGAGCCTCTGTGCATGAGGTAACTGACCTGCAAAAGTTCAAGGAGAATGATGACAAAGGGATTTTAAATTTGGTATTCCATATTTCCCTATCAACTAGCCATTTACTTTACCTATAAATTTAACCTTAGATTCTTATTCAGTCAAGAGGAAGAGTTCATAATATGCTCCCATAGAAAGAGATTGCAATAGACTAACCTGACAAAAGAGGGGAATCCACACGAGACAGACAAGAAAAGTTGGTAGATACATTGAAATTATGTGCCACCCTTTTTCCAACTTGATGAAGCGCAAACTGCAAATGTCTCGGCCACCCCACCATGACTTTGAAAGCAAATTTAACAAAGAATATCCACGGGGAAATGTATTAAATAATCTGAAAAATTATAGTAACACAATTACATTGAAAACTCAAGAAACAAAAAACACACAAGACAGCATATTAAAATTTTACAAGCTGTAAACACTCACGCAGGAGACTAAAATTACAATAACATAAGTTATGCAAGCAGCTTTGAACGAATATACCAAAACAAAAATAAAAATAATAATTATATAAACATCCCCTCAAAATTGTACACTTATTATCAAAAATTCCTCCAACAATAGCAAAAGAAACGGAAAATTTCATAAATTTCTCGAACTTTTATGGGTTATTTGTATCAATAAAATGCACCCACCCATTTTCTAAGTGCACAAATCTTTATTTAGTTAAAAATTTAGATTTTTACTCCACATATCTTAGTACTTTGGATACAAAACAATTAAACCAATAGTTACTTGAACAAAAAATATTAAAAAAAAAAAATTCTAGAGAATTAATTAAAACAGACATTTTTAAATTCAATACCGAGTATACTTAGTAACAAAAACAAAGTGTAAAACAGTGTTTCTAGGGTACAAATAGCTTCATCCTTCTTGAAATAACCTTAAAAAAAAAATTCACGCGGTGGAAGAGAACTTTGAACAACATCGCATTTACAACAATACAACATTGTATAAGCAATAAAAATAAATGAATAAACTAAACCTAAATCGAATTCAATGAATTGAATGAAACCTGAGCAGAGAACAAATGGAAGAGCAAAGAGAAGTATTTTACCGTTAGAGAGGTGACGGAGGCGACGGAGTCGACTGTGACTGAGAAGTATGAGAGCAGAGTGTGCGCGATGTTGAACGAAAGAGAAAGGAGAAAAAAATGAATGGGTTATTGAGATCATGGGCCTGGATTTTTTAAACTTGGGCTTCGATTTGGGTTTACAGGCCCAAACCAAGTAGGGTTTATGGCTTTATGCTTTTAAATATAATTTTTTTTAAATAAAAAACATGAATTTAAAAATATTTAAGGAATAGTTTGCGAATATAATTTTGAAGGGTATAGTGTAAAATCAAATTGAGGAAAAAATTATTTTGTTGTGTTTATAACTTTGAAAATAGTTTTTGGACCTTATTTCAAATATTAAAAATATTGAGATATAATAAAAATAAATTTTGAATATTATTTTTAGAAGTTATTTTTGAATCAAAAACAAATATTCCCTAAATAATTTTCCTTCCAATTCATTTTCTTTTGAAGCATCTTGTCCGATTTAGCCTATCGAATTTATAAGAAGCTTAATGAAGAGGCCCAACTCCTAGGAGATGAATCATGGGCTACAACTTTCTTAAAGGCCCAAATTCAGTACAAAGCCCACTTTTGAAGAGAGCCTTACACATACTCCCGACAAAACCACAACTCTCTTCTGTTTGAACTTATCATGTCGATTGTCAAATTTGTTACCGATATAATTTTGAAGTTTTGAATATGTTAAAATTTTAGAAAATTTTGGACATTGGGTTTTTCAGCGCACGTTAAGGTCACTACAAAATAAAGGTTCGATTTTTTCAATGCATTTTATTTTTTATTTTAAAAAAAAAAAGCTTGTCGCCAATGCATTAATATTATCAAATTTTCTTTGTTTTTCAATGGTTTTAACCTATGCCTAGAAGTAAGGTTGGGCAGGTCCAGGTACCCGCTCAAATTCAAAGGAAACGAATCTGGCTGGTTCCTTGAATTTGGAACCGAAATCGGAACCTGAAACATTGGTTTTAATTCTGGGTACCCGTGTTAATTTAATTACCCCTCTATATTTATAAAATGACAAATAAACCCTCTAAAAGTTACTATACATGGCCAATAGTTACAAAAATTATAATTTAGTCCTGATTCCTACCCACCCGATCGGTTTTGGTTTTCGATTCCTACAGGGTGGAACCAAAATAGAAACTAACTGATTCCTGATTTCTAGAATCGGAACGTACCTTGTGAGGGTCAGTTTCGACTAGGAACCGGAACCGAAATCCCAAGTACTTGCTTGTTCCGGTTTCAGCTGTTTCTTTTTCACATCCCTACCTAGAAGCACAAGTTAAGATAACCCTCAAAAATTTAATGTTCGAGTTTGGGATTTTACATTTTAGGAATTTTTTATGAATGTAATTGTTATAACAGGGTATAAGTGACAGTTTCAGAAAAGTATGGGCTAACATTAAATTTTATATTTACACTTATGGGGTGGGCATTAAGGCCCACATTCTGAAGATTTGGAAATTACTTTAGGAAAGGATGTGGATGGCTGCCCACTTTTTGTCATCAACATGTTCAGGGCCCCGTTTGTAATTTAACATCTGCTGCTCAACCAAAATAATAAATATTAATTTATTTGTTTTCAAACCGAAAAACAAACATTTCAATTTATTAAAAGTTATAATAAAACAGAGACAGTATTAGACTAACAAAATTATCAGTTGAGATAATTATAATACTTATAAAGTTTTTGTTATTTTTATCTATTATAATACTTATAAAGTTTTTGTTATTTTTATCTATTTAAATAATTAATATTACTGTCTAATTTAAAGTCTCCTTAAAATTATTAATGCATATATAATTAACCAATTATATTACCAGATTTAATTTTATTAGAATAATCATATGATTAATTAGTTGGTAACCAAACAAATCAACTAATTAATTTACCTACTAATCAATAATTTACCAACTAATTAATCGGTTCAACTTCATTAGAGAGCAAATAATACCAAACTCTTCACGGGTGTGTGCTTTTTCATTTATGAGAATATTTTAAAATAATTGATTTAGATGATGCCTATTTTAAAAAAATGAAAATAAATTCTATATATTTGCCTGAAAACCTTATTTTGAAAATAAGAAATCGTATATGCGTTTGTTATATTTATTTGAAAACATGGTTTGATCCCAAAACCTTAAAAAAAACTAGGGGACTTCATTATGCCTGAAAAAGTAGGGTTGACGCAAGACCCAATCAGCATAAAAAGTCAGAGTTAGGTATGTCCGCAGCCAATCAGAGGTAGACGTCACACAATGATAGGGGCGGCGTGCTCTTGTCAGGGCAATGGTGCACGTCAGATCAGCTAAGAGCTAGAGTGATTCCACGTGTCTAATCACTGTACCAAATCGCGTAAATCGCTCTATAAGGTGGGCAATGGGACATAAGAAGGATTTACACGGATAATCCCACAACTCATAGATTTAGTAATGATAACCTTAATCCATCCCACTATAAAATGAGAGCTCCTCTCTCATTTAAGGGATTAACTACTCTCTCAAAGAAAAATAGCATTCTAACTCTTGTATAATCATTTGTAAGTCAGTCGTTGAATGGACCTGACCAATATCATTATACAAAATCAATGGACGTAGGATTTACTTCTTAGCATCCGAACCACTTTAAACGCTGTTCTTTATTGCTTTACTCTCACTCCACATCCACGTGTGTCTTCTGGGCGCACTCAGCATTTCACACGTGCATTTAATTGGTGGTCAAAATCAGGCATCAACAAGTTATAATCTTATAATCTTAAATACATTGTCAATGTATCAATACATATAGAAATAACAACCTTAACAGAACTCGAGCTGATTTTGCAGATATGAGGGATGACACAGAATAGAACAAAAACTTAGAGGCTGCAATGTTTCTTTCTCCTTACACCACTCTTTGAATTGGATACATTGTACAGAGGGGGAGTCGAGGAGGTGTTTATGTAGAACTTGAGCCGCCCACTTCAAACAATTGCACGCTGCCAAAACAAACACATATGTCACAAATTAACAGATCATCGCCACGTTTATGTTAGTACAGTGGCTTAAGAAACGTGGCAACATCTTATAATCTTATTAGTCCACCATTTACCACATGTAGAAGATTTTGGCACTTATTAACCTGAATTACTGAAAATATTAAGTACCCCTTATCGTTTTGAAACTATGAAAGACACCCTTACTTCTTTCTATTCTATTTAGAGGTGTTCAAAAGAATGGTGGACCCGAACCGGCGGGTACCCTGGGTTTGGTTCCGGTTCTGGTTCTGGTCGGTTCCTACCAAACAGTCGTAATGGGTAGGTTTCGGTTCCGGTTTGATTCCTATAGTTAGGAACCAGAACCAGAACCAGGAACTAGGAACCAGGAACCAAGACTATAATAAAATAAAATTAAAGATTAGGGGGGTTAATAAAAACTTTTGTAGAAAAAGTAAGTGGAATACATTTATATTATTATTGATAACATTTAAAGTAAGTTGGTTTGCCTTTTGAGAATCTACCTTTACAAAGTAATGGAGTTTGTAATTTTGAATTTATAATTTGTAATTTTATTTTTGTAACAGTGCCAGGTAGGGGGTATTTGTAAGTTTTAAGGGTTTTTTTGCCATTTTAAAAACTTTTGAGGGGTCATGTAATTTTTACAGGGTACCCAGAACTGAAACCGGAACCGTTATTACAGATTTTGGTTCCAGGTACCTAGGAATCGGAACCGTCGGTTTGGTTCTGGTTCTGGTTCCAAACTTCAAGGAAACGTCGGTTCCGATTCCGGTTCAGTTCTGGTTCTTCAAAAAGTGTAGGATACCCGAAACGAACACCCCTAATCTATTAACAAATTAACAAAAGTATGCAAAGACTAGGGACTCTTTGGTGGCCTGTGGGACGATAGGGATCTTGGTGGGTGTATTACTCGATAAGTCTGAAAGTCTCATTCCCCTTTATAGCCCAATAAAGCTCTCATTAGCGCCAAAACACTCTGTATCTTCATTATAAGGTATTTATTTTGTTCTATGCAATCTAAAGTTGGGTTTTTTTTTCTTCTCAAGTTTTAACTTCAATATTTTTCTGGGTTATTATATATTTGTCTTAACATAACTTATGGTTGTGGGTTGTGTTTTTGTTCAATTTTAGCCTTTTCTTTTGCTTTAATTCTCCAAGATTACTCTGTTTCATTTGTATTTACAGTTTTTGAGTGTAAAATTAGAGTACTTTGTTTATGCCCCAAGTGTTGGTGAAGTGCCTATCAGATCTTAAACTACTGGTTTATTGGTTTCAATTTCAGTATTTCTTTTCGTTTAATTCTCCAAATAGTATATCATGTTAATGTCCATTATTGTGTGAAATTTTAGTACTTTGTTTATGCACTCAAGTTTTTGATGAGATGCCAATGGGAAATTAAAGTACTATGTGTTGAGTCCATAGTTAATTGTGAATTATGATATTGATTAGGAGCAGTTATGGAACAGTTGAGTTATGAGAGGTGACAAACTCGTATTGAGGGGGTTGAAGTTTCAGGCTTTCACGGAGTGAAGCCCGAAGAAAGAAAACTCGGTCAGAAGTTTTTGATCGATGTAGATGCTGGATGGATCTTCGGATGGCTGGTAAAACTGATTCCTTGTCGATACTGTTAGTTAACGGCATTTATCGGTAAGTCAAAGTTTTGATACCCTCATATAATTCTTGCAATTGGTTATATATGATGATGATGATGGTGCTGATGTTTCTCTAAATATTTGCATTTGATGTTAAACATTTTATTGTTGTGTTTGTGGCCCATTGAAATTGCTCGTTCGTTTTTACGGTGAATGTGAACAGACCTTGGATAGTCTAGGACCAGTTTGAATGATTGTTAACATTAGAAAGAAGTAATATTAGTGTGTTGGTGAAGAAAAGAAGGAGTGATTGATAATTTTGCTATTGGAAGTGCTTTGAGTTTCCGAAATAGTTTATATGAATTTGGTAAATTCTGCTTGTGTAAGGATCAGTGGTGCCATTTTTATTATCAATGTATTTTGAATAGTTAAGATTCCTTCTAAATTATGTTGCTCATTATGCAATATGCATGATAGATGATCTCAATCAACTAATTTGCACTGATCTAACTACTCAAAATTATCCCATGGATCGTTCTCCATTTTGTATATACATATATTCCTCTACTTCTGATTTTTCCAAAAGGGGGTTTTTGAAACATTTTACCAAATACAAATTGAATTTTAATGGGATCTTATTCTTGATATGTTTCTCCTTGATAGTTGTGGATTAGTAAGTGTATGCCTTCTTTGACATGAATTCCTTCTGTGGTGTGAACTGGTGACTAACAGCATAGTTAGGAAGTTGTTGAAGGACAACCTCAGAACTTCTTGAGTCAGTGGCTCAACTCATTGCTTCGAACACTCTGACAAAACACTCTAAATTTCTGCCGTAAGAGTGAAGGTTGGGAAGCCTCATGTTGCTGTTCATGGCCCTCTTGACTACTTGGGGGTTGAGATCCTCAGTACAGAAATATCGATGGACCAAACTGCTAAGTACTTGGAATTTCTTGTAACATCTGGCATTCGTCTCGTATTTTCTTGCAGTCTTATTTTTCTTCCCAAACTTCTGAAAACCTCAGGCGGTGATGATTCAATGTTAGTTTTGTTATTGTTGAATTGATGTTAACGTTAATTATTACCATTTCGGGTTTATTTTGAAATTTGAATGTCAAAGTGATGAAATTTGGATTATTCTTTATACTTTTCCAGTAGAATAGTGCGAGAATTAAGAGAAAAACAAAATAACATGTCCGTTACAAAATATTATTTCATTTTATAGAGAATTAAACTGGAAATATGTTCCCATGAAATTCTACATTGAGTATTCAAAACACCTGCAGCCGTTGAAGCTACAATTTGCATTAACCAAAACTGAGCAGTTATTTTGCTTTTTTGTTCTATTCATTCTGTCTTTGGACATTTGGTGGCAAAATTCTACAAGATAATTCTGCTATAATGCAGATCTAGGTCTCACAAACTACTAAAACCTTCTAAAAAAAGGCAAAAACATGAGAAATTAGAGTTACGCAGCCACATTTGCTTCATGACGACGGGTTTTGCCTTTGCGGTTCCAAACTGGAGTTGACTCAATAAGTGTATGAGGTACAAGCCGCTTTTCCCTCTTAGTTTCTTGCGGAAATTGTGTACTCTCAACCGGGCTATTTGCTCTCTTCTGGGGTCACTCCCTCACGACCACTGTCAAACGGCATTCCGGTCTTACTTTAAGTCCACATTTTCCCTTTGCATGGTATGAAATTCTTTTCTTAAAAAATCCTTCCCAACAAATGCCTCAGCTGTAAAGAATTAGATATACAGAATTAGCAGAGTGAAAACAAAATACAAGAAAATTCACTTGCGATTACTTACCAACAAGTAGACGATCAGGATCCAACCCATGATTATGAGTGGCGTTTGCTCGGGCAGAGTGAATAACCTACAGAATACAAATTAATCAATGAATGCTAAAATTGACATTCCCAATTCTTAGGAAACACAATCATTCTCGTCTTCAAACCTCTGGAAACCCTTATGCACTAAGTTATGAGTTGTCTTCAGTTCACAGGCAGGAATCGTAAACAAAATGCACAAGCCGCACAACCATTTTGAAAATCTTTACATAATGAATTTTAAAAATTACAAATACAGTCCAAATCTTGTTCCAAAGTGCATAACTTTCTTCACCTTAGCTGCTTCCTGATTATAACTTCCCTTTATTATTTATTTTTATTGTTTCCTTTATTTCAAAATGTAGGAACTATTAAGAAGGCTAGATTCAAAAAAAAGAAAAAAATTGTCAACACACTTTTAATTAACTGAGAAGTTACTCTGTTGACCCCACCCTACTGTATCATTAAAATTTTAAGTCTTCCTACTTGATGAAACCTACAGGAGTCATATGGCTGGATCACCTGATAGACAGTTTTTGCCGCTCGCTTTATGGTCACTTGTAGCTGCAACAATGCATCTTCCACACGCATGCCACGTATGAATTCAGCAACCAAGTTGACCTTTTAGGACTCTGAAAGAGCCGTGAACTAAAGCTAGTCAAATGACGCAGAAAAAGACCAAGCAAATATACATGTTTACATAACACAGCAGAATTAAGCCTGAATAGCATAATGTCTGTACTAGAGATCTACCAATGTATATCTTGTGTTTACACAAACCATGTGCAACTCATGTTTTCTGAAGCAGTTTAAATTTGAAGTCTAATACACAACGAAATTTTGAAGCCTAGAACTACTTGGATGCAAGACAGCAGGAATAAGATCCACACTTCACAACAAAACAATGAAAATAAATGTTCCTGTAAAATTTTCTATAGTAGTACCTGTTTTATGCCCTTTAGAACTGCTTGAACTTTTGAGGGTAAAACCACCTTCTGCTCATCAGTTTTTCCACTATCTATTGCAACACAGGAGTCAATGGAGATGAAATAGGTGTTTCATTTGATGACTCTGCTAGTAACTGCCTGAGGGAAATATCCTATTCGAGTAAAAACAATAATGATGATAGATACAACAAATTATAACAGTAACAACCGAAATAAGATAAAAATAAAATGTCACATTTTGCATCTTGAGCACTGAAGTAAAAACCCCATCATCCGAAAAATTCCTGTAGTTTGCTTTATTCTTTTAAAGTTTATACTTTTTATTAAACTAACAAATTTAAACCAAACCTGTTCCAAAGACCTTTGTATAGCCCCAAGAGACCCAAACCAGCAAACTACATAGTACAAAATTCCCATAGTACGAATGTGAAGGGTTGAACAAATCAAACTCAAATCTTTATATAATGCTTCCAGCAGATAAATGTTCATCTTGAAAATTATTTGAAAGGTGTCAGCTTTTGCTTGGTGTATCATCCTCTGCTTCAACTTAAAAAGCGATAATTAGAAAGAGTTTCCAACTGTACATGACCTTAGGCACTACAAAAGGAGTGCTTGTCTACAACAAAGGGGGGTGCTGGCCACGCATGCATGAAGAAAACATCTGTGAACATCAAGCAAGCTGAACAATTTTTGACAGCAACACCTATCTCATTAAATTTTCTTAACACACATGTTTCCCATATTAATTCAGAAAGTAGCCCCTATACGAGAAATCCATGCTAGCCTGCTGTAAAATGTTATCAGATCTACTAAGAATCATGGACAGTTAACAGAAAATTTGCAAACATGTCAGGTCTCAACGTGTGTCATAGCTAAACTGGCACTTTGCTTCTATTTATTATATTTGACACATAGATCAATCAAGCAATTTCTAAAATTGCTTCAATTTCATAAAAGAAAATCACACAAATGTAAAAGGCATGCAAGTATTACCAATGTGTGCAAATACTGTATAAAGGCCTTGAGAAGTTTGAAGGTGATTTCCAGAGCCTCTGTGCATGAGGTAACTGACCTGCAAAAGTTCAAGGAGAATGATGACAAGGGATTTTAAATTTGGTATTCCATATTTCCTATCAACTAGCCATTTACTTTACTATAAATTTAACCTTAGATTCTTATTCAGTCAGAGGAAGAGTTCATAATATGCTCCCATAGAAAGAGATTGCAATAGACTAACGACAAAGAGGGGAATCCACACGAGACAGACAAGAAAAGTTGGTAGATACATTGAATTATGTGCCACCCTTTTTCCAACTTGATGAAGCGCAAACTGCAAATGTCTCGGCACCCCACCATGACTTTGAAAGCAAATTAACAAAGAATATCCACGGGGAAATGTATTAAATAATCTGAAAAATTATAGTAACGCAATTACATTGAAAACTCAAGAAACAAAAAACACACAAGACAGCATATTAAAATTTTAACGCTGCAAACCGTGCAGGAGACTAAAATTAGAATAACAATGTTATGCAAGCAGCTTTGAACGAATATACCAAAACAAAAATACAATATAATTATATAACATCCCCTCAAAATTGTACACTTATTATCAAAAATTCCTCCAACAATAGCAAAGAAACGGAAATTGTCATAAATTTCTCGAACTTTTATGGGTTATTTGTATCAATAAAATGCACTCACCCATTTTCTAAGTGCCACAATCTTATTTAGTTAAAAATTTAGATTTTTACTCCACATCTCTAGTACTTTGGATACAAAACAATAAACCAATAGTTACTTGAACAAAAAATGTTCAGAGACAATATTGGTGGAGCCTCCAACGTGGGTATGAATCTAAACTTTAGATTTACTTTTCTGCAGATTCTTGATGAAATACATAAGCTGTAAAATTTGTGCCTTGATTTTGGACTTTAAGGAACGATCTATGGTTGTATAAATTTTTGTTTTCCACTGCGCAACTGGGTCGTTCACTAACAAGTTGTCCCATCGAGTCTAGCATTGGAGTGTCCTTGCCGGTGCCCTCGACAGGGGCGTCGCCCATCGGTTCCTTACCCGACCTCTTTCCAGTACTCGCGACCCCGCTTTGCCTTACTCAAGATGCTCCCGAAGTAGTGGGAATGCCTAGCTGCGACCTCCCGAGCTAAATGCCCAGATCATCCGGTTCGGACTCTGACTCTTTGGCCCAAATTTGTTGCCTCTTCCTTGATCACTAGGCCATTGTCTTTTGCTTTGGGTGAACAGCTGAAGACTAGGAAGTACCCGTAGGTCGGTCCAGGGTGCCCGCTGAAGGTTGAGAAGTCTCAACAGGACATGCTGAAGCCCCTAGTGTTGCCCCTTCGAACGGGAGACCACTAGAAGCTGCTTCGATCGTCTTAGCGATCCTCGCTCGAGGGAAGGTAAATTGTCTTCGTTGTGGCAACCTTGGCACCTTCAGAGGCATGGTTGCTGCGTATGAACGTCGTTAGTAAAAATAGTTCACTGTGTAATAAAAAAGGACCCAATTAGCGCAACTTACTCAATGGGGACTCTAAGGTCGCGTCTACATTGATAAAGCTGTATCTCCGCAGATTCGCGGTTGTCACGAGCAGCTTTGCATCGCGACTCACTTCGGGTAAGAAACCAAAGGCTACGATTCTATTCGGATTCGCAAGCAAATCCAAACTGGTTGTTTTGTTAACTACCAAAAAAATACACAGTTCATTAGTAAGAAAAACAAAGTCAATGAGTTCGTTAAGGGAAAAGAACCTACTCGGGTCCTGGAAACGATAGAGGCCGTCATAACAAAAGAAGAAAAACTTCATCTCGTAGGCCCTTGCGTTGCTAGGGTAACTGTGTATCCCCGCTTCTATAGTAGGTCGCCTGGACAAGTAGTAGGAATCATTGTTCTACTACGGTTAGCTTGCCCAACCCGTTCTCGCGACACGTGATGTACATGGCAACCTCAATCATGTACGCATTTGGTATGAGTTGCATCGGTGCGATCCCAAAATTATCCAGAACCAACCTGACAAAAGGGTGGAAAGGGATCAATCCCCCACCCTTGAAGATTTCCTCGGAGATCACAGCCAACCCACGTGGCGGATGCCGAGCAGTGCACGATACCGTATTGGTCTATCACTCTTTCGAGCTCATTCTCAGTAAGTACTGAGAAGATCTCTCGGGTGGGACTCGCAGGAACATCCAGCGTAGGCGAACTGGTCTCTTCCTCGGACTTGGTTGTTGAGGGGTCCATTCTATTGTAGTCTGCAAAAGCGATAAGCAGGGAATCTTTTTAGCACTCGTACATTATTTCGTACGATGGTGTGGAGGAAAGCAAACACTTCCCTTCCTAAATCCCAGAAAAACCCTAACAGAATATTTTGAGCCGCCATTCATGGCTCGAACCTAGCAAGAGCATTTCGTCTTCGATCAACTACCGGAAGACGTATCATTTATCAACTACTAGGAGTAAGAAATAAAAACAGAAAATAATTCTTACCTCTCAGAATATGAAGATGGATCCTTCTGCTTCGAATATCAGGTACGCGTTGGTTTAGAAGGCAAAGAATCCAAGTTTGCAAAAGTTTCTTGCTCTCTCTGAAAAGATGAGTGTGCCGACATTACCTGAAACGAACCTGAGTTTTATAGCAAAAGAACTGGCACTTGGTTTTCTTGAAATCAAACAACGTTTGGGCAAAAAAATGTACCTCACTGTTGATCGCGACCACGTGTCCCAGACCCACGAGGAAGGGTGACCGTTACGCTCCAAGAAAACCAAATCTTCGTCCCTCTCCGTTGAAAAACCCAAGCGACGACACGATTCCCCTGCCGCATTAAATGCACCCCAATCTGTATTTAATGCTCTAATAGGGGATATCGTTTTGGCATGTCATGCATTTAATGCGTATGGCTGACATTAATTGCGCACAGGACACGTCTGTCAGAGCAGAAGGCATTTCATTAAATGTATCCATTGCGAAAATGCAACGGGTAAAGCCCAAAGAGATCGTTACGTAGAACACTCTTCATCTGACCAGTCACGAAGCAACGTGACTCCTCAATTCTACCCTATTGGTCGCGAGGCGACGTGACTCTCGATGAGTATTAAGTTTCGAAACAGCCCAATCCCTTGTCCGGGGAATTCCAAGTATAGTTAGGTCGTGAACTTCGGAAGATCAAAATCAAAGCACTAGTATGGTCCAAAATCAGGTCGCGTGCACAGAAGCGCAGTCTCGACCTCTTTTCATACAGGTCGAAATCACCAAAATTTCCTCGAAGGCGTCTTGTCACGGCATGAATTATAGTGTCCAAGGTTTGATCCTCAAACCTTAAAAACTAGGGGACTTCTATTATGCCTGAAAAAGTAGGGTTGACGCAAGACCCAATCAGCATAAAAAGTCAGAGCTTAGGTATGTCCGCAGCCAATCAGAGGTAGACGTCACACAATGATAGGGGCGGCGTGCTCTTGTCAGGGCAATGGGTGCACGTCAGATCAGCTAAGAGCTAGAGTGATTCCACGTGTCTAATCACTGTACCAAATCGCGTAAATCGCTCTATAAGGTGGGCAATGGGACATAAAGAAGGATTTACACGGATAATCCCACCAACTCATAGATTTAGTAATGATAACCTTAATCCATCCCACTATAAATTGAGAGCTCCTCTCTCATTTAAGGGATTAACTACTCTCTCTAAAGAAAAAATAGCATTCTAACTCTTGTATAATCATTTGTAAGTCAGTCCGTTGAATGCGACCTGACCACTATCATTAATACAAAATCAATGGACGTAGGATTTACTTCCTTAGCATCCGAACCACTTTAAACGCTGTTCTTTATTGCATTTACTCTCACTCTCACATCCACGTGTGTCTTCTGGGCGCACTCAGCATTTCACACGTGCATTTAATTGGTGTCAAAATCAGGCATCAACAAGTTATAATCTTATAATCTTAAATAACATGTTCAATTGTATCTAATTCACATATAGAAATAACAACCTTAACAGAACTCGAGCTGATTTCTGCAGATATGAGGGATGACACAGAATAGAACAAAAACTTAGAGGACTGCAATGTTATTTCTTTCTCCTTACACCACTCTTTGAATTGGATACATTGTACAGAGGGGGAGTCGAGGAGGTGTTTATGTAGAACTTGAGCCGCCCACTTCAACCAATTGCACGCTGCCAAAACAAACACATATGTCACAAATTAACAGATCATCGCCACGTTTATGTTAGTACAGTGGCTTAAGAAACGTGGCAACATCTTATAATCTTATTAGTCCACCATTTACCACATGTAGAAGATTTTGGCACTTATTAACACTGAAATACTGAAAATATTAAGTACCCCTTATCGTTTTGAAACTATGAAAGACACCCTTACTTCTTTCTATTCTATTTAGAGGTGTTCAAAAGAATGGTGGACCCGAACCGGCGGGTACCCTGGGTTTGGTTCCGGTTCTGGTTCTGGTCGGTTCCACCAAACAGTCGTAATGGGTAGGTTTCGGTTCCGGTTTGATTCCTATAGTTAGGAACCAGAACCAGAACCAGGAACTAGGAACCAGGAACCAAGACTATATAAAATAAAATTAAAGATTAGGGGGGTTAATAAAAACTTTTGTAGAAAAAGTAAGTGGAATACATTTATATTATTATTGATAACATTTAAAGTAAGTTGGTTTGCCTTTTGAGAATCTACCTTTACAAAGTAATGGAGTTTGTAATTTTGAATTTATAATTTGTAATTTTATTTTTGTAACAGTGCCAGGTAGGGGGTATTTGTAAGTTTTAAGGGTTTTTTTGCCATTTTAAAAACTTTTGAGGGGTCATGTAATTTTTACGGGTACCCAGAACTGAAACGGAACCGTTATTACAGATTTTGGTTCCAGGTACCTAGGAATCGGAACCGTCGGTTTGGTTCTGGTTCTGGTTCCAAACTTCAAGGAAACGTCGGTTCCGATTCCGGTTCAGTTCTGGTTCTTCAAAAAGTGTAGGATACCCGAAAACGAACACCCCTAATCTATTAACAAATTAACAAAAGTATGCAAAGACTAGGGACTCTTTGGTGGCCTGTGGGACGATAGGGATCTTGGTGGGTGTATACTCGATAAGTCTGAAGTCTCATTCCCCTTTATAGCCCAATAAAGCTCTCATTAGCGCCAAAACACTCTGTATCTTCATTATAAGGATTTATTTTGTTCTATGCAATCTAAAGTTGGGTTTTTTTTTCTTCTCAAGTTTTAACTTCAATATTTTTCTGGGTTATTATATATTTGTCTTAACATAACTTATGGTTTGTGGGTTGTGTTTTGTTCAATTTTAGCCTTTTCTTTTGCTTTAATTCTCCAAGATTACTCTGTTTCATTTGTATTTACAGTTTTTTGAGTGTAAAATTAGAGTACTTTGTTTATGCCCCAAGTGTTGGTGAAGTGCCTATCAGACTTAAACTACTGGTTTATTGGTTTCAATTTCAGTATTTCTTTTCGTTTAATTCTCCAAATAGTATATCATGTTAATGTCCATTATTGTGTGAAATTTTAGTACTTTGTTTATGCACTCAAGTTTTTGATGAGATGCCAATGGGAAATTAAAGTACTATGTGTTGAGTCATAGTTAATTGTGAATTATGATATTGATTAGGAGCAGTTATGGAACAGTTGAGTTATTGAGAGGTGACAAACTCGTATTGAGGGGGTTGAAGTTTCAGGCTTTCACGGAGTGAAGCCCGAAGAAAGAAAACTCGGTCAGAAGTTTTTGATCGATGTAGATGCTGGATGGATCTTCGGATGGCTGGTAAAACTGATTCCTTGTCGATACTGTTAGTTAACGGCATTTATCGGTAAGTCAAAGTTTTGATACCCTCATATAATTCTTGCAATTGGTTATATATGATGATGATGATGGTGCTGATGTTTCTCTAAATATTTGCATTTGATGTTAACATTTTATTGTTGTGTTTGTGGCCCATTGAAACTTGCTCGTTCGTTTTTACGGTGAATGTGAACAGACCTTGGATAGTCTAGGACCAGTTTGAATGATTGTTAACATTAGAAAGAAGTAATATTAGTTGTTGTGTGAAGAAAAGAAGGAGTGATTGATAATTTTGCTATTGGAAGTGCTTTGAGTTTCCGAAATAGTTTATTGAATTTGGTAAATTCTGCTTGGTAAGGATCAGTGGTGCATTTTTATTATCAATGTATTTTGAATAGTTAAGATCCTTTCTAAATTATGTTGCTCATTATGCAATATGCATGATAGATGATCTCAATCAACAATTTGCACTGATCTAACACTCAAAATTATCCCATGGATCGTTCTCCATTTTGTATATACATATATTCCTCTACTTCTGATTTTTCCAAAAGGGGGTTTTTGAAACATTTTACCAAATACAAATTGAATTTTAATGGGATCTTATTCTTGATATGTTTCTCCTTTGATAGTTGTGGATTAGTAAGTGTATGCCTTCTTTGACATGAATTCCTTCTGTGGTGTGAACTGGTGACTAACAGCATAGTTAGGAAGTTGTTGAAGGACAACCTCAGAACTTCTTGAGTCAGTGGCTCAACTCATTGCTTCGAACACTCTGACAAAACACTCTAAATTTCTGCCGTAAGAGTGAAGGTTGGAAGCCTCATGTTGCTGTTCATGGCCCTCTTGACTACTTGGGGGTTGAGATCCTCAGACAGAAATATCGATGGACCAAACTGCTAAGTACTTGGAATTTCTTGTAACATCTGGCATTCGTCTCGTATTTTCTTGCAGTCTTATTTTTCTTCCCAAACTTCTGAAAACCTCAGCGGGTGATGATCAATGTTAGTTTTGTTATTGTTGAATTGATGTTAACGTTAATTATTACCATTTCGGGTTTATTTGAAATTTGAATGTCAAAGTGATGAAATTTGGATTATTCTTTTATACTTTTCCAGTAGAATAGTGCGAGAATTAAGAGAAAAACAAAATGAACATGTCCGTTACAAAATATTATTTCATTTTATAGAGAATTAAACTGGAAATATGTTCCCATGAAATTCTACATTTGAGTATTCAAAAACACCTGCAGCCGTTGAAGCTACAATTTGCATTAACCAAAACTGAGCAGTTATTTTGCTTTTTTGTTCTATTCATTCTGTCTTTGGACATTTGGTGGCAAAATTCTACAAGATAATTCTGCTATAATGCAGATCTAGGTCTCACAAACTACTAAAACCTTCTAAAAAAAGGCAAAAACAGAGAAATTAGAGTTACGCAGCCACATTTGCTTCATGACGACGGGTTTTGCCTTTGCGGTTCCAAACTGGAGTTGCTCAATAAGTGTATGAGGTACAAGCCGCTTTTCCCTCTTAGTTTCTTGCGGAAATTGTGTACTCTCAACCGGGCTATTTGCTCTCTTCTGGGGTCACTCCCTCACGACCACTGTCAAACGGCATTCGGTCTTACTTTAAGTCCACATTTTCCCTTTGCATGGTATGAAATTCTTTTCTTAAAAAATCCTTCCCAACAAATGCCTCAGCTGTAAAGAATTAGATATACAGATTAGCAGAGTGAAAACAAAATACAAGAAAATTCACTTGCGATTACTTACCAACAAGTAGACGATCAGGATCCAACCCATGATTATGAGTGGCGTTTGCTCGGGCAGAGGGAATAACCTACAGAATACAAATTAATCAAATGAATGCTAAAATTGACATTCCCAATTCTTAGGAAACCAATCATTCTCGTCTTCAAACCTCTGGAAACCCTTATGCACTAAGTTATGAGTTGTCTTCAGTTCACAGGCAGGAATGTAAACAAAATGCACAAGCCGCACAACCATTTTGAAAATGCTTTAATAATGAATTTTAAAAATTACAAATACAGTCCAAATCTTGTTCCAAAGTGCATAACTTTCTTCACCTTAGCTGCTTCCTGATTATAACTTCCCTTTATTATTTATTTTTATTGTTTCCTTTATTTCAAAATGTAGGAACTATTAAGAAGGCTAGATTCAAAAAAAAAGAAAAAAATTGTCAACACACTTTTAATTAACTGAGAAGTTACTCTGTTGACCCCACCCTACTGTATCATTAAAATTTTAAGTCTTCCTACTTGATGAAACCTACAGGAGTCATATGGCTGGATCACCTGATAGACAGTTTTTGCCGCTCGCTTTATGGTCACTTGTAGCTGCAACAATGCATCTTCCACACGCATGCCACGTATGAATTCAGCAACCAAGTTGACCTTTTAGGACTCTGAAAGAGCCGTGAACTAAAGCTAGTCAAATGACGCAGAAAAAGACCAAGAAATATACATGTTTACATAACACAGCAGAATTAAGCCTGAATAGCATAATGTCTGTACTAGAGATCTACCAATGTATATCTTGTGTTTACACAAACCATGTGCAACTCATGTTTTCTGAAGCAGTTTAAATTTGAAGTCTAATACACAACGAAATTTAAGCCTAGAACTACTTGGATGCAAGACAGCAGGAATAAGATCCACACTTACAACAAACAATGAAAATAAATGTTCCTGTAAAATTTTCTATAGTAGTACTGTTTTATGCCCTTTAGAACTGCTTGAACTTTTGAGGGTAACAACCACCTTCTCTCATCAGTTTTTCCACTATCTATTGCAACACAGGAGTCAATGGAGA
Organism: Pistacia vera; assembly: GCF_008641045.1. NCBI lineage: Eukaryota > Viridiplantae > Streptophyta > Magnoliopsida > Sapindales > Anacardiaceae > Pistacia > Pistacia vera. Next base: position 437,991 of record NW_022196157.1, on the reverse strand, counting down.
TGAAATAGGTGTTTCATTTGATGAACTCTGCTAGTAACTGCCTGAGGGAAATATCCTATTCGAGTAAAAACAATAATGATGATAGATACAACAAATTATAACAGTAACAACCGAAATAAGATAAAAATAAAATGTCACATTTTGCATCTTGAGCACTGAAGTAAAAACCCCATCATCCGAAAAATTCCTGTGTTTGCTTTATTCTTTTAAAGTTTATACTTTTTATTAAACTAACAAATTTAACCAAACCTATTCCAAAGACCTTTGTATAGCCCCAAGAGACCCAAACCAGCAAACTACATAGTACAAAATTCCCATAGTACGAATGTGAAGGGTTGAACAAATCAAACTCAAATCTTTATATAATGTTCCAGCAGATAAATGTTCATCTTGAAAATTATTTGAAAGGTGTCAGCTTTTGCTTGGTGTATCATCCTCTGCTTCAACTTAAAAAGCGATAATTAGAAAGAGTTTCCAACTGTACATGACCTTAGGCACTACAAAAGGAGTGCTTGTCTACAACAAAGGGGGGTGTGGCCACGCATGCATGAAGAAAAAACATCTGTGAACATCAAGCAAGCTGAACAATTTTTGACAGCAACACTATTCATTAAATTTTCTTAACAACACATGTTTCCCAATTAATTCAGAAAGTAGCCCCTATACGAGAAATCCATGCTAGCCTGCTGTAAAATGTTATCAGATCTACTAAGAATCATGGACAGTTAACAGAAAATTTGCAAACATGTCAGGTCTCAACGTGTGTCATAGCTAAACTGGCACTTTGCTTCTATTTATTATATTTGACACATAGATCAATCAAGCAATTTCTAAAATTGCTTCAATTTCATAAAAGAAACACACAAATGTAAAAGGCATGCAAGTATTACCAATGTGTGCAAATACTGTATAAAGGCCTTGAGAAGTTTGAGAGGTGATTTCCAGAGCCTCTGTGCATGAGGTAACTGACCTGCAAAAGTTCAAGGAGAATGATGACAAGGGATTTTAAATTTGGTATTCCATATTTCCTATCAACTAGCCATTTACTTTACTATAAATTTAACCTTAGATTCTTATTCAGTCAGAGGAAGAGTTCATAATATGCTCCCATAGAAAGAGATTGCAATAGACTAACACAAAGAGGGGAATCCACACGAGACAGACAAGAAAAGTTGGTAGATACATTGAATTATGTGCCACCCTTTTTCCAACTTGATGAAGCGCAAACTGCAAATGTCTCGGCACCCCACCATGACTTTGAAAGCAAATAACAAAGAATATCCACGGGGAAATGTATTAAATAATCTGAAAAATTATAGTAACCAATTACATTGAAAACTCAAGAAACAAAAAACACACAAGACAGCATATTAAAATTTTAACGCTGCAAACCTGCAGGAGACTAAAATTAAATAACAATGTTATGCAAGCAGCTTTGAACGAATATACCAAAACAAAAATACAATATAATTATATAACATCCCCTCAAAATTGTACACTTATTATCAAAAATTCCTCCAACAATAGCAAAAGAAACGGAAATTGTCATAAATTTCTCGAACTTTTATGGGTTATTTGTATCAATAAAATGCACCACCCATTTTCTAAGTGCACAATCTTATTTAGTTAAAAATTTAGATTTTTACTCCACATCTCTAGTACTTTGGATACAAAACAATTAAACAATAGTACTTGAACAAAAAATATTAAAAAAAAAATTGTAGAGATAATTAAAACAGACATTTTTATTTTCAATACGAGTATACTAGTAAAAAAACAAAGTGTAAAACAGTGTTTCTAGTACAAATAGCTTCTCCTTCTTGAAATAACCTAAAACAAAATTCAAAAAAAAAATTCACGCGGTGGAAGAGAACTTTGAACAACATCGCATTTACAACAATACAACATTGTATAAGCAATAAAAATAAATAAATAAATAAACTAAACTAAAGCGAATTCAATGAATTGAAGAAACCTGAGCAGAGACAAATGGAAGAGCAAAGTGAAGTATTTTACCGTTAGAGAGGTGACGGAGGCGACGGAGTCGACTGTGACTGAGAAGTAGAGAGCAGAGTGTGCGCGATGTTGAACGAAAGAGAAGGAGGAAAAAATGAGGGGTATTGAGATCATGGGCCTGGATTTTTAAACTTGGGCTTCGATTTGGGTTTACAGGCCCAAACCAAGTAGGGTTTGTGGCTTTATGCTTTAAATATAATTTTTTTAAATAAAAAACATGAATTAAAAATATTTAAGGAATAGTTTGCGAATATAATTTTGAAGGGTATAGGGTAAAATCAAATTGAGGAAAAAATTATTTTGTTGTGTTTATAACTTTGAAAAAGTTTTTGGACCTTATTTCAAATATTAAAAATATTGAGAATAATAAAAATAAATTTTGATAATTTTTAGAAGTTATTTTGAATCAAAAAAAATATTCCCTAAATAATTTTCCTTCCAATTCATTTTCTTTTGAAGCATCTTGTTCGATTTAGCCTATCGATTATAAGAAGCTTAATGAAGAGGCCCGACTCTAAGAGATGATCATGGGCTACAACTTTCTTAAAGGCCCAAATTCAGTACAAAGCCCACTTTTGAAGAGAGCCTTACACATCTCCGACAAAACCACAACTTCTTCTGTTGAACTTATCATGTCGATTGTCAAATTTGTTACCGATATAATTTTGAAGTTTTGAATATGTTAAAATTTTAGAAATTTTGGACATTGGGTTTTTCAGCGCACGTTAAGGTCACTACAAAATAAAGGTTGATTTTCAATGCATTTATTTTTATTTTAAAAAAAAGCTTGTCGCAATGCATTAATATTATCAAATTTCTTTGTTTTTCAATGGTTTTACCTGCCTAGAAGTAAGGTGGGCAGGTCCAGGTACCCGCTCAACAAAGGAAACGAATCTGGCTGTTCCTTGAATTGGAACCGAATCGAACCTGAAACATGGTTTAATTTCGGGTACCGTGTTAATTTAATTACCCTCTATATTTATAAAAATGACAAATAAACCCTCTAAAAGTTACTATACATGGCAATAGTTACAAAAATTATAATTTAGTCCTGATTCCTACCCACCGATCGGTTTGGTTTTCGATTCCTACAGGTGGAACCAAAATAGAACTAACTGATTCCTGATTTCTAGAATCGAACGTACCTTGTGAGGGTCAGTTCGAGTAGGAACCGAACGAAATCCGTACTTGCTGGTTTCGGTTTCGGGTTTCTTTTTCACATCCCTACCTAGAAGCACAAGTAAGATAACCCTCAAAAATTTAATGTTCGAGTTTGGGATTTTACATTTTAGGAATTTTTTATGAATGTAATTATTATAACAGCGTATAAGTGACAGTTTCAGAAAAGTATGGGCTAACATTAAATTTTATATTTACACTTATGTGGGTGGGCATTAGGCCCACATTCTGAAGATTTGGAAATTACTTTAGGAAAGATGTGGATGGCTGCCCACTTTTTGTCATCAACATGTTCAGGGCCCCGTTTGTAATTTAACACTGCTGCCAACCAAAATAATAAATATTAATTTATTTGTTTTCAAACCGAAAAACAAACATTTCAATTTATTAAAAGTTATAATAAAACAGAGACAGTATTAGACTAACAAAATTATCAGTTGAGATAATTATAATACTTAAAAGTTTTTGATTTTTTCTATTATATACTTATAAAGTTTTGTTATTTTTATCTATTTAAATAATTAATATTAATGTCTAATTTAAAGTCTCCTTAAAATTATTAATGCATATTAATTAACCAATTATATTACCAGATTTAATTTTATTAGAATAATCATATGATTAATTAGTTGGTAACCAAACAAATCAACTAATTAATTTACTACTAATCAATAATTCAAACTAATTATCGTTCAACTTCATTAGAGAGCAAATAATACCAAACTCTTCACGGGTGTGTGCTTTTTATTTATGAGAATATTTTAAAATAATTGATTTAGATGATCCTATTTTAAAGAAATGAAAATACATTCTATATATTTGCCTGAAAACCTTTTTGAAAATAAGAAATCGTATATGCGTTTGTTATATTTATTTGAAAACATATTTTAAAAAAAATAAACTTTCAATTAAAACCAAATAAAAATAATTTATCAAAAAAAAAATTATTTTAAAAACATAACTTATTTAGTTAAAACACCCATTGGTGAATAGTGATCAACTAAAATCTTGAGTGTATACTTAAGAGGTCATGAATTCGATTAACCTAAGTTGCTAATAAAGGTAATTAATAGAGAATTTCACGGTTGTAATTTAAATTCAATGGATTAATTAAATGCGTTCAAACTGGCTTGAACATCCCCGATACATAAAAACAAAAACAAAAAGACATAGTAATTTGTCTCAATATTATTACATTTAAATAATGTTAACTTCGAGGTTTTAATGGTCTTAACTAATTTTTTAATTAAATAATAAAAACAACATAAAATTTGCAGTCTCAAGTATTGAAAACCTATGTAATGAAACAAATTTTTTTTATTTTTTTCACATATTACCAAACTTATATATATACCAAAAAAAAATATCATTTAAATATTAAAAGTATTGGTAAGACTTTGCAGTTTGCATACCTATAAAATTATTGTGAATTCGATCTTAGATGAAAGTGGTGAGTTTTTTTACTAGATTAAATAATAATAATATAATAATAGAGTTTTATTTCAAAGGAAAGATATATGGGGAAATGATAACAATAATGTAAATATTTGACATAGAAAAGTTTTAGAAAAGCCCAAAAAGAGTTTATGGGAGAGCTAGAAGTCATAAAATAGTTTTTTTTTTTTTTTTTATAATTGTATAAACATTTTTAAATGCAACCAAAAAAATTTAAAAACTTCGAAGTGCTATAGATAAAAAAAAAAAAATTGGCCAGTGAAAAGTCAACCAAACATGCTCTAAATTAAAGAGTTAGAAGAAAATGTAGTTTAAATAAATAAATGCGCCATTAAATGAGAATTTAAGTTTCTAAAAGAAGAGAGAATGATCAAAATGAGCGTGTTTCACGTTCCGTGAGTGGGAACGTGAGCAAGAATGTAGCATCGCATAAATACGGCTTAAAGACAACGCGACATAACCAAAGCTCTACGCAACCAACAAGCAATGTAACATTAATAGTCGCCATGTCATGTCCCAAAAGGCAAAAGTTTCCTCTTTTCCTTTCTCTTTTCTCCGCACTCAATCTAATTTAACCCTGTCTCCCACCCCCACTTATTAACTTGCCTTCAATACTAGGGATTGTAAGGTTAGAAAGTGTTAACATAGTAGTACTATATCAAAACCGTTACCCTAGGATTTCAAAGAATTTTTTACTGTTGATAATGTAATTGAGCTGGCATCTTAGTTATATATATTATTAAAGTCAATATTTTTTACTATGTTAAGATGTGAGCAACATATTTTCGTTCGATAATGTTGTTAGATCGAAATTTTGTTATTTACATTTTATGATTACAAAAATTTGTTATATAGCATAATTTTTTTTTTACTATTATAACTAAATATCATCAAGAAATGTTACTAGATTATTATGGTTTTCAATTAACTTGTTTCATCAACTTTGTGGTATCAATAAAAAGCAAAGGATTTTTTTTTTTTCACTCAAAAATAGTTTAATGACACTTTCTAACCCACAACTTTAAAAATCATTTTAATACCTAAATTTATATTCTGTTTTCTGATCTGACATCATTGCGATCCCACATCACAAACTATTCTCTTCCTTGATCACCATTCACCAAAACTCCTCAAACTCTATTTTCTTCGACTCCACTAAACGCCAAGAACGAGCAATTAGGGTTTGTATAGGTCCCTCCTAAGTCAAATTTCGATGAATTTCAATCACCAAAATCTAATTTTTCACTACCAAAAGACCATCACCCTCCCTGTTCAAAAGTTTAACAGTCTATATCATTTTACTCTCTATTCACGGTTGGAATTAAATTTAGTATAAAATAGTACTTTAAAAGTTGTAGGTAAAAAAATTCATTAAATCATTATTTAGGTGGAAAAAAGTAGCTTACTCATCAATAAATTCAATTAAGTTGTTTCTATCAACTTAATTGAATCAATAAATGCTTATTGTCATAAAATGGTTGCATTTGTTTAATTATTTCACCAATATCCTATCATTATTCCAAATATAAATGTTTATTTTCAAAATCATATTCTAAATTAAGAAGCTATTTTAAACCCCTTAAGTTTGTTAATTGACGAAACACCCCCAATAATTTTTTTTTTTATAAATAAACAAAAACACCCCCAATAATTTTTTTTTTATAAATAAACAAAAACACCCCCACCCACCCATAGTTGCCAGATTCTGGCAATCACCGTTGATAGTAGTCGGAATATGTCACAACAGCGCACTACCAACTGGAACTAGCCAATAATATGCCGATTTGACATTTTTCGGCCAGATCCACGATGGATCTGGCAAAAAAATGCTAGATTTGGCAGTCAACGGCCATCGTTGACATCAACAATGGCTAAGAGTTGGTCATCGTTGACGTCAACAATGGCTAAGAGTTGGCCATCGTTGACTGTCAATGACAGTCAGATCTGGCCAGATCGACGAACTATTGGCCAAATCTAATCGGTCGTGTGCCATTATGCTAGATTCCAGCAGTGATGGTCGAAATCTAGCCACAGTGGGTAGGTGGGGTTGTTTTTGTCATTTTATGAAAAATTTAAATTCTACCTATAATAATAACTCTACTTCCCAATAATATTTAAAAAATACTATTCAAGATAATAAAACAAACACACCTGTTTTTCTAGACATCAACCCTTGGAGTCAAACTCACCTGGAAATTGGAATGAGGTGTTATTTTCTCATTTTTTTAATGTTTTAATAGAATATTACATTACCTTTAAACACTTTTAATCACGATAAAAATGTTTTGATAACATTAGGGATCCAGTATTGTAATAATGTCTTAATTATTGGACCAGATCTTAGGCTTTGGATTACAAATCCTAACATATAGGAAAGTCTCCCATTTTATAATATAATATTCCACAGAAAAAAAAAGAAAAAGAAAAAGGGATACTTAATACAGTTAAAGTTACCGGCAACCATTCCATGGTTTTATTAAATAAACAAAATAAATAAATAAAAGTTTTTTATTGGTTAAGTTAAATAACTCTTTTTTGGTGATTCTGATTCTGTTTTATGTCTGGAATTGGTTAAGTCCAAGAAGAGAGTTCATGTTCACGTTCATTTCTGGTTGTGATTTTCACTAAATTATATCGAGATCTGCATATAGGTTGCAACAATTTCTGATTTTTTATTCTGGGTTGGCTTCAGAATTCCATAACTCCAGCTGGGTTTGTCTTACCAAGAGCTTCTGGTGAGTTGATTTTTCATAAACTTTTTCATTTTCGTTCTGGGTTTTTAATTTTGATTGCGTTTTTTTTTTTTTTTATGTTATTTTATGCTGGGAAAGTTGAATGAGAAATTTTATGGTATTTGAACTTATGAAGTTTGAAAATTTAATGCTTTTTATGTAGCTGAATTTGACTATTTATTCATGCATAGAATCTTAAAGATCGTACTAAACTATTAAACTTGTCTCAATCAGGAGAAACGGATTTTGATGATAATTTTTCCATTCACTTGCTGCTTTGCTATTTCTGGTAAATTTGCAGGTATTTATTGCTGAAGACAAATGAGTTCATAATTTTTTTTTTTTTTTTGGTATTTTTAATGTTAAGAGAAATAGTATATAGGGTTGACTTTATGTTTCTTAGAGAATCTGAACGTTGTTATGTGATTGAAACTTTAGGGGGGATTGGAGCAAAATGAATATGCGGTATACAATGTGAAGTCTTTGTGATTTTCTTGGCGATACTAAGATGGGAAAGGAGGGAAAAATTTCTCAGTATAGAGAGAGGCTTGACAGGACATTGGCATCTCCTGAATTGACGAATGAGGAGACCCTTAGAAATCTAGTGAAAAATCAGCTAAATTCTTCCGGTGATGGATTTGGAGGTTAGTATCTATTCAAACTTTGTGTGAATCCTTGTAAGTATAGTTGATGTAAGGTATTGGTGAACTGTTTTGTAATCTGAGCGAATAATAGTTTGTAATTCATAACTTTGGGTTGGGCAGAATGTAGTGAAAGTGTAGTACAGAGGAAGACGGTGGAAGTTTCCAAGTTTCTTGACATGTTGAGGAGTGCTTCTGTAGATGATGATGGGGTTTCAAAAGCTAGCGAGGGATCACATCGTGAATGGAAAGTAAGCTCACTCAGCTGGAATGCTGGAAAATTTACCTTTTTTATATCCTTAAAATTCTTTTTTATCTTGAAAGAGAGAAATCATGGCAGATGAGCAATATCATCACCTTGTTGATTGTGTTCAATTGTTCTGTTGGACATCATGTGTCAGAGGACCATTGTACTTTATTTTCCTTTTTTGAGGTTTTTAAATTCTTGTGTGTTTTCTCTTTGATCATGATTATTGGTAGTTAAATCAACTGACAAATATTTTCCAAAATGGCTTCTATATATATTGACATAGTTGATGCCTGCGGTTTCTGACAGTTAAAACAGGATAATGAAGAGTTCCGTGTTATGTATCGTGAAGGACCTGAGGGCACTCCTCTTCATTCATTACTTGTTGAAGGCTATGTAGAGGGGCCCGTAGATGCTTGTGAGTTTCACTGAAATACTTAAGAGAATTTCAAGCTTCATCATAGAATACTACAATGATGAGAAAAAAACCGCACAAATCACTTTTTTATTCATTATTGGTAGTTTTTATTTAACTTCTGTACCTCAATGCAGGTTTATGTGTCTCTTGGGAGTCAACCCTCTACAGGAAATGGTGAGACTTGTTTCCATCATTGTTGATATTTTCCCTTTTCATAATATCTTTTTTATGTATAGGGAATACTGAGTATTAGTTGATGTAGTATGTGAATAATACTGACACTTTTCTTTTCCAAGAAAAATATAGTTAAAACATCTATACTTGTTTAAAATTTTGTATTCTTTTTCTTCCTCCCTGATTTCAAAAAACTTGTGCTTATGGTTCATTTATTGTTTGTCAGGCTCATCTATGAGCACAATCGACCTTTTTTCTTCCAAGACTTTTCTTATTGGCATAACCAAGAGTTCCAGGTGTATCATCTTATGATACTAATATTTCTTTATGGTGTTATCAATTTTCTGGACTTCAGAAAGTATGAATCTGTTAACTCTGGAATTGTTTTGCTGAATTTCACCATTATCTTTGTCTTGAGTGAGCTAGTCTAGTATTTGTCGTGCATGTGCTTGATATTCAGCCATGCGCTGTGATGTGAACTTATTTCTATTCCGAGTCCTCCCAGTCCTCCTCTGTGAAAAGTTTGTTGGCTATGGAAAATGATGTCAAAATGAAAAGTTGTTTCTTTTGATATTTGTCTTATTCTTCTCACACGTCTTCTGTGGAGGAATATATCTACTCTTGCATCCAAAATTAGAACAATGTTAGCTTAAAGGGCTTATCAGTTTTGCCTATACTTGCAACCAAGAAAGGTTAAGAGCTAATAAGATTTATATAGTTGAAATTAAGATGGTTTCTGTGAGAACCTTTGATGTGGATTGTAATTGGAATATAATTTTCTCTTCTCTAATTCCTTACTTTCTACCAGGTGGCCTCAGTATAATTTTCCGACGTTCAAAATCACTGCTTTACAATGTTTGCAAAAGGTCCGGATTTGTGAGCAGATATCTTTAGTGAGGTTTGTCCATCATAAAAACGCAGCAGTTGTTTGAAATTTTCTTACTTGATTCCTTTAATTTCCCTTAATTCTGTAACTTAAAGATGCTGATTTTTCCTTATGTTTTCGGAAGAAAGAATGAAGGTTACTTGGCCGCTGTCTGCCAGAGAGGCTATTGTGCACTATTTTATGTTTGAGTATTTTCAAGATGATCTCATTGTTCTTCTATTTAACACGGTATGCATTTAAATGTTGGAATTTATTTTCATCAGATTCTCTATATTTTTTCTACCTGTGTCCAGAAACCCGAGTACTTTCGGACTGATGGCTAAACAAAAGAATTTTGTTATCATTTTACTTTCAGATTGATGATGTGAAGAGCATTGATAAAAATACTCATGGGTTCACTAATGATGGAATTCCTGAAGCAAAAGATGTGGTAAGGATTGAGGTGGTGGGAGGCGTTGCTATACAAAAGGTGACCCAGGAAAGAAGCTACTTTAGGTGAGTTCGTCTTTAATTGGTAATATAAATTGGCTATACTACCTCTGTGGCCGCCTATGAGAATGGGTTGAGCTGCGTCATTTTTTTTCCGATGGAGAAAAATACCAAAGGACATAGTTAAGGCCACATAAAACCAAACTTTGCGTTGCTTGATAATCTATATGGAGCAGAAGACAAAAACTAATCATTGAAGTTTCCATGAATAATGAGATAAAATGAAGGTGAATCATGTAGTTTCTTTGTGCTTAAAATGAAACAAAATCATAGTTAAGCTGGTAGATTGCTTGTAATTGCTAATAGGAAAGGCACCAAAGGAGAAAAAGAAAAATAACTGTTACCGCGCAACAATGTTCTGTTTTTGGTGCTCTTTTGTCACAAAATTTTGAATTCTGCCAATTTTTGTAGGACAATAGCACGTATGGATGTGAAGGTTGACTTTGTCCCTCCTTCCCTCATAAATTTTATTTCAAGGCAGCTCATCGGAAGTGGTTTCAGGCTCTATCAAAAGGTAATTCAATTTCTTCAGCAATGTTTTATCCTTGAGCACGTGGTCATCTTGTTTGCTATGTGTCATGCTACTGTATGTTACCAGCTAATTCAGCTTTTTAACTTTATTTCAGGCAGTGGCTTCTGCATTTAGTGATAGTGAAGAGTACAGCAAGGCCTTGAAGGAGCCACTTTATGCCCGAATACGTGAAGTTCTTTATTCCAGGAAGGAGTCCAAGGAAACTTGGAAAACTGAAGAGCCAAAGAATGATACATCTATTCTGCCTGAAGAAAATCTGATAGAAGACATGCAAGATGGCCCAAGTGATGCTGAACAGAATGTTATTAGCATTAACCATGCCTGTGAATCTTCGCCAAACAATGCATTAGTTACAGATAAAAAGCTTGTTGTTGAGATTGATGAGTCTCTGAGAGAAAAGGAGCTCAGGCATGATTCCTGTATTATGCCGGAAGAACATCTTATTGGAGGTATGCAGGATGGCCTGAGTGATGTTGAACAGAATGCTCATAACGTGAACCATGCCAGTGAATCTTTGCCCAATGATGCACAAGTTACAGAGAGAAAAGCTGTCAATGAGATAGAGGAAGAAGAAAGCGAGGAAAGCACGTACTTAGAGGAGAGTGACAAAGATATGGATCAATCCTTTGCCGATAAGATCCCAGAAAATTGTCATGTGAATGTCAAAACAAATGTTTCTATCAGTCCTCGTGTGCAACAAGCTCTACAAACATTAGAGAAGGCCATACATATTGTTCGTGAACATGGGTTTAATGGCCAAAGCAGTCCATCCCTTCTTCTTACCAATAAAAAGCCTCCTAACACGGAAAAGGGTGACAATAAAGACACAAATTCTTCAGAAGATGAAGTCTGTACAAAAGTTGAGGTATCCAAAAAAGAAACAGTAGAGAAAACTGGTAATGAATCGAGAAATAGCTCTGGAATTCAAGATGACAGGTACATTTCAGTATCAGTTTCCCTGGTTAGACATAAGCGAATGTATAACAATGAACTAACACTGGTTTGATCATTCTTTGCAGGCAAGCCGGATCAAATTCTTACTTAAGGGAAGTGAACCATAATAGGATAGCGCCAGCATCACCAGAAGATGATCTTCCAAATCTGGGTGAGACCAACCAGGTTTCTTTGAGTTCCTCCCAGAATGGGACTATGGTAACAACACCTGTTTCAGACCAAACCATGCATGCTAATAATAAGCAACCAAACACAGAAGCAAATGTCATCCATGAAAACTATATCAATGAAAAGAAGAAATTAAGCCGGCGAAAAAAGCATTGGATCTGTTGCTTCTTCCCCTTGAATTCTGCTTAATTTATGACTTAGAAGAAGAAGCTTTTCAGCATCAATAAATGACTGCAGATACCTGAGAATGAATCTGTAACATGTTACACAAAATCTTGCTTTCAGACTACACTTTGTTTTATACATTTCTCTGAAGCCTTTTTGTCACCCCATTCGGGGATGTGTTTGTATTTATATTTATATTTATATTTATATTTTTTTTTCTTAGTAGAATAAATTTGTACTTCAGGAAATGATTTTATATGAAAATTGTTACAATTTTTCTTCAAAATTGAGCAATTAACTCTACTCTGCCATGATGGTTATGATACTTTCTAAAATCAGTAAATGTTATTGAAATTATTTTATTTTATTTTTGATAAAATTTAATATTATACTAGTAATGTGTAACTTTACAATAATCGCATTTTACACCTTATTAGTATCTTATTCGTTAAGAATTAATAATAATAAATCTAAACTTTTAATCATATATCCTATTTTGTCCGACTCTTTTAAGTCTAAAGTAACAAAAAAGAAAAAAAAAAAAAAAAAAAAAAAGAAAAGATTTTAATAGAGAGTTTGAATTTAAAACTAACTCATTTTTTTTTTTTTTTTAGATGATTGGGTGTGCGGGTCAGTTTAGACGTATCTCAACTAATTCCTATTCCCCAGGATCTTAGAATTATCGGTCAGGTAAAAACCCCAATGGCTATCCCTATAGCAATAGATGGGACTTGATTCAGAACCTCTTGAATAATACATCCAAGAGTTTCTATCAAACCATTTGATCACCCAGAGGTAGTTAACTAATCCAAATTTTTAAAGGCATGCTCAGTATAGAATTTAAATAAAGCTTTTTATTTAAAAACAATAAAGGAATAATTTTTTTAATGAAAAAGTGCTCAGTTGAAATAAAATTGAAAATGTTTCAAAAATAATTTTTAAAATAAAATCCTAAACAATAGTGTGTAAAATCAGAAAAACCAAAAAAATAAATATTTTTTCTTAATTCTTAATTTTTTCTATTAAAAAAAGTTTTTAATTATTACTAGAGTTTAATGAATTTTTTCTCCGAGATTTTACTTAATACTAATTTTTCCCTTCTCGTATCTAAAATAACAATTTACCATGCTCATCCATCAATATTTTGATAACGATGTTTAAGTACGGATCAATGATCAATAATAATATGCGTTCGTAATATGACAAAAACCCGACAATAAGGTTTAAATTTAATATATCGGAATAATAAATAAATGGTAATACAGTAAAACTTTTCTATGATCATATATGTGTGATCAAATTAATTTATTATCATAAAAAAATTATAATTTAATAGAGATATAGTTAAGAAAATTACTGTTTTCATTTATTATTTTATAATTCACGTTTTAGTAGTATGTATAAGGATTTCAATAATTATTTTAGTAGTCTTTGTTATAATTAGATAAGAAGAGAAATAAAATAGTCTTGAGAATAATAGTATCTAAATATAAAAAGTTTCGTATCAAGAAACTCTAAACATGCTTGAAAAGATAGAAATATTTTAGTTTCAACAAGAAGGTATCTATGCTAACGAGTTAATATGCACCCGTAAATTAAAAGATGCGATAACAACTCTAAAGCATAAATTATTATCCCAAATAACTTTAGATAAATATTTTATTTTATCATAAATCTTTAATGTTGTAACATAGTATATATTTTTTGGTAATATACAAATAATTATTACTATGTGGAGACTACTTTCTTAAGACGGTAATTAGAAAAAAATTATAACTTATTACAATGTAAAATTTATTCTTATTTATATCTTTTTCGAATTAGGACTAAAGTATTTTATAATTATATAAAAGTTATTTTTATATAAAATATTACTATAAATAGATTTAAAGAAAAAAGTAGCACATTGACACTAGAGAATAAATTGTTATTTCAAGTATTCGAGAAAAAAAATTATTTAGTTAAAATTCCGGGAGAAAATCGCAATAAACTCGATTTTAATTTTAAAAGTTAAAAATTTAACCGAAAAAACATTTAAATTAAAATATCACGCCACGGGACTAATATCACACCACAGTATAAATAGTCCCCGATTAATTTAAAATATTTCATATTCAGGAAAGCAAACGGAAAGATGAATAGAACAGAGAAGCTTTGGAAGCCTCTCTCCGGCGTTGTCCGCCAAGCGCTTCGTACGACGTGTCGTTTTGAGCTTTCAAATTACAATTACACTTCAACCTCATGGAATCGCTTCCTCAATTCATCTTCTTTCTCTCGTCCGTACGAACGGTGCCGTTCTGGTGCAAACCTTACATTTTGGTCCGAAACCTTCTGCTCGGAATCCGCCGATAGAGTTCACAACGTCACGTGCTGGAACTGCAATGCGGTGCCTGAAACGTCGCCGTTTTTGTTTTGTGAGTCCTGTCGGAGTGTTCAGCCTGTTGATCAGTCGGTGAATTATTTTCAAATATTTGGATTGTGAGTATTTAAATTTCAAGTTTAAGTTTTTTCTTGGTTATTTTCTATATATATATATATATATATATTTTCTGTTGCTATTACCCTTTTTCTTTTAGTAATTGCTGAATTACTGTTTGGTTCGCGAGAAAGTTTAGGAAAGAAAAAGAAAAATGAAATTTGAAATTTACCTTTGATTGATTGCGAGAAAGATTTGTGTAAATGAAATTTGAACTAAATGGAACTAAAATTGATTGCTCGAAAGATTAGTGCAATTATGGACCTAAGAAATGAGTTCTATTGTCTCATTGTTTATTGTATTTGAGAGTATAAGCAAGGAGAGTTAATTTTTGATTTCTAGTTTGGATAACGAAAGAAGCTAAGGGAACTGATAAATATAGGGATATGAGAATTTGACAACGATGGAAATTTTTTTCATTATTTTACTTTCCCTTGGAAAATGAAATTGGCTCGACAGACTAAAAGGTTATCTTTATGTTTCACTGAAGATTTTTCAGCTACTATATGGAAGATGGTTAAAAGAACGAAACACGTGTAATGTTTACAAGTTACATTAATGTATAATCACAAGTTATTAAATTTTTGCAATTGTGAATCGTGATACTTTCTTCCCCGAACTTTACATTTGTAACATTAACAAGCCATATTTTGTGGCGTTAATACCCTTCAAGTTGTAAAAGTTCTGAGGGTAATTATAGAATCTATCTTCTCTTCTTTCTATTTTCATTTTCACTTAAGCATTCAAACTATGTAAAGTCTGTAGCTTCTCTCAGCTTCATTAGCTCTGTTTCTCCCAACTGGACCGAAAAGTTAGTTTCAAAATTAGTGTACCAGTAATATCAATTTTTAGTAGTGGGCTGTATATTATAGGCAGTTAAGTTGAGGTTGTTATGGTTTCTGTACTTTTATTTTGAAGTCCATAAACACAATTATTTTTCGGTTAATTCATAACAGGGGGAAAAAGTATGAAATAGAGGATGGGAGTCTGGAGGGAAAGTACAAAGACTGGCAGAAAAAGCTACATCCTGATCTAGTTCATTCAAAATCTGAGGTCTGTTCCAATACTTGTGAAATTCTTGAAAAAAAAAAATGTGTTGTTTGATATCTTATGATTTTGTGTTAATATGTTCTTCTGTTTGCTAGAGGGAGAAAGAGTATGCTGCTGAACAGTCTGCTTGCGTGATTGAAGCCTACCGCACACTTAGGAATCCATTGTCTCGGGCAATATACATTGTAAGATTTACTTTAAGAATCATTAGGATGAATTTCTTGTCAATTTTATTACACTCGGAAAATTATCAGGGCTTTCTAGTTTAATATGTAAAATATTTTGCACTTTTTTAAAAATAATTAGCAGATACATGTAGTGAAGCGAATATTAGTATGATTACAAGAGAAACCAAGACTTGAGTGTGCATTAGCTATAGATTAGTGTACTCCTCACCAGAGGACAATTGAATCTTTGTGGATTTAGTATATTGTTGTTGAGAAGCTATTGATGTATCTGGTTTATGGTCCTTGTGATTTAAATTATTCATTTAGTTCCATAGATATGAAAGAAGACCTTCTTTATGCTTCTCATCAATGCTTCTTTTGTCTTATATATATATAATCGCTAATGAAATTAAAAATTTTACAATTTGCTTTACAGATGAGGCTTGAAGGTGTAGATGTTAATGAAGAAGAGACAGTTTCTGAACCAGAGTTGCTCACTGAGGTATGTGTTGGTGCCTTGTTTGATATAAATGTGAAGCTTCAACTCTTTATAGTTCTATCTGGAGTTCCCTTCAGAAAAATCTTTTTGTCTTTTACAAGTAGAAGGATTGTTAGGATGTATAGAAATATGGGGAGGAGCGTTTTGCACTTTCTTGCTGCTCTTCCTTCTCATTCGATTTGTTGATAAATATCTGATGCTTCTGATAAAAATGGCGAGGAAATTTTTTGGCTTCTTGAACCTTATGTTGAATCTCTTTTCTTTTTTTCTTAATTAAAAATATTTAATGGCGGTTTCTGATTTAACTACAGATTATGGAAATCAGGGAAGCTGTAGAAGATGCAACTGATTCGCAGGCTTTAAATCAAATAAAGTCTACGGTATGATACAGCTCTTGATCTATAGATTTGTTTTGTGAGGGTAGACTAGTTTGTTCAGAGTGTTGGATCAAAATTTTCATATGCATATATTGCATGCTGAGTGTTGGCTGAAGTGAGCACTGATGAGACCGAGCTAGACAATCATCTATTCCATGGTCTGCATTTCTGAAATCACATTCTGTAGACTGTTGAAAGTATGGAAGATAATTGCCTGATCAAGGACCTTGAACAGGATGGTTGTGTAGGAACACGGCCTACAATTAGTGGGCTATATCTTTTGCAACTCTGCCTGCGGACAGTTTATAGAAGAAAAGCGTCGATGTTTACTAAATTTTAGTGCCACTTCAGCAGAAATGTGCAGACTTATTTGATGTAACTACTATTATTGTTTATTACATTTTGTTTTTAATTTCTTTAATTTTCCTTGTTTGGTCAGATGCAAGAGAAGTTGATGCATTGGTCAAACTCCTTTGCCAATGCATTTCAAAATCATAAATTTGACGATGCGCTAATATGTATCCGAAGAATGACTTACTATAGTCGTGTAAATGAAGAAATTGCAAAGAAGCTTTAATGCAGGTATTCCATCCAAGCATTTAATATATTGGCTAGAGGGGCTACAAATATTATTGTTTACAAATGAGAGAAAAAGAATAAATAATAAGAAAAGATATTATCAAGTGTTTTTGTTGACAAAGGTTTTTTTGTTGTCGAATATGACAAATATGCACATGTACATTAATGTTATTGATCTTAACTTAGGTATACTTCTAGAGGTAATGATCATTCGTCTTTGCTAGTACTCTAACAGTGACCTTCTAGAAAGCAAAAATTTATTTCTAAGAATTAAAAGTGTGACAAAGTATAAATATTAGGTTAGGGAGATCTATATCTGCAACTGCGAGTTTTACATGACAATTTGAGAAGTACAGATCTTACTTTGTCATTATTAAACCATTTGGAATCTAAGTTCTTAGTAACTAAGTGAGTAATAATAATGATAATAAAATTTCTGACAAAATTGTTATCTAAACTGTTTTCAAGGTTTTGATGATTTAATCCTTATTTTTGCTGCCGTAATCAGCAATTCCTTATGGAGTCGACAACAGTTAACTTCAAGATCTGATGCAGATGACTTCACATTAGATGTGGGTATTTATTTTTCCTCTTCTTAGTGCAAAACTTGTAATGTTTGGATTTTTCATGTCAGCTTATTTCTATTAGTGCTTATTACACATTTAATCTCTGCTAGTTAAACAAAACTATAGTTTACTCCTTTTTCTGCCCCTTTTGTAGGTGAAATTTCTGAATTTGATGGATGGCCTAGTTGCTACTGAAGTAAACACAGATGAAAGAATCTGAATAGGAAAGTTGAGATCACTGTGGTACCTATTGTCACATTAGCTCTTTTTTAATTTTTGTAATTTAATGATCTGAGCTACATTTTCTTTTTTGAAAAAAAAAAATTGAATTATAAGTGTTCACGTATGTGAGTCTGACACATTTATCTTAGTATTTCCTGGGCTTTTTTGGCCAGAAATAAATGCATGGACTACTAAATGAGATTCTTTTGTTTATTTTATGAAATATTATTCCATGTTAGAGTTACTGCTTGTAAGATATTTTATTGAGTGATGTCCAAGTTTTTCAGCCTGATCGAGTAGATATTGTTTGACATTCTCATTCAGATTCATAAGTACAGTTCCCAGTAGATATTGTCTACTTTGATTTCACGAAAATGGTGTATTAAGAAGCGATGACAACAGAGAAATGGGTATAAGATTTTATGTATATTGTCTTTACTAAAGTATAAGCCAAGAATATAGGTCATCAAAACAAATATTATCCCAAACAAACACAATTCAGTTTAAGAACTTTCGGCTACGTATTAAAGCAGACTTTTTGTGTAATACAGAACGAGCTAAATCTTGCTTACCCTCCCTGTTAAGCCCGAAAAATATTGTTCGAAAATTAATATTACTAGGAACAATTCCACTGTCTAACATTTCTGATATAAGCTGCAGGGCTTTTTCAGATTTCCCTACCTTACACAGACAACTTATGAACATCGAATAAGTCTTAAAATCAGGGTAAGGTCCTTTCGTTTTCATATGGTTAAAGACATTCCAAGCTTCAATAACCTTACCCACGTTCACGTATCCTCGAATCAATGCAGAATAAGTGACGACTGTTGGCTCACAACCCTGTTCTTGCATTTCGGCAAAAGTTTCTAAAGCTCTTTCTATTTGTTTTTCTTTGAAAAAATGGACTATTAAGGATGTATAAACATGGACAGTTGGATAAACGCCTACCTGCTTCATCGACTCCACCTTTGCCAATGCCTCTTCTGTTTGTCCCCTTCGCAATAGTCCATGAACAACGCTGCCATAGATGTACTGATCCAGTTTAGGTCGATCTTCTTCAACCTCATCAAGCAATGCTAAGGCTTCTTCCAATCTTCCTGCTCGACAAAGAGCTCGAACATACAAGGAGTAACTTAGAGGGCGAGTGAAACCAACTTTGCAGAGTGAATCGATGCAACTTCTAGCTGCCTGCAGCTTACTTACTTCACTTAAACAACCAAGGTATGTTTCAATCAATTCCTTATCTGGGATATATCCTGCATGAATCATCTCCTGAAATATTTTTACAGCGTCATCTACCTTCCTACCTTTTCTCCCACAAAGCAATATGACTAAATACTTGTAGGTACTACCTGTTGGATTGCAGCCATTACCTTTCATCTCCCCAAAAACCCTCAGAGCAATCTCTGTTAGACCTGCTCGACCATATTGCATTATCATGATTGTCCATGTATCTGGCGAGATTATGTAACGTTTTCTTCTCATCTCGAAAAAGAGGTTCCTCATGTGCTTAAAATCTTTCCCACGTCCTGCAATCTTGATCGCCAAGTTGTAAGTTTCTGTACTGTGGTGATAACCAGCTTGTTTACCTACCCATGAGAAAAATTGCAGAGCTGTGTTACCATTCGTTTCACATTTGCGCAAAATCTCCAGAACAAGTTCTGGTGTAAACTGGATAGCGCATTTCTCTAAAGCTTCTTGAACGAAGCACCAGTTCGTGGAGGATGATAAGATCTTACAAATTTCTTTCAAATCCTGCTCACCGTAAGCCTTTGAAGGTGGCTTCACCAAGACAGAATTCATCTTCTCTTGCTCTATTTGGTTATGGTTCAACTCCACGTGGAGTTCTTGTCTCCTGCAAGTTTCATTACTAGAGAATTCACCTTGAGAGTGAAGTTTAGAGATTCTTTGGAGCTGCTTGACTTTTTCGACATTATCCATCTCTCCCCTTTTCTCCATACAAGATGTAACCCAATGAAATATTTCATCCCCAATTGCTATTTTGGAATCCTGCATTTTATTCAAAACCTTAAAAATCTCATCGGTCCTGGAAACTCTACAAAGCTCCTTGATAAACACTGAATAAGACTTCCAAGTGGGTCTGATACCGTAATCTTTCATGCTCTCGAACGCTTTCCAAGCTTCGGATATATGATTTTGGCGAACATGACCTGCAACCATAGCGGTGATTGCCACGCTATCTGGCTGGACTCCTCCGTGCAGCATCTCATCGTATAGTTCACAGCCTTTCTGATACTCATTTAACTTGAAGAGGCTTTGCATTAGCTCTGTATAGGTAGAAGCCAGAGGCAGATAATCAGATTCTTTCATTTCTTGAAACAGAACGAGAGCTTTAGAAAGATCATTTTTCCTCAAGTGTCCACTAATAATGAACCCGTAGACCTTCCCATCAACCAAATCTCTTTTCTTCATAATGTCGACGATCTCCAAAGCATCTGAAATCCTACCAGCCCTACACAGTCCTTCCACCAAAGTCTTGAAATAGTCGTCGTCAATTGATACCTCCTTACTCTTGAGGTCCTGAATCAATTCTAAAGCTTCCTTAATTCTCCCAGAGGCGCAAAAACTCTTCAGCATATGAACATAAACATCATGCTCCGGAATCTGAGAGATTTTTATCATATCATTGGCAACAGAGTGGACTGCATCAACATCTCCCAATCTTGCAGCACAATTCATTACCATCTTGTACAAATTCAAATTGAGCAGCATCTCCTTCTGTGCCGCCTCTTTATAGAACTCCAAAGCTATGTCCCCTTTTCCGGCATCACAAAGCGATCGTATCATTATCTTGTAAGCTGACACATCAGGTTCAAAGCCGCATTTCTTCATATTATCAAAGACTAATAAAGCTTTCCCTATCAGCTTCGCCTTTCCATACTGCGATACAAGAATTGTCCAAGTCTTGATACTCTTCTCACACGAGTTCATCTCCATTTCTTTCACCAACTCCTCCATCAGCCCAAACTCTTTCGCTTCGCCAGCTATCGACAACATGGTATTATAAATCTCACTCGTATGATGAAACCCTTCTCTTACCTTCACCCAATTGAAAAACCTTAAAGCCAAATGCGGCACTTTAAAGCATCGTTTCAAAACCTTCTCAACAACCTTAGGATCAAACCGAAAACCCAATTTCCCCAACCTCTCCTCCAGCGAAACAACACACTTTTCAGCCCTAACAATCTCTGTTATCTCATGAACCACAGGACTGACATCAATTTCACTCAAATTCCCCATCTGGGTATCTCCCAATACCGAAAATTTCTCCTCTTGGGCATTTCCACAAACACTTGGTAAGCAAGAATCAAAATTTTCGCTAACCCTGCTTGCTTTCTCCTCCGTTTCTCGTGATATCGAAAGCCCAAATGGGGTTTCATCTGGCACAACATTATCAGCCCCTAAAATTTCAGTTATTTCGTTAAAAAGGGAAGAAATTTTCTCTGTTTGGCCCTTTGGAGGGTGATGCTGGGCATTTTTAGTTTGAGAAGGTTTAGATGATTTGGAAAAGGTTGACAGACGAGAAATCCAAACTCTACAGAGTTCAGATTTTCTCAGTTTACAGCTTGAGTTTGAATACAAGAATTTGAATCTGGCTAAGTACACCATGGTTTGGTGATTTTTCAATGCATTAAAACTTCATTTACCCGCTATTTATGAACCAACGGCCATTGCCGCCACAACAATTATTAACCAACTTGAAGGGAGAGTTTACTTATTATATTCATTTAATCATTAGTTATATTAATTTATTTAATGTATTACAAATATTTTATACGAACTTCTTTGTGCAAATTAACCTTACATTATTATATATGAAGGTTTAGTAAAATAATAAAATCTCTTTACCGGTAGTAGATTGTTAATGAGTTATTAGAATATACATTATTATAAGTTTATATATGTTTATCGAATTGTTTTTTTACACTGTTTATTTTAATTTCTAAACTTAACGGTTGAAGGATTTACGTTATTTAAAAATATCATGAGGATTTTTTTTATTGAATAAAACCTAGGGCGAATTAATATCTTTAACTAATTTACATATGTTATACTTTAATTTTGAATAAAATTTAATATTTAATTTTATAAATAGTTGGGTCTATTTTATCCTCAATATATTACAATTGGGCTGGCCCAGGCTCAGCCCAGTATTTCGTAAAGAGATGTGTTGTTGGGGAAGTTGTTCGAGTTGAAGTATTGCATATCACCGCCACAACGTGCCACGTTTCAAAATTTTACAAACACAGCAGCGTCTGTCACGATCGCTAACCACGTGATGATATCCTTCCCCACTTTATATTTAGTTTAAACGGTGTTTTAATAAGTCCCTTAAGTTTAAAAAATAACAAAATGCCCCCTATTCATAAATATGATACTAATTTTTTTTACCAAGAATCACCAATATGATAAGTAGTTTTAAAAGAGCTACCACATAAAAATATGTGACGTTGAATAATTGGATATTGTCTTTACATGCAACAACAGATATATTATATTATTCTATTAGTGCAAATATATCATATTAATAATTATAATTCATCAATAATCATATATTAGTATGACTATCGATTTTAATAAACTATCATAAGAAGGAAAAAAGAAAGCCCTCATCATGTTTCATTTTTTGTTTAAATATCAAAGAGAGGGATTATTGTCATCCACGTATCGTGGTCATGGAATGTTGAATAAGAAGAAAGACTTAATTTATTGTAAATAAAGTTTGTATTATAAATTTTTTTGGAGCCATTTTATCTTCTACTAATAACTTAGAGTTGGTGGAAGAGAGAAAGTGAGAGCTAAGGTGAAAAAAAGAAGTTAAAATCTTGTTTTTAATTTGAATAAATTCAATTATTAGCAAAATTATTATCATAATTTCCCCAATGATAATAATATAAGTAAATATTAAAACTGCATATTGATAGTAGAAAATATATAAGTAATATTACACATACGTAATTTTCATACAACAAGACGTGGCAATATATGATTGACTAATTTAAAGTTAAAATCAAACTTTCACCCAATCACATCTTACCGCATAGTATTGTATGAGAAATTTTGTATGAAAATGATGTATATGTAGTATTATTCGTATATATAGGTCAATCTTTTATGTTGTTTACGAGGCAATCTTATCTACAAGTTTTTATTTTGTACACTTAAGGGTTTGATTCGTTATTTTTTAAAATACTGGGGTCTTAAAAAGATTCGTACATATGTGTATATATACACCATCAACCAATCTCTTCTCTTCATAATGTCGACGATCTCCAAAGCATCTGAAATCCTACCAGCCCTACACAGTCCTTCCACAAAGTCTTAAATAGTCGTCGTCAATTGATACCTCCTTACCTTAGGTCTCGATCAATTCTAAAGCTTCCTTAATTCTCCCGAGAGGCGCAAAAACTCTTCAGCATGAAACATAAACATCATGCTCCGGAATCTGAGAGATTTTTATCATACATTGGCAACAGTGGACTCATCAACATCGCCCAATCTTGCTGCACAATTCATTACCATCTTGTACAAATTCAAATCGAGCAGCATCTCCTTCTGTGCCGCCTCTTTATAGAACTCCAAAGCTATGTACTCCTTTTTCTGCCCCTTTTGTAGGTGAAATTTCTGAATTTGATGGATGGCCTAGTTGCTACTGAAGTAAACACAGATGAAGGAATCTGAATAGGAAAGTTGAGATCCCTGTGGTACCTATTGTCACATTAGCTCTTTTTTAATTTTTGTAATTTAATGATCTGAGCTACATTTTCTTTTTTGAAAAAAAATAATTGAATTATAAGTGTTCACATATGTGAGTCTGACACATTTATCTTAGTATTTCCTGGGCTTTTTTGGCCAGAAATAAATGCATGGACTACTAAATGAGATTCTTTTGTTTATTTTATGAAATATTATTCCATGTTAGAGTTACTGCTTGTAAGATATTTTATTGAGTGATGTCCAAGTTTTTCAGCCTGATCGAGTAGATATTGTTTGACATTCTCATTCAGATTCATAAGTACAGTTCCCAGTAGATATTGTCTACTTTGATTTCACGAAAATGGTGTATTAAGAAGCGATGACAACAGAGAAATGGGTATAAGATTTTATGTATATTGTCTTTACTAAAGTATAAGCCAAGAATATAGGTCATCAAAACAAATATTATCCCAAACAAACACAATTCAGTTTAAGAACTTTCGGCTACGTATTAAAGCAGACTTTTTGTGTAATACAGAACGAGCTAAATCTTGCTTACCCTCCCTGTTAAGCCCGAAAAATATTGTTCGAAAATTAATATTACTAGGAACAATTCCACTGTCTAACATTTCTGATATAAGCTGCAGGGCTTTTTCAGATTTCCCTACCTTACACAGACAACTTATGAACATCGAATAAGTCTTAAAATCAGGGTAAGGTCCTTTCGTTTTCATATGGTTAAAGACATTCCAAGCTTCAATAACCTTACCCACGTTCACGTATCCTCGAATCAATGCAGAATAAGTGACGACTGTTGGCTCACAACCCTGTTCTTGCATTTCGGCAAAAGTTTCTAAAGCTCTTTCTATTTGTTTTTCTTTGAAAAAATGGACTATTAAGGATGTATAAACATGGACAGTTGGATAAACGCCTACCTGCTTCATCGACTCCACCTTTGCCAATGCCTCTTCTGTTTGTCCCCTTCGCAATAGTCCATGAACAACGCTGCCATAGATGTACTGATCCAGTTTAGGTCGATCTTCTTCAACCTCATCAAGCAATGCTAAGGCTTCTTCCAATCTTCCTGCTCGACAAAGAGCTCGAACATACAAGGAGTAACTTAGAGGGCGAGTGAAACCAACTTTGCAGAGTGAATCGATGCAACTTCTAGCTGCCTGCAGCTTACTTACTTCACTTAAACAACCAAGGTATGTTTCAATCAATTCCTTATCTGGGATATATCCTGCATGAATCATCTCCTGAAATATTTTTACAGCGTCATCTACCTTCCTACCTTTTCTCCCACAAAGCAATATGACTAAATACTTGTAGGTACTACCTGTTGGATTGCAGCCATTACCTTTCATCTCCCCAAAAACCCTCAGAGCAATCTCTGTTAGACCTGCTCGACCATATTGCATTATCATGATTGTCCATGTATCTGGCGAGATTATGTAACGTTTTCTTCTCATCTCGAAAAAGAGGTTCCTCATGTGCTTAAAATCTTTCCCACGTCCTGCAATCTTGATCGCCAAGTTGTAAGTTTCTGTACTGTGGTGATAACCAGCTTGTTTACCTACCCATGAGAAAAATTGCAGAGCTGTGTTACCATTCGTTTCACATTTGCGCAAAATCTCCAGAATAAGTTCTGGTGTAAACTGGACAGCGCATTTCTCTAAAGCTTCTTGAACGAAGCACCAGTTCGTGGAGGATGATAAGATCTTACAAATTTCTTTCAAATCCTGCTCACCGTAAGCCTTTGAAGGTGGCTTCACCAAGACAGAATTCATCTTCTCTTGCTCTATTTGGTTATGGTTCAACTCCACGTGGAGTTCTTGTCTCCTGCAAGTTTCATTACTAGAGAATTCACCTTGAGAGTGAAGTTTAGAGATTCTTTGGAGCTGCTTGACTTTTTCGACATTATCCATCTCTCCCCTTCTCTCCATACAAGATATAACCCAATGAAATATTTCATCCCCAATTGCTATTTTGGAATCCTGCATTTTATTCAAAACCTTAAAAATCTCATCGGTCCTGGAAACTCTACAAAGCTCCTTGATAAACACTGAATAAGATTTCCAAGTGGTTCTGATACCGTAATCTTTCATGCTCTCGAACGCTTTCCAAGCTTCGGATATATGATTTTGGCGAACATGACCTGCAACCATAGCGGTGATTGCCACACTATCTGGCTGGACTCCTCCCTGCAGCATCTCATCGTATAGTTCACAGCCTTTCTGATACTCATTTAACTTGAAGAGGCATTGCATTAGCTCTGTATAGGTAGAAGCCAGAGGCAGATAATCAGATTCTTTCATTTCTTGAAACAGAACGAGAGCTTTAGAAAGATCATTTTTCCTCAAGTGTCCACTAATAATGAACCCGTAGACCTTCCCATCAACCAAATCTCTTTTCTTCATAATGTCGACGATCTCCAAAGCATCTGAAATCCTACCAGCCCTACACAGTCCTTCCACCAAAGTCTTGAAATAGTCGTCGTCAATTGATACCTCCTTACTCTTGAGGTCCTGAATCAATTCTAAAGCTTCCTTAATTCTCCCAGAGGCGCAAAAACTCTTCAGCATATGAACATAAACATCATGCTCCGGAATCTGAGAGATTTTTATCATATCATTGGCAACAGAGTGGACTACATCAACATCGCCCAATCTTGCTGCACAATTCATTACCATCTTGTACAAATTCAAATCGAGCAGCATCTCCTTCTGTGCCACCTCTTTATAGAACTCCAAAGCTATGTCCCCTTTTCCGGCATTACAAAGCGATCGTATCATTATCTTGTAAGCTGACACATCAGGTTCAAAGCCGCATTTCTTCATATTATCAAAGACTAATAAAGCTTTCCCTATCAGCTTCGCCTTTCCATACTGCGATACAAGAATTGTCCAAGTCTTGATACTCTTCTCACACGAGTTCATCTCCATTTCTTTCACCAACTCCTCCATCAGCCCAAACTCTTTCGCTTCACCAGCTATCGACAACATGGTATTATAAATCTCACTCGTATGATGAAACCCTTCTCTTACCGTCACCCAATTGAAAAACCTTAAAGCCAAATTCGGCACTTTAAAGCATCGTTTCAAAACCTTCTCAACAACCTTAGGATCAAACCGAAAACCCAAATTCCCCAACCTCTCCTCCAGCGAAACAACACACTTTTCAGCCCTAACAATCTCTGTTATCTCATGAACCACAGGACTGACATCAATTTCACTCAAATTCCCCATCTGGGTATCTCCCAATACCGAAAATTTCTCCTCTTGGGCATTTCCACAAACACTTGGTAAGCAAGAATCAAAATTTTCGCTAACCCTGCTTGCTTTCTCCTCCGTTTCTCGTGATATCGAAAGCCCAAATGGGGTTTCATCTGGCACAACATTATCAGCCCCTAAAATTTCAGTTATTTCGTTAAAAAGGGAAGAAATTTTCTCTGTTTGGCCCTTTGGAGGGTGATGCTGGGCATTTTTAGTTTGAGAAGGTTTAGATGATTTGGAAAAGGTTGACAGACGAGAAATCCAAACTCTACAGAGTTCAGATTTTCTCAGTTTACAGCTTGAGTTTGAATACAAGAATTTGAATCTGGCTAAGTACACCATGGTTTGGTGATTTTTCAATGCATTAAAACTTCATTTACCCGCTATTTATGAACCAACGGCCATTGCCGCCACAACAATTATTAACCAACTTGAAGGGAGAGTTTACTTATTATATTCATTTAATCATTAGTTATATTAATTTATTTAATGTATTACAAATATTTTATACGAACTTCTTTGTGCAAATTAACCTTACATTATTATATATGAAGGTTTAGTAAAATAATAAAATCTCTTTACCGGTAGTAGATTGTTAATGAGTTATTAGAATATACATTATTATAAGTTTATATATGTTTATCGAATTGTTTTTTTACACTGTTTATTTTAATTTCTAAACTTAACGGTTGAAGGATTTACGTTATTTAAAAATATCATGAGGATTTTTTTTATTGAATAAAACCTAGGGCGAATTAATATCTTTAACTAATTTACATATGTTATACTTTAATTTTGAATAAAATTTAATATTTAATTTTATAAATAGTTGGGTCTATTTTATCCTCAATATATTACAATTGGGCTGGCCCAGGCTCAGCCCAGTATTTCGTAAAGAGATGTGTTGTTGGGGAAGTTGTTCGAGTTGAAGTATTGCATATCACCGCCACAACGTGCCACGTTTCAAAATTTTACAAACACAGCAGCGTCTGTCACGATCGCTAACCACGTGATGATATCCTTCCCCACTTTATATTTAGTTTAAACGGTGTTTTAATAAGTCCCTTAAGTTTAAAAAATAACAAAATGCCCCCTATTCATAAATATGATACTAATTTTTTTTACCAAGAATCACCAATATGATAAGTAGTTTTAAAAGAGCTACCACATAAAAATATGTGACGTTGAATAATTGGATATTGTCTTTACATGCAACAACAGATATATTATATTATTCTATTAGTGCAAATATATCATATTAATAATTATAATTCATCAATAATCATATATTAGTATGACTATCGATTTTAATAAACTATCATAAGAAGGAAAAAAGAAAGCCCTCATCATGTTTCATTTTTTGTTTAAATATCAAAGAGAGGGATTATTGTCATCCACGTATCGTGGTCATGGAATGTTGAATAAGAAGAAAGACTTAATTTATTGTAAATAAAGTTTGTATTATAAATTTTTTTGGAGCCATTTTATCTTCTACTAATAACTTAGAGTTGGTGGAAGAGAGAAAGTGAGAGCTAAGGTGAAAAAAAGAAGTTAAAATCTTGTTTTTAATTTGAATAAATTCAATTATTAGCAAAATTATTATCATAATTTCCCCAATGATAATAATATAAGTAAATATTAAAACTGCATATTGATAGTAGAAAATATATAAGTAATATTACACATACGTAATTTTCATACAACAAGACGTGGCAATATATGATTGACTAATTTAAAGTTAAAATCAAACTTTCACCCAATCACATCTTACCGCATAGTATTGTATGAGAAATTTTGTATGAAAATGATGTATATGTAGTATTATTCGTATATATAGGTCAATCTTTTATGTTGTTTACGAGGCAATCTTATCTACAAGTTTTTATTTTGTACACTTAAGGGTTTGATTCGTTATTTTTTAAAATACTGGGGTCTTAAAAAGATTCGTACATATGTGTATATATATATATATATATAGTAACGAAACTTGTTCTCCACACAAATTGAAATTACTTATAAACAGAAGATTATTAAAACCAAACATCGCAGCGAGTAATTCGTGATTCTTCTAGAAACCGGAAGAATGGGTTGGGTGTGGAGAGACGAGGACGACGCAGACTATTCCGTTAACTCTACGAACGGTGGAGGTGATTATTCCGTTAACTCATCGAACGGTGGAGGTTGCGCCACGAGGACGGTGGTGAGATCGCAGTGCAGAACCGAAGAAGTGGAACCTGGAAAGTTCGTTAGAAAGTGCGAGAAAACCGAAGAGGTTCTGAGGAACTGCATCGGAAAGTAAAATTCTAAACTCTCTTTCTCTTTCTCGTTAAGCTCTATTTCGATTACTTTTTTTCATCTCTTTCTTTGGTTTTTGTGAGGAAAAATCGAAAATTCTTGATATATTAATTTAATGTGTTTACGATGTTGTAGTTGTAATGGAAGGTCTCATATAATTGTTGAAGCTTTGTTTTCTCTCTGTGTATTGGAATTTATGTGCTTGGCGTTGAAATTTTAGAATTTTAAATTTTCTGTTCGGTTTTTGGTTCTTGATGATTCTTGATAGGGTGCGGCTATTGTAACACAAACTTTTGACAAATTTGTGACACAAACCTGATGACTTGGATGAGAGGTTAGAATTAGTTATTTTGAATGCAGACAGTGAAATTTTAAAGCCATTGGATTAAATGAATCAATGGTCGTGGAATTTATGTCACAATTTGTGACAAAAATCCGTTTTACGGCCCCTTTATGTAAACACGGAGATTGAAATCAAACGTTATATTAGTGAGAAAGTTAGTTCAGATGCGCAACGAACCAATTATGAGGCGCTTGAGATTATATAGCATTAACTCATTGTCTGGTTGTACCAGGGTAAGTAAATTTAGAGGGATGCTGTAGAGAGAATAGTTAGGTTGGCCGAAGTGTGAAGTATGGAAGTAGGTATTTAGGAGGTTGAATTATATCTAAATGTGTATGATTTTGAGGTTGTTTTGATATTTTGAAAGAAAAAAAAGAAAGATTTAGAGAAAATAGTTGCCAGTTTGTCATATGGATACATAGATATGTCCTATCTGGTGGGACATCTTTAGTATGGAGTGATAAGGATGTGCTCTCATGTCCATTGCTATGTACTCGTAAGATTCAAAAGTGCTATCTTATTCATTTCTTCTCTTTTTTAATTTTTCCAGAAATCATCTTAGTACTTTAAGCTAGAATTTTTAGTTGAGCTGGAAGGTGAAAATATAAATTTGAACCTGTGATGCAATTAGTTTTATGGCTTTGGAACATACCAAATTTTGCAATACTTAGATGATATGAATGTGTTTTCACAAGGATGTATGACTATGGAATTACATTATTTATATTAAATTATGATATTGGTTCATTGATAATTGATGTTACAAGATGTTTGAGTGGTGGGTTGAAAAAAGGGATGGAATTTGTATGCTAGCATCTAGGGGAAATAGATAAGATTAAACAATTTATTGCTGTATGTCAAAAATATATGATTAAGATTGAAGAGAATATGGAGACAAATTTCTTGAGATGGCTCTGTGATCTAAGATGTGGTCTTCTATTATAATCGCACACAGTGGCAGTAGACTAAATTGTTGGATTTACTTCGATTTGGTTGTGTTCTATTGCATCTTCTAGACTGTAATGAGCTTAAATTTTCTAAAAAGAATGAATAAACTATTGACTTCTCAATTTTGATTGTATCTTGAGCCACCTTGCACCTTTATATTGGTTAAAGTAGGACACACTATGCAATATCAATGCCATCGAACAGTTGACCATTTGGGTCATTTGTTTAGTCTTGTATTATCAAATAACGACTTGTCCTTAATTATTGTAATTGTAGCAATGCTCACCTATTCTTCTTGGTTCTTCATTCCTTTCATTTATATATTGTTTCCTTTTCGCTTTTCCGAATTTTTCTGAATTTCTTTGGTGTTTCATTTAGGCCTGTGGAAGTGATTAAATCCAACAAAGAGTACACTGAAGATGATGTCACAGAGCAGGTGATGAGAGGGTCTTACCCCTCTGGATCACTTGATGCGCCATTCGATTTTCCTGGGCTACGCAATGATATTGACTCAATTGAACATCACTTCTTTGGTGGGATCAGCCGCTTTTTTGAAGCAGCTGAAGATATGAAGAACCACATCTTTGATGCATTCGGGTATGACAGTCAATCTCCACCCTCACCATATACTAGGCGAGGGGTGCCATTTGAAGGCAATCAATCTCCATCCTCACCATATATCAGGCGAGGGGTACCGATTGAAGGCAGACCTGAGATGGAAGCCTCTCCTAAACTGAATCAGCCGGACTCCAAACCTGAAAATTTTGATTTCTCTAGTTTAGCTAAAGATGTTTGAACGTTATCATCGACCTTTGATGTGCCTTCTTTCTTCTTCGGAGTACGGAAATATATTTTAGTCAGCTGTTGTGATGGTGTTTTCGCTTCATGTGCAGAATAGTGACTAGTTAATGATAATAGTAGATTCATTTTCTGGGTTTTATAATCTTGATTCATACAGGCACATCAAATCCATCCTTCTAATCTATTATTTTTATGGTTATATTTGTGCTTGTGTGGATTTATTTTTGTACCACTAGTGATTATACTCCATTTTGATTTGTTTGATTACTAAATAGACTCTACATACAATGTTATGTATTTCAAGTAGTATCCCAGAATTCTCGCTGTAAGTGATATGTTATCACCAATGTTTTAAAACTTGNAGTCCTACCAAATTGACTGGATTTTATCTCATCAACTCAACTCCATTCAACACATTCATCCAACCAAAGAAAAAAATTTCAAAAAAAAACTTGAAAAAGGAAATTTTAATTACCAAGACGAAGAAGAAGCGCAGAACAGGAGTCCAGAAGAAAAACACCGCGAAGACGAAGAAGACGCAGTAACGCAGATGGAAGACGAAGAAGATGGTAATGGCTGCCTGGGTGTTAAAAAATTTTGAAACTTCCCCAAATGTTTTAACCTAAAACGCGAAAAATGTTTTTTTAAAAAAATTTTTAATAACATTATGGACGGCTATCCTTTACAAAAGGGACGGCCGTCCAACCCTTATGGACGGGCGTCCAGTCAGTATGGACGCCCGTCCACAATTAATGGATGGCCGTCCACAAGTTAGGGACGACCGTCCAGTGTTTAAAAAATATTTTTTTTAAGAATTAATTTTGGACGGGTGTCCAAAACTTACGGACGCCCGTCCAAAATTAAGGGACGGCCGTCCACAATTGGTGGACGGGCGTCCCCATGGAATTTTTTTTCTTTTTTTTTCATATTTGGGTGAAGGACGGGCGTCCATTATTTGTGGACGCCCATCCAAAATTAATGGATGGCCGTCCACAATGGATGGACGGCCGTCCCTAAGCTTTTACAAATTTTTTTATTTTATTTTAATAGGGACGGGCGTCCATATTATATGGACGGCCGTCCCTCGAATATGGACGCCCGTCCAAAATTAACGAACAGCTGTCCATAATAGATGGACAACCGTCCCTAAGCTTTTACAAATTTTTTTATTTTATTTTAATAGGGACGGGCGTCCATATTATATGGACGGCCGTCCTTCGCATATGGACGCCCGTCCATATTTGTGGACGCCTGTCCAAAATTAATGGACCGACCGTCCCTAAACTTTTACAAACTTTTTTATTTTATTTTAATATGGACGGACGTCCATATTTTATGGACAACCGTCCCTCGCATATGGACGCCCGTCCATATTTGATGGACGGGCGTCCATGTGAGTGAACGACCGTCCAAATTTGATGGACGGCCGTTCACTAGAAAAAAATTATAAAGAAATGGGAGAACGCATTCCACGTCGGCCGGTACAAAAATTCGATGCAAAAATTTTGGTGTCCGTAGTGTTATTGAAATTTTAATTGGACATTTGTTAGATATGAAAACCAAAATCAGCTGGTGTTATAGAAACTGATAAGACTGTAGTGTGCATTCCTCTCTCAGAGTTTAGTGCCCATATTTTTTGCCGAACTTTAGGGTTTAAGCGTTAAGCCCTTGAAATTTGAAGAATGATTTTTGTATTTGGGAGAATGACATTTTCCCACCCAAAGTTTGGTGAAACAACACTTTCTCAGCCGTCAAGTTTCAAAATGATATTTTCCCACCTTTTGTCAAGTTTTGTTAGTATTTTCTGTTAATATTTGATTGAAAAGACGAAAATACTCTTAAATAGTTTTTTTCTTATTAGTTTATTATAAATTAAAATTTAGTTAAATCAAAGTCAATGTTTTAAAATCCGGTCCGGTCCGGCCTGGCTGGTTGAATCGGTTAAATTGGGACTCGGCCAGTCAGTCGGGTCGGGTGAGCCTTAAACCAGACATAATTAGCTTGCCCAATTTCACCCGTGGTTGGATCGGGGGTATTGTAGCACCCGCCAGTCCAATCGTTATTTTGACAGAAATCGGGTCAATGCTAAATTAAAAAATTTAAAAAGTGAAAATGTTAATTAAACCCCTATTATATAAAAAATTAAACATTAAACCCCCCATCCCAAAGCAAATATCAAGTTATCAACGATTTCCCCCCTATTTTCACGCCACTTCCCTCCCTTTTGGTCTGAACGATTTCATCATCCATCAGAGTCTCCCCTTCACCGTCGAATCTCATGGCTTCAACCTTTGCCATCAACTGCATAGTTCATCATCAGTTGGGGTATCACGAATCTCCTCCCATTTTGCGATCTCTTCTTTTTCCTCTCCACTCTTCTTCATCGTCGATCTGCTCTATTAATTTGTCATCGTCAATCTAGGAGCTACACCGTCGTTTTCGTCTTCTTCTTGCTCAGGAACTGTCGCCAATCGCGATCTCTTCTTCGTTCTCGTCTTCTACTCTGTTCATTCGACACAGTCGAGCTCCAACTCTCCTGCAGTCAATGACAACTCGTCTTCACCAGCACCAGGTAACCATTTTTTCACATTGATTTGTA
Organism: Pistacia vera; assembly: GCF_008641045.1. Taxonomy (NCBI): domain Eukaryota; kingdom Viridiplantae; phylum Streptophyta; class Magnoliopsida; order Sapindales; family Anacardiaceae; genus Pistacia; species Pistacia vera. Next base: position 404,020 of record NW_022196157.1, on the reverse strand, counting down.
TTTTCATTTCTTAATGTGATGGCTTGGTCTCTGTTTGGTTGCCAAGAAATTGTAGAATGTTTATGGTGATTGAAATAGTCTATTGGATTGAAATAGTCTGGTTATAGGTGAAACGTTTATGATTGAAATAGTCTATTAGATTTTGATGACGTTAATATTGGGTGACTTAATTTTGCAACATATTTACACTAGTATGAAATAAGGCATTCAATGATGCAATTAGAAATTAGAACTTCTATTTTTTCTTCTACACAGGTGATGTAAACACACGACAAATCTGATTGCAATGCTCAAAACTTTTAATTCTTTAACTTGGAAGGATACAGATCCATGGAGTACAAGTTTTGCTCCTTAACCTTTACCCTCATGTCTTGTTCATTTTTGTTATGCCAAAGCCTGTTTACAACTATACTTTCTTCATTATATACTGACTAAAGTTTGTCCAAACAAAGTAAGAACTCGAGAAAGGAGATACCCAAATATGCATGCACAAAAGAGACACAAAGAGGTGCATATGCAGAGGTTTGCCAATGTCTAGAATGAAAGGATTAGCTCATTGCCATACATGACACCTTGTGTCCAAACACTCATACCCGTGATCATGGATCATAAGTTGATATTATTAAAAAAGAAATCACATCTTTCTTTCAAAGGAATGTTACAATGCCCTCAAGTAAATGATGTCTAACATAAATGGACAGTAGAAATTATAGTTAATGGATCTCAAAATGGGCAGTAGAAATCATAAATTTCCATACTATGATGACATAGTGATGAAAACTACAGTATATCCCTATAAAAAGATAGAAGACAAAATTAAAAAATACAAACTTACTTGAGGTCATGACTAACAACAAGTATAGTTAATTCTTTCTTCAGATGATTCAAAAGCTTCACAAGATCTGCGCATGCCTTCCAATCTAATTTTTCCAAAATTGAATAAGCGATTAAATAACTACCGAAGATCAAAGACATAATGTGCAAGTAGTTTAGTAACATAAAGCTGTAGATTACAGGGATCATGCATGCTTAATTATTAGATTGACTTCTTATGCTATCTAAATTTATATATTTACACAAAAAGGAACAATAATTCAGAACATTAGCACTGAATGCTTAGAGGGAATATAATGCTTTTATAATCCGAACACTGTTGTGTGCTATCCTAACAGCCTTATTTGTTATTTGTGTCGCCAGGGTAGAGATCAAGATTAAAGATAAAGAATATGTCATCATCCGGTTCTTTTCAACAATCTACTTTCGTGGATGTTTCACAAACTTTTCGAGGAACAAATGATATAGCATAGGGACATGTTAATGAGGGCGTGGATGAAAATGGGAAGAAGATATTAACACGTCTTTATTGTGGCAAGATAATCAGAGGTGGAGGAATTTATTGAGTGAAATTGCAGCTAGCGGATATAAAGGGAGAAGTTGGAAAGTGCCCTAAAGGTCCTTTCAATGTTAAATTCAAGATTAAAGAAGCACTAAATGAAATTGGGGCCAAGAATAAACAAAGAGTTGAACTTTGTAAGAATGTCAATCTTATAGAGCTAGTGTACAACAATTTGAGGGTGATATGTTAGATAAAGATCAAGAGTGTGAAGAGGTTTCTCCATGTCCAGCTCCAACTTCAACTTCAACTTAAAGCACTAAGAGAAAAAAATCTATTGGGATAAGTGACTATTTTGCTCCGAGGACTAAGTCTGGGTCTCAGCCCTCAATTAAGAGTGTTTTAGCCGAAAAAGAAGCTAAGTGGAGAGCGGACATGGCTGTTGCAATGTTATTTTATGATTCTTGCATCTTAACTAATGTTATTAATTCAATTTATTTTCAACCTATGGCGGATGCTATAGTTACAATTGGTCCTGGGTATAAAATCTCAACTTATCATAATTTGCGTGTAAATTTATTGAGAGATGCTAGGAAAGAAGTGCAATTACTTGTTGATGGTTACAAGAAAACTTGGAAGGATATTGGATGTACTTTAATGGCTAATGGTTGGACAAATAATTTACATAGGTCGCTGATTAATTTTCTAGTGTACTGCTTTAAAGGAGTGTGTTTTGTGAAATCAGTGGATGGTTCAGATTTTGTAAAGGATGCTGCAACATTGTTCAACTTGTTTGAGGAAATAGCTTTATGGGTTGGACCAAACAATATTGTCTATCTTGTCATTGACAATGGAGCAAATTATAAAGCTGCTAGAAGAATGTTGTCTGAAAAATATAGCAGTATTATTTGGTCTCCTTGTGCAGCACATTGCATTAATTGATGTTGAAAGACATAGCTGAGATGAGTCATATAGTCAACCTTTCGACACGTGCATTTGAGGTTACAAAGTTTGTGTATAATCATTCCTTTGTGCTAGCTTTGTTGAGGAAAAAACAGGTTATATACCTTTACCTCATATGTTTATTATTTACATTGTCAAGACATATTATATATGTAAATTTTTTAATAATTTACAAAATGCTAACATTTATTGTCTATCACTTGAATAGAGTTGGATAGAAATTATAGACCCAGGTTCAACCCGTTTTGCCACAACTTTCATTGCATTGAGCAGCTTACATCAGCACAAACATGACTTGCAATATACAGTGACAGATAGAACTTTAGTGGAATCTCGATATGCAAAAACTAATAAGGGCAAAGCCTTTATTTCCATAGTTCTAGATAACCGGTTCTAGGATGACATTGATATAATTTCCAAAGTTGTGAGTCCATTGATGCGTATGCTTCGGATTGTAGACTTGGATGAGAGGTCTTCAATAGGATATGTGTATGATGGCATGTACTGAACGAGGATGGGGATCAAGAAGCTATTTAAGAATAAGAAAAATTTGTACAAGCCTTATACAACAATTATTAAGATGCGTTGGGATAGGATGTTGCGTCGTGATATTCATACAGCAGCATATTATTTGAATCCTGCTTTTAAATATGATGAAGATACTTTTTCCAAAAAACATGAGGTCATGTATGGTTTCCTTGACACTATTGACAATAAAGCAAGTGCATTCAAAATGAGCAAGACAACGTTACTGGAGGAGAGTAGATTATATCAAGACCGTCTAGAAAGCTTTTCTCGTGAGCTTGCTCTTCAAACTTGCAAAACTACATGGCAGGGTATGTAATAGTTATTAACTTTTTAAATCTAATTTTTAAGTTATGAAATTGTGTTTATTTCTTATGTAATTTATACTTTTATTCTTAATAGATGAATGGTAAGGACATTTGGGTTTAGTGCTCCAAATTTGTAAAAGTTTCAATCAAAATTCTAAGTCAAACTTCGGCCTTTTCGGATGTGAGCGAAATTGGAGTGTTTTGAATGCATCCATACTAAAAGAGGAACGATTGGAGCATCCACAGTTGAATGATTTGGTTTTCACTCATTATAATTGCGTTTGCAAAATAGGTATAAAGCCTTCTCATTTTGTTATTTTCATTGATGTCTTTATGGTCATGACTATTGATTAGAGAGTTTGATGAAATTGAAGGGTGATAAGTTGATAGAGGAAGAGGAGGTTGGTGAGCTTAATTTTGATGAATTGGAACAATCATTATATGGAGAAAAGCTATTCCTATAGATGTGGTGATCACCCTTCTTATTATGACTCAACAAATGCTTCAGAAGGTTGTTTACAATTTTTTAAGCAATTTCAATTTGGTATTAACTAGTTTATATTCAATTAGTTTAAATGGGAAGATTTAACTTATGGTTTTCCTTTTTAGCTAGATTTTTTTGCAGATGATATCGTCCGATGTTATAATGATGACGATCATCTGTCAGGTGGTGTACGAATGAAATTTTAATTGAGGATGGAATGATGGATGAAGACCATAGGTGAAGATCATTTTTTGTTAGAATGTTGAAGTGTTACTTGAAAGTTAAACAACATTATGTATTTTTCTTCATCATTTTGTTATTTTATTTTAATTTGTTGTATTATTGATGTAATGATGTTTGATGATGCTTTGCTAAAGACTTTTTATTCTGGAGTTTATGATTTGGAGCCAAATTTTGGAAATTAGCTTTTGTGAACAGTAATTTTGCTGACATCATCATGCTGACGTCAGCATGATGAACATCGGTTGAACCAGCTGGTTCAACCGTTAACCAGTCGACTTGGACCCGACCACCTTGCTAGGTTTGTTCTCAGTCGTTTTTTAAACATTAGTTATCGCTCGATATAATAATTTTGAGATACTATGAGGATTTTTTTTTCTATTAACATGAATGTATTGATTTTAATAAATAAGATGTTTCATGTTTATTTATTTATTTTGCTTTTAAATATATAAAAAAACTAAAATATTTGACTTTAATTTAATACAAAAACATCTTAATAACAGTATTTTTTATTATTGTCAATAATACTCTTATCAAATGTATATAATTATAATTTTAACAAAATATAGGTGCATTACATAATTTAAGATTTTATTAGTTTTTTTTTTAATAATGTTTTTGCTATAATGTAATTTTAAATATATATCTAAACAATATAGTAACATATTAGTTATCTTTAAATTATAACATTTGCTCAGTTTTGATAATATTAAATTATTTTCAAACATGTAATCAAACGTGAAAAAAAAAAAAAAACCCACACACACACACAGACATGCCCTAGATTTATATATTCTGGTAGATTTAGTAATATATGTATTCAGTTCCAGATAAAAAAATAAACACTACCTTAAATATATAATTTTATTGGAGATTATAAAAGTTTCAAATCCTTCATTTAGAGACATGCAACAATAATTGGTGTCAAAGCTTATTGTGGTTGAAGCACTATAAGTTTTTCTTTTTTTAATTGATGAGGGGTTCGAACCAACTTAACGTATCTCAATAATCTTCAAATCCTAAAATTATAAAGAATAAAGCTTGACACTATCTCTATTAGCAGTACTATTACTTTTCTCTCTCTGTCAATATCATATTATTTCTTTTATTATTTTTGGTGTTAGTATTTATCATGAAAATACATATGAACTCATGTTACACAATTTGACCTCAAACTGGATATGATTGGGAAATGGGATTGAAGAAAGTGGTGAATTAGTGGTGCACTTCAAGTCTTCAATTGGCGACCTTTGCCTATTTCTCCATCACTCTGACCAGATCACAGTTATCTTCAAAGCAGGGTAACCACCTCAATTGCCCACCTTCTTCACTCTTCTTACGGCTTTATTCAATTTGGAGCCTAGTCATTATCATTTGTCTTAGTCAACCCAATTACTCATATTTGGGTTAAATTAATAATTATAAATTTATTTTCATTCGATGTATAATAACAATTTAGGTAATTATCAGGATTATGCCGTTGGACTCGTTCATAAAGTTTCAATTTTATGTAATAATAATAAATCTAATAAACTACTTTTGGGTGACTGCGTAGCTTGAAAAAAACTTTTAAGTATATTACTCAAGGATCTTAAGTTCGAATCTTTCTTCGTTTGCTAATAGGAGTAGTCACTGGAATTCTTACATAGTCGATAGTTCTAGGGTTCTAGAGGATTAATTGAGATACGCATAAATTGACAGAACCTAATTATTTCATGTTTTATTTAGGATTTTTTTTTTAATTATTTGGGATAATAAAAACTTAAATTTATTTTAATTGTGATTTTGGTGATAAATAAAATAAAAAAATGTTGAATCCAAAACGTGTTGACCATTTATGAGTTAATGTTCAGCTGTGTGAAAGAGAAATTAAAGTAAACTAAAGTCGACAATATCAATTAATCTTGTGAAACTGAAAATGACTCTTCAGCTAGTGGGAGAGTTAAGTACATATTGGTCCCTGAGGTTTTTTGAAATTATGTAAGATCCAGTAAAATCTGAAAGTATTACTTAAATCGTTATTTGTTAGAGTGATGTTATCACCTCTAATATTTATCTTATTAGACCCCATTAAAAATTTATATGGACCCCATTTAATTTCAAAATAACCGTTTATTATCATATCCTTTTCCACTCTTTTATCTTCACATTTACATCATTCTCTTTTTTTACTATTAAATATTCATACATTCGTTCGTACAATATTCAAAGGTTAAAATTAAAAAAATTGTACACAACAAAATTAAGGATAAAACAATAAAATTAAATATCATACTTAAAACATTCTCGCCGCTAGTTGCTTGAACTAATAGCTAAAAATATAACAGAATTTCAAAAAATGCATATAACATAGTAACATATTATATTTGGAGTCCAAGCGTTTTAAGTAGTAGACACAAAAATAGAATTTAGTGTATTTTCTCAATATTGTTTTTCTTCATTTTTTCTTGTTCGATGATTATATCAAATGATAAAATTGTATTTAGAAAAATTGGTTACAGAGTTTAATAAGATAAAGGTGGGATACCGATAGCATTGCTCTATTAGTTATTGACTGCTTGAAATTTTTTTGGATAAGTCTAAAATACTTCTGATTTGTTAATTTGTTTTTTTTTTTTAATTAATTGTTTTTCAAAATTTTTAATAGAATGGGCGGTTAAGAGTTTTTTATTTATTTTTCATGATACTATTAGTTTTCACTGTGAGTTTTAGAAATTTATATAAAAAAAAAAAAAAAATTAAACCCTTGTTCACTGATGTCTGATGAGAACCTAAATGTTGTTTCCAAATTATACTGGACCAACTTGTAATTGGATAAACTTTAGCGTCCAAAAGGTATTTCATTTAACTCTCTAGTGGGAATACCATTCAGTTTTCTTGTTGGTAATAATAAGATAAATATTTTTGGTCAACCATTAATTTCTTCACTATTAATTCAAATAATTATTTTTATAATTTTATAAAGACGGTTTTTTTTTTTTGGTTTTAATGAAAAATAATCTATAAAATAGTTTTCAATTTAATTTTACTTTACTGTTAATGTAGTAATTTCTATTATAGATTTATCAAGTTTTTTCGGGAGAAAAAAAAAAAATTAAAACTATTTTTAATCTCAGAAAAAAGTATTTATCTATTTTAGTTTAACATGATAAAACAGTATAGAAAATAATTTGGATATTTGATAACCATTTTGACCAAGGTTAAATAATATTTTTAATTTATTTAATTTATTTTTGTGTTGTAGTGTCTTAGTTATAACTGAAAAAATATTATATTTGTAATGTGTTTCGGAGATTTTAATTTGACATTAAATATAATTATCCTTTTATAAATCACGTTAAAATAACATTATTATACAGTTTTATGCATATATTATAATCGTAAATTGTTAAAAAAAAAAAATTATATCATGATTATTCATAAATAAACTCAATTATTTAATATAACTACAGTAACTTTTCTTTTTATAAAAATAAAAAACCTTTCAAGTAAAATCCTAGCAATGTAATTACGTAAAAATTCTTTAATTACAAGAAATCTGTTTCTATTTTTTATTTTATTTTATTGTTTTATATTTAATTTTCTTGTTAGAACCGGCGTTGGCCGGCAACAGTAAATCAGGCTCATCACACACAGCTTCAACCAACTCATAAATAAAAATATATAAAAAATAAAATAAATAAAGAATTAGTAACGCGTTTTTTAATTATTTTTATTGAAAGTTAGCAACAGAAAAACCGGTATTTCGTACCATTTTCGTGTGCATGAAAAAGTATGAATAACGTCAAATCAAAAACTAGACAAATCCCTTCTTCTTGATTTAAATCTTCTCAAAATCCTCTTCAAAATCTCTCTCTCATCAAGACTTGGTAAACTTTTTTCTTCTTCTTCTTCCTTTTTTATTTTTTATTATTTTCCCCTCTTTTCTTGGATGCTTCTGCCTTTTAAATCATTAAATTTGGTTTAGAATCCGTCAAATTAATGGTTTTTTTGACAATATTATTTATATGAGCCTTTGCATGATTTGAGGTGTCCAAGATTTTTGAGGAAGAAGAGTTGTCCCCCATTTGGGTGTAATTTTTATATATATTTTTTATATGCATTTGTGAGAAATTGCTTAAAGAGGGTTCATTTGAATGTTGTAGATTTAGAATTTGGGGCCCTTCTGGGAGATAAGAGATGGGGTTGTTTTTGTTTTTGTTGTTGGTGTTGTAGTAATTGTGTGACTTGAAGCTGTTTGTTTTAGTGTCAAAAAGAATATAGAGAGTGTGGAGAATTGATTGTTTTTAGATGGGAAATCATTGTGTTGCAAGGCCTTCAAAGGATTGTATTACTCAATCAATTTCAAACTCGATTTGGTGGTCGAAATCGACGCGTGATATGATTTCTCATACCAACAAAGGAGGAGAAGGCGCTACTGGAGCAAAACCTGTGACTAAAGAACCTGAAGGCCATAGTCTTGATTTACAGAAGCCTCCAACACCAATGAAGATAGTTAAAGATGTTAACTTAGAGGTTAAGCAAGCGAATCGGAAATCTATGCAAAAGACTTCAATAAAGAAGCATGGTTATGAGGAGACTAGGCAAGATGATCCTGCAAAACCAAAGAGGCCTCACAATGTGAGGAGAATGGCAAGCGCAGGGCTTCGCACAGATTCAGTTCTGCAAACAAAAACGGGTCACTTGAAGGAGTACTATAGCTTGGGGCGCAAGCTAGGACACGGGCAATTTGGGACAACTTTTCTTGTTCTGGAGAAAGGGACAGGAAAAGAGTATGCTTGCAAGTCAATTGCCAAGAGGAAATTGATCACAACTGATGATGTGGATGATGTGAGGAGGGAAATTCAGATCATGCATCATTTAGCAGGTCATTCTAGTGCTGTTACAATCAAAGGGGCTTATGAGGACCCTGTGGCTGTTCATGTCGTGATGGAGTTGTGTGAAGGTGGAGAGCTATTTGATAGGATTGTTAAGAGGGGGCATTATACAGAGAGAAAAGCAGCTCAACTAGCTAGGACTATAGTTGGTTTTGTAGAAACCTGCCACTCTTTAGGGGTTATGCATCGCGATCTTAAGCCTGAGAATTTCCTGTTCGTCAATGAGGAGGAGGATTCGCCTCTCAAGGCCATAGACTTCGGATTATCAATATTCTTCAAGCCTGGTATGTATTCATTCTGAAACTTTTACCTTTCAACTTGATCATGTTTATGTTTATGAAATGTTTGGCAAATTTGAATATTGTCAGAAATTTCTAATTGATTTCATGAGCTGTATGTGTTCCCTCAGTTGGCTGCACTGGTTAATCTTGTTTGCATAGACTGAAAGAGTTTAAAATTTGTATGCTGTGCTGTTCATTTGTTATTGTTATGTCAATTTCATATTGAGGGTCTTAAATTTCAGGGGATATTTTTACCGATGTGGTTGGAAGTCCATATTACGTTGCACCTGAAGTGTTGCGCAAGCGTTATGGTCCAGAAGCAGATGTTTGGAGTGCTGGGGTGATGATTTATATTCTGTTATCTGGTGTACCTCCATTTTGGGCAGGTAAGAGTTTTGAGATGTCTATTGTGTGATGAAATTATTTATTATATTGTGATCATACTTTCAACAGTTATGACTGAATGGTCATCTTGTGATTTCTCCGATTTCCAGAAACCGAGCACGAAATATTTGAAGAGGTTCTGCATGCTGAACTTGACTTCACATCAGATCCCTGGCCTAATATCTCTGAAGGTGCAAAAGATTTAGTCAGAAGAATGCTTGTTAGAGACCCCAAAAGGCGGTTGACAGCACATGAAGTTCTGTGTAAGTTACAGTTCACTTTCTGTGATATCCATCGAGACATTAAGGACAAGTTTTCAACACTCAGGAATGAATTAGGAAAAGTTTATTTTTTTTCAGAAATGCAAACTCTTCTCAGATTTACCTTCTTTGTTACTGCATTTTGGTTGTCGAATGCACAATCGAATTTATCGGTTATATGTGGCAGATAGTATTTATTAGGCCCTGAAATGTTTGTTTTGATTCTCTGCAGGCCATCCTTGGGTTCAGGAAAATGGAGTTGCTCCTGACAAGCCTCTTGATTCTGCAGTCTTAACGCGCTTGAAGCAGTTTTCTGCTATGAACAAGCTTAAGAAAATGGCTCTAAGAGTAAGTTTCTGCATATATCATAAGCCAAATCTCATATGCAAAATCTTTTCGGTTTCATGTTCAAATTGGATAAATGCGAAAAACCGAATTGACTTAATTTCTATGGAATGCAGGTCATTGCAGAAAGCCTCTCAGAGGAAGAAATTGCTGGACTTAAAGAAATGTTCAAAATGATTGACACAGACAACAGTGGTCAAATCACATTTGAGGAACTCAAAATTGGACTGAAAAGATTTGGTGCTAATCTTGATGAGTCTGAAATCCATAATCTAATGAAAGCTGTAAGTATAATTTTAGATTTCATATTACTATTATCTACAAAAACTGAAGTGATCAAATAGTTTCTATAACTTTTGCTATCAATCTGCTGAATTTGCAGGCTGATGTTGACAACAGTGGCACAATTGATTATGGCGAATTCATCGCCGCAACGTTGCATTTAACTAAAGTCGACCAGGAAGATCATCTCTTTGCAGCATTCTCTTATTTTGACAAAGATGGCAGTGGCTACATCACTCCAGATGAACTTCAACAAGCCTGTCAGGAATTCGGAGTGGACGATACTCGCCTAGAAGATATGATCCGAGAGGTTGATCAAGATAATGTAAGCATTTCTTTCTTATGAATTCAGGATTCTGCTACAATGTCTTGTATTAGTTGGATAATCAAATGATTTTATTTTGTTTTCCAGGACGGGCGAATAGATTACAATGAATTTGTGGCTATGATGCAAAAGGGCAACAATGATTTGAACAAGAATAGTGAACAGAATAGAGGTTTTGGCATTGGATTTAGGGAGGCTTTACCAGTTTGTTGACATATTAGTGAGGTTTCTTTCTTCTTTTTAAATTTTGGGTTGATTTTTTCAAGATTATGATAAACTGTTTTAAGGTTTACTAATTTTTTGTTGCTAGGGAATATAATAGATTCATACTTCCATTTTTTTTTTTTTTTTTTCATATCATAGGTTTGTGTTTTTAAAAATAGCACAATAATGTATATACAAATTCTTGTGTCATATGTAAATGAAATATCCAATTACGTGTATCTGTTTTTCTTCTCTTTCTTCGACTCGCATACACATGCTCTCACATAATTTTACAACATGTTAGGATCAAGTGCTTACCATCTTAACCACCACTGGGTGACCTAATGGTAAAAGAGTAAAATAAAATCTAATATATTTTCTCAAGTTCGAGTCTCTTTGATAGTAAAAGCGCAAAAGGAGGATCTATCACGGTCTCCCGAGTTCGAGTCCCCACGACCTCAAATAAGGGTAACCACTAGAGCTCTTATTCAACCGATAGTAGCGCTAACCATGGGGCAAAAAACTTAAACCGGTAGCTAGTAGGCAGGTCTTCCAAAACTTTCCAGATGTTATTATTAGTCCTTAAAAGTTTTATTTCTTTAACTTAACACCCTTATTTGTTAACCTTAACTATACACGCTATGCAAATTTCTGGCTTCACCCCTCACATGGGGTTGCCTGACGGAAATCTTCCATTTTTATTTTTTATTTCTTGTTTTTTGTTCTATTTTTATTTCTTTTTGATCGACATAATGGAAAGAGGCAACATAACTATGATATAGTTATTTATTAAAGGAGTATTATCACTTACCTCCCTTGAAGTTTCCATAAATTGTGGTTATACCCATGTGGTATAAGAAGCCATCAAAGACATCCCTTCACATTACCACCATTTTCTAACGGAAATTGTTAGTTGAAGTTGCAAAGAAACCTATTTTGCCCTTGTAGGATAGTGATCTAATTTGGTATTACATATTTGACCATAACAATTTTTTTTTTTTGGTATTTTTCTCAAAATCGTAAATACCCTCAAATATTGTTGACTAAAAAAATATAGAAATATAACAATTATTTAAATTTTTGAAAATTACTTTATTTTTTCACATTGTCTTGGATTTTTATTGAATTTGTCTTTTTTTTTTTTTTTCAATTATTAGATTTTCTTTTCATAGTTTTACTTTTTTAATTTTTCAGAATTTTCGATTTTCATACTTTTTATTTCAATTTTTCAGAATTTATTTTATTTTAATGTTTTGGTATTATTTTATTTTTTCAGATTTTTTATTTCAAATTTTCAAATTATTGTATTTTTTTTATTTTGAAAATTTCTAAATTTTCAGATATTTTTGTTTCAATGTTTTAGAACTATTTTATTTCAATTTTTCTATCATTTTATTTTTCATTTTCCAGATGTTTTTTAAAATTTTCAGAAATTTTAAATTATTTTTTAATTCTATTTTTATGTTAAAAATCTACAATTACAAGTTTGCCCCTTGACTTAAAGTTGACTGTTAGTGAAAGGAGATGAAGGTAGATAAGTGATAATTTATTCAAATATGAAGGGAGGTCTTGATGGTTTCTTATACCACAGGGATGTAACTAAAAGTTTATAGAAACCTCAGGGAAGGTAAGTGCTCTTTAGTAAATGATTGAAGACATTTGTGGTTTGAAGATGAAGTACTTGTCATAATATTTCTAAAGACAAGGCAATTATTTGTTTATGTTTGTACTAATTCTGATTTAAAATATGAACAAAGTGCTATTGAGACAATGAAACCACCAAAACATTATGTTTCGTAAGGATAATGTAGGCAAGATAGAAAAGGCATTATTTGGGACCATTTTTCACATCTCATATAACTAATAAATTAATCTCGATTGAGTCTATAAATAAACTTACATGAACAGTTTTATGATCTGTATCAAAAATTGCATTTAACCTTACAAATCAATAACATATTTAGTGCTCTATTCAGCAATCGACCTTTTTTTTTTTCTCTAAATTTTGCTCTTAACAATTCTTGTGTTCGAAGCAAGATAAAAAGCAAATATAAAACCAAAATAAACAATATTTACTTGATTAATATGATCGGTTACACTATAAGTGAGTTCTATCCTAATTTTTGTGTTGGTTTTGTCTCTCTTCTAATATATCCATCAAAGTAAAATATTGGCTAGAAGTTAAACTATGAAGGTAAAAAAAAAAAGCGAGGATAAAACCAAAAACGAACAAAACCTTTTCGACTAGACCTAATTAGTTACACGGTAAGTGAGTTTTATCCTGATTTTTGTGTTGGTTTTGTGTCTTTTCTAACATATCTATCGAAGTAACATATTGGCTAGAAGTTAAACTACGAAGGTAAAAAAAAAAAACAAAAACGAACAAAATCTACTTGGCTAGACCTGATCTGTTACATGATAAATGAGTTGTATCATGATTTGTGAGTTGGGATTGTGTCTCTTCTAACACACCCATCAAAGCAAAGTGAAATTATGAAAGAAAAAAAAAAACATAAAACTAAAATCGAACAATATCTACTTGATTAGATCTGATCGATTATATAATAAATGAGTTGTATCATGATTTTTGGGTAGGGTTGTGTCGCTTCTAACATATCAAGTGGGAGAATTGATTGCCAAGTGAAGCAAAATGACACAGTAACACACAACAAATTGGTAGGGTCTATCATCTCTTACGTAATTTTCTTTAGAGAGACTAATGAACAAATTGGGCCCAAATTTTGTCCAAATTTGCTAGATTTGATAGCTGTCAAACATCACCTGGCCCAATTTCAACTGTTGGGCAATTATTGCTCATTTTTTTACCATTTTTTATTTCACGTCTATTTCTGCTTTTGTTTCTATTTGAATGACAGAGACAAAATAGGAACCAGGAAGCAAATTAGCCTTACCATTTTGTCCAAAATTGAAGCGTAGAGACAAAGTACAACAAAATTCTAAGAGTAATGTTAGGTTCATAATCTAATCTCACAATTTTTTCTTATAATCTTCAATATGATAACTCGCAAATGGGTCTTGTCTACCCATTTTGAAGTCTCCATGTTGGGGGTTATAAGAGAAAGTTGCAAGATTGGGTTGTGGATTTAACATTACTGAAATTCTAAACTTATGAACATTTAATTACAAGTAGACACCATAGATTTTATATTATGTCAAAAACCTCTCTAAAACTTATAAAAATTATCTTCAACCTCTCATAAATCTATACCATTAACTAACCCCTAGGTGGTCGAATAGTTTGATAGTGACTCTTGGGTATATTACTCAAGAGATCTTAAGTTCGAGTCTCTCCTCGGTTGCTAATAGAGGTGGCCACTGAAGCTCTTATCCAATCGGTTGTTTCAAGATCCTGAGAGATTAGTTGAAATAAGCGTAAGTTAACCTAAACACCCCCGACCATAAAAAAAAAAAAACAAAATCCATACAATTGATGAATCTCTCGTATGTGTAATCAACCCATCAAAATTTATCATATTATGGACTCATGGCATACATGAATCTCCCAATAACTCAGTTTGGCATGTTGAGATGGACATGAGAAAGGCACAATGGCATGTCGGGTGAGTGTACACAAGACTGACATATATAGTCTATAGTTTCAAAGAAGCAAGCTACCTAGCTCGTTTACCCTAGAAGCTACTTAAATGAATCAATCTCCCACTTCTCCTATGAACTACCAGACTGATGAGAGTTAGATTGAGAGGCCGAGATTGACACTAAGAGGTTGAGACTGAGACTGAGACTGAGAGTGAGATTGAGACTTTGAGAGGCTGTCAAGTAAACCTTAGTTGATATTGAGAGGCTGAGCGTTTGAGACAGTGAGATGAGAGTCACAAGAAGAAGCTAAAGCATGATTCATCGGAGGAGAGGGAAAACGGCGATGAACAAAGTCAACCAGGGAGAGATTTATGGGGTTAGGGTTTGTTTATAGTTTGATTTAGGAATTAGGGGTGTATTGAATCAATTTTGATTTCAGTTTATTTGATATAGGGGTGGATTTGAAATTTTTGAAAACTAAAACAGAACACAACTTCATATGGTCCCCTATTACTTTCAAAACTTGCAAATAAACCCACGAGCTGGCTCAAGCTCGTGAGCTTCACGAGCCAAGTAGCCCCGTTGTTTGAACTTGGCTCGACACTGTAGTCGAGCTGGCTCGTCTTTGGGCGAGCCGATTTAAAATAATTCATTAGCCGAGCTAGCGGCTCGGCTCGGCTTTCACCCTTATTCTGGATTAATCTAAAACCAGTATAACTTGTTTTGTGCCGATTCAAGTTCAACTATGTTTCTTGGATTTTGATTCTAATTAGAGTATACTTTGTCAAAAAAAAATTGTGAATGGTGAGTATGATAGACGAGAAAGAACTACCATCCATGTAAATTTTAAATTTAAGAAAAAGTTAAATCTTTTGGGTAAAAAAGAAAATAAAATTAAAAAATCAATCATATTCATTAGATGATTGTGTATCACTAATAATTTTGTAAACAATTTCAAGTATATCTTCACTCCCTCACTTTAGCAACACACAGTTTCACCATAATACTAACTTGATTTCAATTTAATTTTACTTTACTGTTAATATGGAAATATGGTAATTTCTATTATAGATTTATCAAGTGTTTTCGGGAGAAAAAAACAAAATTAAAACTATTTTTAATCTCAAAAAAAGTATTTTTCTATTTTAGTTTAACATGATAAAACAGTATAGAAAATAATTTGGATATTTGATAACCATTTTGACCAAGGTTAAATAATATTTTTTATTTATTTAATTTATTTTTGTGTTGTAGTGTCTTAGTTATAACTGAAAAAATATTATATTTATAATATGTAAACCTCATTAGATTACCACACACTTCAGTTCAAAACATGAAGATTTCTTCTTTGCTTTAGAGTGATAAATTCGAAATACTTGATGTACGAAGTTCTTTATTAATTTTTTTTCTTTCTATTTTTTGGGGTTGAATAGGAGATGATTTTGCCCATTTTTTGGGTGTATATTTTGTGCATGGAGCAAGGATCCTAGAGCATACATATCACAAGCTAATTGAAATGAAGAAATGTGAGATTAAGAAATGCAACCAGGGATGCTCAGAATTCCCAAATGCTATTGGGGAGTGTAAGCAAACTATATGTTTTTGCACTTACTTTTGTAAAGATCCTCCTATATGATTTGTGAACTCGTTTTGTGTTGTACAAGTTATTAACTTTTCTATAGAGAGTTTAATGAAGAAGAATTTTATTCATAATCTGGAAAAGTTACAAATGAATAAAGTACACTTTACTTAAGTACTAACTCAGCTCAACTAACTATGGTTAACCGTAACAAACTGTTACACCAGTAACTTACACAACAACTTTAACCAATTCTACAAATTAGTATGCTGAGTTGGAAGTCAAACTGATGAGTTGGACTGGAGTTGGCTAGAGCTAACTGAAGCTGAAACTGATATATCTTCAATACCCCCCTCAAGGTGGTGAGTGATAAAGATTAAGCAGTCCTATCTTGGAAAGAAAATGATGATGTAAATGACTGCCAAGAGATTTAATAAGGATATCTGCCCTCTGCTCATTACTAGGAACATATTTAGTCTGAATAAGACCAGCTTGTATCTTCTCGCGAACAATATGACAATCAATGTCAATATGCTTGGTACGTTAAACATGGGATTAGAGGCTATATGCAAGGCTGACTGGTTATCACAAAGAAGAGGGATAGGAGCTAAACTAGGAAAACTAAGATTAGAAAATAATTGCTAGAGCCAAACAATTTCACATACAGTAGAAGCCATGGCCCTATATTCTACCTCTGAAGAAGACCTTGAGATTGTAACTTGCTTTTTAGATTTCCAAGATAGAAGAGACTTCCCCAAAAGCACACAAAAACCAATGATTGATCTTGGGGTAATCAAACAGGAGGCCCAATCTGAATCATAGTAAGCATTATGCTGAATTGTGTTATCAGATGACACAAATAACCCCAAACCAGGAGCATGTTTAATATACTTAACAATCTTCAAGGCAACCTGCATATGAGACACCTTAGGAGCATGCATGAATTGGCTTAATAAACTAACTGAACAGCTCAAATCAGGACATTTCATACATAAGTAAAGAAGCTTTCCAATGAGTTGTTAACAAATGATAGCATCAGGCAGTAGAGGATCCTCGGAAATACCAAAATGTTTGTCATAATCTGATGAAGTAAATTTTTGATGTTGGTCAATAGGAATAAGAGAAGGCCTAGCTCCAGATAAACCAGTAGTGGAAATCAATTTTGAAGCATACTTCCTTTGACAAACAGTGATGCCCTTAACTGATCGTGCTACCTCTAAACCAAGGAAGTATCTTAATAGACCTAAATCTTTAAGCTTGAAATGAGAATGAAGCAATTTCTTGGTATGAGCTATCAACTCTGAACTGTTGTCTGTAATTACTATATCATCTACATAAACTAAAACTACCACCATTTGAGTGTCATGCTTCTTAACAAATAAAGAATAATCAAACCTAGATTAAGAGAGACCTCCTTGAACTAAGGTTGTAGTAAGCTTAAAATTCCAGGCCTTGGAAGCCTATTTTAAGCCATATAATGACTTGTTCAGTTTGCAGACAATGTTTGAGGTAGTAGGCTTATGAAATCCTTGAGGCAAGGTCATATAAATGTCCTCAGTTAAATCCCCTTACAAGAAAGCATTATCTACATCAAGATGATACAAAGGCCAATCATAGATGGAAGCAAGAGATAAAATAGTCCTCATTATTACCATTTTCACAATAGGGGAAAATGTTACCTTATAATGAATCCCTACTTGTTGTGTATAACCCTTGGCTACTAACCTAGCTTTATACATCTCTACGGTTCCATCAGCATTATATTTCAATTTGTACACCCACTTACATCCAATTGGATGCTTACTAGGAGGCAAAGGAACCAAGGACCATGTGTGATTGTCTTCAAAGGCTTTGATCTCCTTGGACATAGCTTCAATCCAGTTAGGATCTTTGCAAGCTTGGAAAAAACTGACAGGTTTAGTCAAAGTAGACATTTTGCTAAGATAAACTTGGTATTGAGGTGAAAGATAGTCATAGGAAAGACAATCTGAAATTGGATACTTGACTAGATGAGTTTGTGAGGAAGAGGGAAGTGTAGGACAGTGAAAATCTGTAGTCCAAATGGGTAGTTTGGTGACTCTTTGTGATTTTCTTAAAGACACAGGAGGAGGTGCTTCTAGACTGGCAGAATCAGGTGCAGGATTAGGGCTGGTTGGTGTAGTAGAGGAGTCTACTATAGGTGTTAAACTAGATGGCACAATTGGTTCTGTGATTGGAGTAGAGAACTATCCAAATTGTGGATAGGGTTTAGATGAGTCAATTTCTAAGAAAGTGTCTGAAGGAAAAACAGTCTTACTAGTAGTGGATAATTTCAATGGAAAGAAATGCTCATAAAAGACAACATCTATAGTAACCTCAATAGTATGTGTATCCAAATTGTACAGTAAATAACCTTTCTTTTCTAAAGAATATCCTACAAACACACATGGGATAGATCTTGGAGAAAATTTATCCTTAGGAGGAAGAATTGTAGAATAAGCTAAATAGGCAAATACTTTCAAGTGTGCTAGTGGAGGAGATTTGCCAAAAAAATTTCAAAAGGAGAAAGACCTTGCAACACTATGGTGGGAAATCTATTAATCAAATAAACGGCTGTTTTAACACAATGACCCCAAAGTGAACGTGGTAAATTGGATTGGAACTCCAATGCCTTGGCCACTTGTAAGATATGTCTATGCTTTCTTTCCACAACACCATTTTGTTGTGGAGATTAAACACAAGAGCTTTGATGTTGAATACCTAACTTTTGCAGCAACTCTTGGCAATTTTTATTGAAAAACTCTAATCCATTATCTGATCTAAGACATTTGGGAGTCACATGATACTAATTCTAGACCATAGTTAAAAATGTTGTAACACTTGAAAAACATCAGATTTGAACTGCATTAAAAACAGCCAAGTAATCCTTGTGCAATCATCTATAATGGTGAAAAAATATCTAGCATTGCCAAAAGTAGGTATTTTATAAGGTCCCTATACAACCAAATGTAAAAGATCAAAAGCATTACTTGAAATATTTTTGCTTAATGGAAAAGGAATTCAAGTTTGTTTTGCCAATAATGGACAAACTGTACAATGAAAAGAATCATCTATTGGTAAGGTTTTCAACATTTGTTTAAAAACTAAATTTGGTACATGTCCCAACCTTTGATGCCAAACATGAAAATCAGTACACGAATTAAGATAAACATTTTTGTGAAGTAAAACTTGAAACATTATTCATTACTAAATTATGAACATCATTAGTAGAAATCATTTTGGCTAGTGCAGGAATGTCAAAATTTTGTAGAATGGACTGTGTACAAGGAGCATAGAAATACAAGCCTTGGATTTGTCTACCAATCCCTTTCAACTTGCCACTCTAGAGGTCCTGGATTAAGCAAAAATCAGGGTAGAATGTAATAGCACAATTATTAGAGCCAATGAATTTGGAAACTGAAAACAGGTTATACTTGAAATCCGGCAAATGCATAACATGATCCAGACTAACTCTTTCATCCAATTGAATAGAACTAGTATGCCTAATCCTAGTTTTTGTACCATTAGGTAGGCCAACATAAATGTGTGGGCTAGAATCCATGTCAACAAGAGATTTCAACCTAGACAATCTACTGTTCATGTGGTTTGTTGCCCCTGAGTCTATTATCCAATTTTCAATTTCATTGTGACAAGAAAGAAAAGAAGTGGATGTGGCAATACCTGCTACATTTGCTAAGGCTGACACATTTTCTTTGTCGAGCAACTAAAGAAACTGTGAATATTTTCAAAATCGTATCCTTCTTCGAAAACCAAAAGATTTAAAGCAATTCCTTTTTGAATATATTTTTTTCCTAGTTAAGGGCTTTTAATGTTGTAGTCGCAGGAACAGGTTCTTTGTTTTTTGAAAGAGTAATTTGAGCTGCCTTTTGTGGTTTACTTAATGAAATTTTTTCACATTAAGAAAATTCTTAGGAACTTTTTGGAAGAGTTTGAGGATCTTTAAATTTCAAAATTTCATTTTTGGTAAATTTGGTGTCAGCCCAATCATGGCTAAGGCTGCTTCTGAACTTTGCTGAAGAGAGTTGATCCAATTCTGGATTTGCTCTGTATTTGTTGGGTTATGAGAAGAGCTTGTTGAGGCTATGCCTTTTCCTTTTGATTGTTGGGCTTTTTCTTGGGCTTCTTCTTAACATACTAGTTCATACCATGATTTGGTGGTTGTGGGATTTTTGGCATAAGAAGCCTTTGATTGTTTTTGAGTGATTGGCAGGTCGGTCTTTTTGGGTGGCTTGATGGTTACCTCCATTTAAGGAATTCCCTGGTGAGGAAGTCAGGCAGGGAATTAGCTTCTCCTTTGATGTCTTCAATGTCAAAATCAAACACACATAAAATTGCGTGCCATCTTGCAAAGTTTTGTTTTGATGCAATATTTTGAACATCCTTTTGTAAAACATGTTTAGCGGTTTGACAATCAATACGAAGTAGAAATTTTTGATTGAGTAAATCACTTTGAAATTTAGAAATGCATAAGACAACAGATAAAATTCTTTTTTGATAGTGGAGTATTTTGTTGAGTTTCATTCCAAAATTTGGAAGTATATTGGACAACTTGTTCTTTGTTATATTTTACTTGTTTGAGAATACCTCCATATCCCAAATCTGAGGCATCTGTTTCTACTATTTTGAAGGCTAATGGGTCTGCTAAATGCAAACATGGCAAATGGGTAATTTGGGCTTTAATCTACTGGATTAAATTAGTGTGTTGACTTGTCCATGGTTTTGGATTCTTCTTCAACCTTTCATATAAAGGTTTGCAAATTTGACTAAGTTTAGGATAAAAATCCATTACATAATTAAGACTTCCTAAGAATCTTTATAACTGAGTTTTATCAGTGATGACATCAGGGAATTTTTGACCAAATTCAACGGATCTTTGAATAGGTATGATTGTACCATTGTAGATTATTTGACCTAAAAATCGGATCCTTGTTTGGAAAAAGGTTTATTTTTGTTTTTGATACAACTAAACCATTTGTTTTGACAATGTGAATAAATGTTTTTAAATGTTTAAAGTGTTGATCTATACTAGATGAAAATATAAGAACATCATCTATATAGAAAATAAGAAATTGAGAGTATGGAATGAATATATCATTCATTATTCTTTGGAATTCTGATGGGGCATTTTTTAACCCAAAGGGCATTACATTCCATTTATATTGACCAAATGGTACAGTAAATGTGGTTTTATACCTATTTTTTGGTTTAATTTGGATTTGCCAAAATCCAGATTTCATGTCGAATTTGGAAAAGATTTTTGAATTGGATAGTTTTTGTAATGACTCTTTTTTGTATGGGATTGGGTATCTTATCCATCTTAAGGCTATATTAAGAGGTTTATAATTTATGACAAATCTTGGAACTCCTCTTTCAAGTTCAGCATTTTTCTGAACATAGAAGGGTGAGCAACTCTAAGGAGACTTGCTTTTTCTAATTAATTTTTTCTGTAGAAGATCATTGATTTCCTTTTTACAATGTTCTTCTAATTCTTTATGCATTTGTATTGGTCTGGCTTTTGTAGGTATTTCTTTTTCATCAAAATCTTTTTTATAAGGCAAACTGACCATATGTTTTTTCCTTTCCCAAAAAGCATTAGGTAGGTCAGAGCAGATTTGAGTTTCAATAGTTTTTTGTATTTGTTTTATCTTTGAGCAGTTATTATTCTGTTGAAGTTGAGATTCGATTCTTTTAGTTTTAACTTCTTCTTGGAGGAAGTATATATGTTTTTGTTTGTTTAGGATAAGGTGATTAATTTCTTTCTTTGACGTTTGAGGGTTCTTGGAGAATATTAAGGTTTTTTTTTGGATGGGTTTGTGTATAAATTTGAAGATAAGAAATTCACCCATTATTTTTCTGGATATCCCCGAGTCATCAACACTAAATGATTGTATTAAATTAATGAAGGGTGTTCCTAATATTATACTTCTTCTCAAATTTTTTAGTAATAAAAATGAGGTTTTTAAACAAATATTTTGATTACAAACTTTAACATTTGATAATTTGTAATTGATAAAAGTGTTGAGCTATTGGCTAACTTAGCAGATTCTAGTGCTTTTTCATAGTATTTTGTAGGAACTAATCCTTCTTGCATACCATTAAAGTCTGCTCCAATATCAAATAAAGCAATTGTTTCTAGGATAAATTCATCACTGATTAAGAGTTTTATCTTAATATGCCATTTTTGATAAGTTATTTGGGTTAGCATATTTATAAAATCTTCATTATGATCTTCATCATCTTTATCATCTTCAGATTTATCTTTTTCTTTAACAACAAGTAATTTCGAATGATGTTTTTGTTGTTCTTTTAATTCTTTAACTTCAATTTTTATTTGTTGGATTTCTTTTGTTAAATCTTCAAGTGTTAATTTCATTTTTTCTTGCTTTTCGAATTTGTCAATAATATTCTGAAAACTATAAGCTTTATGGGTTTCTATTTTCATATCAGTTTTTTCGAAGGTATTTTTTAGTCTTTCTAGATACTCTTTTCTCAAAAGAGGATTATCAATTTTATTAACGGCTTCTAGGAGGAATTCTTGGTCTTTGGTTAAGACATTTATTTCATTTTCACTTGAGGTTTCGATTTCATCAATTTGGTTGTTATTGGACATTTCTTTTTCACTTGAATCTGAATCAGAGGATTGCATCATTAACATTTTCAATTTTATTTATGATTTCTTCATCAAGGCTTAATTCTCTAATTCCTTTACTAATTTTGCAATACTTAGCGATATGAACCTGTTTATCGCACCTAAAGCACGTGAATTGGTTTGTGGGTTTGTCTGTTTTAGAAAATTTGCTTTGTTGAAAAGGTTTTTTCCTAAATGTGGTTTGCATGTACTGTTCTTACGATTATTCATGGTTTTATCACATTGACCTTTGCAGGTTATTGTTTTCCTGGTTTTCTTTCTTTTAAAAGATTTTTTTTTATGATTGTCAAATTGTTGATAAAAACTTCCTAATTCTTTTTGTAATATTCTTTCTAGCTAGTATACTTGGGAGTTATAAAATGAAAACTCAAAAATACAGTCCGACAGTATTGCCTTTCTCCCCGCTACTTGATGTCCCATTCGACCGCATCTCATCCACTACCTACAACAACAGTGAAATCAATGGGGTGAGTACTAATTGCTCAGTAAGTAAACCCACAACACTTCTATTCTTTCTCCGTTACTCAGATTCTGAATTTTTTTTCCTTACACCAAGCTTCTCTATTCTTCTCTGTTTTCTATGATTCTAGTTTCTCACTTATCGATATGTAAGCACAAATAGGAAAACTAACTCAAGATAGTAGAAATGACATGATGCATATGCACAAATGCATAAACTTTTTCTATGAAATGCATTTTTTTTCTTCTTCTGTTTCTTTTCTTTCTTTCTTTCTTTTCTTTTCTTTCTTTCTTTTCTTTTCTATTCTTTCTTTTCTTTTCTTTCTTTCTTTCTTTTCTTTTCTTTTCTTTTCTATTCTTTCTTTCTTTTCTTTTCTTTTCTATTCTTTTTTTCTTTTTTTTCTATTCTTTCTTTGCCGATCGGACTCGGTTGAGGCATGGATTCGGAACCCTGGCTGTGTTAGTGTATTTTCAAATTCTTTCTTGGGTATAGTCCTCATCCACATGCACTTCTTACGGACTGTACAAATTCTTCTTTCTTATTTTGAGGCCGCTCACCAAAGGCGGCGTGCATGCGGGGTTATTCTTCTCTGTCACTCATGGGCTCCCCATCGCAACAACCTTCTCTTCTCTTATCTTTATATATTTCTTTAAGCAAAATTTCAGATTTGAATTGTTCTTTATTATATTTCTCAAAACAATAATTCTACATTTAATTGCTTTTCTTTCTTTCTCTTTATTATTTAATGTTCTCATACATATATATGTGCATGTAAATATGCTTATTCTTTGCTATTCTTTCTAAATGCAAATGCTCAAATGTAAGAATGCATTATGGCATATAAAGATATCATCATAGAACTAGTATTCTCTCCCAACAACATTTCCATAACAAAGTAATAATCCAACATACTCATGTATATGCACTTTCTTTGACATTTCATCAAACACCTTACATGCACATACAAACCCTAAATTGGTTACACTTCCACATATCTCTCAAGTCACCAAAGTTGTAGCAAACAACTCCCTAAAGCCAACAATCAACCTAGCCGAATTTCATCCTCCACCTTTCTACATCCATTCTTTCATTTTTCATCCAAAATCCCATCAACTCAACACATACAGATACATCACTTCTCATCACATACCAATAAATCAATTCTCATCACATACTAATAAATCAATTCTCATCACATACTAATAAATTACTTCTCATCACATATAATAAATTACTTCTCATAGAAATGAAATTCACATATCAAGCAACCTCAATTTTCAATCCATAATTCTCATCATCTAAACACACATACAACATATAAAAATTTCTCTACACAAGTATTTATCCAATCAAAGCTAAAGTTGGATTTACTTACCTTGAATTTGAGCAACTCCAACACTATAATCTCTCTTTGGTAGAATTCCCTTTCCTCTTAAACCCTAAGCATATAAAACCATAAGAATTCAAAACTTTAAAATTTAATCTCGCATCTTGGTGTAAGAATCTTACCTTTGGATGCTTAAGATTGAAAAATTATCAAAATTGAACTAAAATCCTATGAATTTCCTTAAAAATTAAGTGAAGAAATTTGAGAGAATTTAGGGTGAAGGTGGCGTGAACTATGAGTAGAGTGGCTAGGGTTTCTCTTCTTGAACTCTTATTACATATATATATATATATGTGTGTGTGTGTGTGTGTGTGTGTGTGTGTGTGTGTGTGTGTGTGTGTGTGTGTGTGTGTGTGTGTATGTATATATATTCCCATTTTACCCTTGCACTTTTTAAAAATTTCATCTATGTCCCTTAGTCAATTACAAAAGTGCCCTCATTTTTTTTAACTTCTCCATGTTATTCTACTTCTTTTCACTCCCCACTTTTTCAACTAATTATGAGTGAAAAGACTATTTTACCCCTAATAACATTTTAAAGAATTTCCTTAACACTTGTCCAAGATAACTTTAACAAAATTCAACTAAGGGTATTAGGGCATAAATAAAGCTACGTACCTTGATGTGGGCATTATACTTTTCCTAACTATTTTCTTTCTTTTTGCCTTTGGTAGGCGAGTTTTTGATCTTTGCAAATTTTCATTCCAACTTTCTAGACAAAACTATGTAATTGTCCATAAGTTAAATTGTCATATGGTATAATCCCATCATATTGTTTCCTAATTTTTTTCTGTAACCTTTTCAGCTAAGATGTTGGGTAATCCTGCTAAAAATTTAACCTTTCAATAAGCTTTGTTACTATTAGGCATTTACATAACCCTAACAAATAATGTTTCTTTATACCACCTATAATCATGAAGGGTTTTGCATTTTAAGTTCATTAATGCAACTTGGCTTTTGTCTTTTACGTTTGCAGGGTCTCCTACAAAGTGAAGAGTTATTGCAAAAATTAAGGTATTAACAGTATCCTGAATTTCATTACCATCTTCATCCAAAATTGGTATTCCATTATCATCAATCTTGATTGCGTTAAGAATTTCACTTTGGTTTTGATCTTCTAGGTGGCTATCCTACCAGGATTTGAGAGAGCCAGTGAAACCAGCTACTAACAAGTGGGCTATGGCTTGGTTTGTTGAATTATGTTTTGTCCTATAGGCATTATTGACCATGGTCTTTTGTTGTAAGACCATAATAATATTATAATAAGACATTCCATCTATGTTCCATTCATAGATAGAATTGGCATTGTATTTTCTTTGTTGTATTTGAGAGGATTCTTCCAAAACTAAATCTAGGGCTGAAGCTCTTGGATAATACATTTTGGGGGGTTTTTTCCAATTCATGTTGTTGATTTGAATAGAATTATTGCTTGAGGATGTATTTTGATCATCAGTTTCCGATGATTATGATGAATCAGTTATGCCAATAAAATTTATATGTCTAGAAGTTTGTGGGGTTTTTGGTGCGACAACGCTAGAGAATTCTTCTTTATTTGGTTGAGTTTTTTTATTTATTTCTTGCATAAATTCTTCTTTGTTGGTTAAAGTTTTAGTGTGTTTTGGAGGGATCTCATGTGGAATGAATAAAGGTTTATTATCTACAATTTTTGGTGGTTTTGACCTTATGTCAATAGGTTTTAGGATAGGTTTTCCTACAATGTCTTCAATTCTATTTAGTTGTTCACCAATAGTATTCAAGCATTGGTTTGCATAATTATTTTGTTGGTAAATATTTTTTATATCATTTCCTGATATTTCACTTAAATTTTCTTTGATTTTAAAAGGTGAAGCCTTAATTTCCTTTATAGGGAATTGTTACTTCTGCTAAAGGTGGATGAATTGACTCTGTTTCTTCAATATCATTTCCTCTTGTGATTTTCCACTATTTTGCTTTTGTTTGGACATTTATTGTTTTTTCACTATCAAACCATTGAAAGAAAGGTATAAGAATTTGGTGTGTTTTCATAAAGTTGTAATAATTTTGTTGAATTATATCTCTTTCTTTTTAATTAAAGTTTTTGAAGAACGCTTCCCTTAATTTTTTTTTTTCTTGTGAATAAAAATCCTTTCTTAAGAAGGTTTTATCTATTTCAAATTTTTCAATCATGTTTAATTTGGCAAATCTGTCATTTGGGAATTGGTCGGAGACATTCTTTGTGACGTCTCTTCCCTATCTTGTTGGGAAGGTTTTTGAACTGAATAATAAGGTTATGGTATTGTTGAGAAATTATCTATTCCTTGAGTATTTGTTTTAACCTGGCTAGGTCTAAGGGGGTCTCTTACTGAACAAGAAAATCTTCTTTGTTCAAGAGGTTCTTTGGGATTTAATCTGGATGAGGATAAGTGTGAGTCATCAAAACTTATTCTTGGACGCCTACTAAACCTAATCCGAACACTTCCATCAGAATTTTCAATTATGTTTTCAATCTCTTTGTATTTTGGATTGGTTGGGTTAAAGGTTTAGGAATTCTCATTTTTAAAGGTATGAGTGCATTTGCTAATCCCCAATCCTCTGGTAAAGTTATTTGATCCCAACTTATTGTTTTAGGAACTGTTATGTTTGATCTTGTTAAATCAATTTGAAATAACATTGTGTGGCCTTTTTGGTCATGATTAATGGCTCTAGTTTCAAAAGCAGATTGCATTACTTTGTATTGGATCCTATAAATGGTTGCTCTAGGGATGGTTCTTGGTTTTAAGTTATAATTATACATTTTAATATTTAAAGTTAAAACATCTAGTATATTTTGGTCATCTAAGCAGACTGTGAAATCAAGATAACCATTGAAATAAATTGGTCCATTGGACAGGCTAGATTCTATTGTTCCTAACAGAGAATCTCTAAATCTTAGCCATCTACAATCTCTTAAACAGGCAAAGATGGCAATGTCCATGCCTTCAATTAATGCTTAAAGGTTTGATTCCTATTTGGACTCATCCTATATGAAGATAATTATAATTATTTTTGTATTTTAGATAATAATTGAGTTATTTGAGTTGAATTGTTTACCTTAGGAGTCTTTTCTTCTGTTTTAATTATGTATTTGATTCGTTTAAATGGTTTACTCTATTGAGATTTGATAATTTTCCTTCTTTGTAAACATCTGTTACTTAAATTTTGGGAATGTTCCATTTATCAAAATGTTTTTGTAAATCTTGAGGTCTTATGACTTGTTTATCTTTTTGTGTATAAGCGTGACTTGTTTCAATTATGTTGTCATTTTGATTTATACAAATCTCCTATTGATGAACAATCTGTTCATCTCGTATTTGAACTAGAAGTAGACATTGATCTAGAAAAGTTTTCCATTTTGTTTATCACCTATTTCTTTCCCTACAGTGGTTGATCTAAGGGACTTACAATGGTTACATCCTATAGCCCTAGACAACCCAAAATGACCCAGTACTCACAATAATTAATAAACAAAATTTTAACAATCCTAAATCCTTGCCTCCTTCCTAGCTCTGATACTAGAGGGATTGCAAGATCGTTACACACAAAGAAGAGATACACAGAGGCTAAATAAAACTTAAATAAACATTAACTTAAATAATCTTACAACTTAATAAGATAATAGCGGCAGAGTCGCACTAAAATCATAGTGAGAAGTGAGATTAATTCTTAACCAGGTAATGGTAGTAGTGTTGCACTTGAACCAGATTAAGTGATGAACAAAAATTTAAAGAAGCAAAGAACACAAATGAATAAGAGAACTTAAAATCAAATTAAAGAAATTAAAGAATTGAAAGAGTAGATTATAAAGAATAATTAAAATCAAACATGATAAATGATTAAACATTAAAAGATTATTGAAAGATTTAAGGAATTTGAACTTACAATAAAAGCTTTCTTTTTGGAGAGCTTTGAGAGGTTACATGAAAAGAGTGAGGGAGGAGAAACTTTGAGAATTGGCTTTCTAAAAGCTTGGTTTATAATGATCGAGACTCACAATTTATAGAAATCTTATCTTGCTATAGCATCACATGAAAACTATTGATGGAATATATAGTTTTCACACGCACACACACACATATATANTAATTTTGAACTATTTGAAATAACTTAGATGATTCCATAACAGTCATCTTCATTGCTCTAGGCGAGATTGAATATATATATATATATATTAGAGCATCAAATGTCTCTTTTTGCAGGGAATCTCTGACTCTTCATTTTTATGTCAGATATTCTTTGATTTGGATGTCGGTTCTTTGGTCATTCTTCTTTTTGAGAGAAGAGGTAATTTTGAACTATTTGAAATAACTTAGATGATTCCATAACAGTCATCTTCATTGCTCTAGGCGAGATTGAATATATATATATATATATTAGAGCATCAAATGTCTCTTTTTGCAGGGAATCTCTGACTCTTCATTTTTATGTCAGATATTCTTTGATTTGGATGTCGGTTCTTTGGTCATTCTTCTTTTTGAGAGAAGAGGTAATTTTGAACTATTTGAAATAACTTAGATGATTCCATAACAGTCATCTTCATTGCTCTAGGCGAGATTGAATATATATATATATATATTAGAGCATCAAATGTCTCTTTTTGCAGGGAATCTCTGACTCTTCATTTTTATGTCAGATATTCTTTGATTTGGATGTCGGTTCTTTGGTCATTCTTCTTTTTGAGAGAAGAGGTAATTTTGAACTATTTGAAATAACTTAGATGATTCCATAACAGTCATCTTTATTGCTCTGGGCGAGATTGACCAAGGTACTGAAGCTTCGGTTAGATTCTTCTTCTTCTTCTTCTTCATCATCTTGGAGTTATGAGAGAATAGTCTTAAGGTGGTCTTTAAGTTCTTGTTTTGTTTTGGCTCCTGCTAAGGATACTGATGCCACAGTCTTTTTCTGTAAAAAATTACCGATTTCAAGGGTAATTGCCTAAGTTGGATGAGGTAAATCTGAGAGACAAAGTTGAATTTTTTTCATTGGACACATGGGATGCATCAAATTTATCCCACCACTTGACTTTAAATTTCCGGATCAAATTAGGGAGATTGCTAATATTTTGGACAATTTCATATTCCTATTGTAAAATCCATGAGAGATGGAATTTTGCTGAGAAATGAAGTGATGGAGGGAAATTTGAATCTGCTTCAGAAACTTTGAATTTGAGCTTGAACTCATTGAATCCTTCATGGACAGTTGGAGGTAGGATTTTCAGAATTAATCCAAAATGATCCCACCATTGGGAAAACCAATTGGAAAATTTGAATAAAGTGTTTCTTTTGAAATAAATCATCCATGAGCGCCTATGATAACTATTTTGGAGAAAGAGTGATTTGTTCCAGACCCTTTGATAGTCTCAGTAATTATATCTAGGCAGATCAAAATTTTGGGAAATTTTTTTGAATTGGTTTGGGTTGGATCCCCAATCAGAAAGACTAAAGATTTTCATGATATGAAGGGTTGAATGAGTGATAAATCCTAGTTGGTTTTTATCTTCATAGTGTTTAAACTCACAAGAGTCAGAATCAACAAGAATAAATTCATAAAAATTTTGAGTTTTCCTTAAATCTTCAAGGAAAGAATGAAAACCTTTTGGAAAAATTTGTTGAACTAATTGTTTAGGGTTTTCAAAATCATATCCTTCTTCGAAAACCAAAAGATTTGAAGCAATTCATTTTTGAATATATTTTTGTCCTGGTTTAAGGGCTTTTAATGGTGTAGCCGTAGGAACAAGTTCTTTGTTTTTTAAAAGAGCAATTTAAGCTGCCTTTTGTAGTTTGCTTAATGAAATTTTTTCACATTGAGAAAATTCTTAAGAACTTTTTGGAAGAGTTTAAGGATCTTTAAATTTCAAAATTTCATTTTTTTGGTAAATTTGGTGTCAGCCCAATCATGGCTAAGGCTGCTTCTGGACTTTGCTGAAAAGAGTTGATCCAATTCTAGATTTGCTTTGTAGTTGTTGGACTCTAAGAAGAGTTTGTTGAGGCTATGCCTTTTTCTTTTGATTCTTAGGTTTTTTCCTGGGATTCTTCTTCACATACTAGTTCATAACATGATTTGGTGTTTGTGGGTTTTTGGGCATAAGAAGCCTTTGATTGTTTTTTAGTGATGTGAGGGTTAGTCTTTTTGGGTGGCTATATATATATATATGACCATAAAAAAGCATTAGTTAACTGCCCTATTTTTGCCTTTTTAAAAATTTAATTATTTTCATAAATATATGTTCTTATTTTGATCTCTTAATATTTTAAAAATATTATTACTTTTATGTTAATCTTTATAAATATCTGTAGGTAAAGGTGTAAGATTTTAATGCATTTTTTCAACATCATCTAGCATTTATAAAACATATTTTAGCCCAAAAGATGGGAGAAGGAAATTTTTATTAAAATGGTTATTTTTATTAAATCCTACGAATAAATTTACCAAAAATCTTTATAGGTGATTGAGTTTTGCAATTTTGCCACTTCATATAGTTGTAAAATGGGGAAATAGGTTTAATTTATGTCGTTAACATGAAACATCATATAATGTAATTGTCATTTTTCAAACCTCAAAGAGATGTCATTACAACTGAAAATTAGTTACCTCCAACCACCAAATTGTGGTTACCAAATTATTTCACATGTTAATCCAACAAGAAGAAAACCTTCCAAAACTAACCTGTTCGCTGTTAGTATAGCAACGAAAGCTGTCGCGAAAAGGAATCGCCAAGTCTTGGCGACGTACACTCCGTTCTATCAGGAATTTCTTTCATCTACGGAATCCGGGTTATTGATCAAAGTAGCATGAAGATGCTTCAACAGAGAGACTGGTTTTCGGGGCTTAGAGAGAAACATGCTCAGAACTTGACCAATATGATTTTCAGGTTTCGAAAACAAACGGAATTCTGCAACCAGACATCGGAAATGAATAAAGAAATTCAAGGCCTCGTCAAGTATTCTAAAGACGGAGAGGATACAGTTTCATTTATTCAGTTCAGTATCTCTCTTACATATAATAATTCATCTCGCATGACATGGCAAATTAATCACATGTCAGGATTGTAAATGATAACAAGAGAAAAGGCATGCATATCGGAAGGGCTTGAACCCGCCCTACAAGCGAGCATCAGGAGAGAAACAAACTATGAGAGAATTAATGAATGAATATCATAATCAAAACTTAATAAACTATATAATAATTAATGTTTAAGCTACAAAGTGAAAATACCTTTTATTGATGGTACCATAGTGAAAATTTAGTTTTCCAGTTCTAATATCATCAATGCACTGCGACCACAGGAGATACAGATTATTAATATAACGTATATGAGTGATGCAATCGACGAAATGAAGATAAATATTTCATTTCTTAAAGTTCTTACCAAATTTAAGGTAAAAAAAAAAAAAAAAATGAAAATGCCAGAGAATCAAACGGTATATCATCAAGTGAAAAAAGCTGGCACTCTGATGATTCTGGACCAGGTGCAAAGTGGGGCTTCTTCAGCTTTGCTAAGAAAATTATATAAGTCTGCTTCAACCACGGATTGACAACTACACGAACACATTAAGAGTCTTACATTAACATCATCCAATTATGCAACACCATGTCCAGTGAGAAACAATGATACACAAGGAAAAAAGAAAAGGCTAGCATCTAAGTTTATAAATGCCTGATTTTAATTTTTGAGGAATATTGACAAAGAAATATATAGGTCGATTCTATTCACAATATTAACTCCAGTATACATACCAAGGACCATAAGACGGTTCAATATTTCGCTTGCAGAATAGAACCTTCTTATCATGTTCAATGAGGCAGCTTGAACGAAATAGAGACAGAAGCGAAAACAAAATAACAATAAAGCAAATCACAGATAATAAACACAGAGAAAATAACACGCGCGATTTATCATGATTTATCAAATATGGGCTACATCCAGCTGAGTCAATATTATTACAATACTTTCTCACCTCTCTCATTTACAATGAATGAATTGTCCTATGATTTGCTATCATACTTATGACAAAAGAAAAATATGTTTATGTAGTAGGTTTAAGTGACAAAACCTAGTTTTACAAAGATTCCTATTCTTAAGCCTAACCCAATAAAGAATTAATAACTTAAAGAAATCCTATAGCGGTTATACATGGAAAAGACCCAAACCGCCTACAGGCCCGAGGACGTTGCCCCCACGACCCTTGCCTGCTCACTAGAGAGTAGGGCTCCCACCCCCTGACCGGGGACCCTTAAATGCGTCTGCGTAACCCATTAACGCTGAAGTAGTTGACAACTCCAACACAACCTACAACCTATTAAGTATCAATGTTAAAAAAATATGTTAAACCAAAAAGGCATCACATTTATAAAATCACAAGTATCATATTTATCAAAGTCACGGCAGAGCAGGTTGTCACTAAAATTCCAATGGTATTTACCTGTATTTAAGGCATAATTAGTCTACATCTAAGTGTTTATAAATATACTTCTCCTTGGTCTATCCAAAATAATTTCAAAATGAAGATAAAAACAATAAAATTCTCCACTTTCCATAAGATATCAAACATCAACTTAGAGAAAACCTACAATAAAATGGTCATCACCTAACATAATCTAGAAAAATTGACCCAACAAGCGCAATTGCAGTAAGCAAAGCTCAACTCAATTCCAACCATGCTATAATAGACATACCATTTTCGGATTTTGATAGGCAATTTTCCCGCATACTGTACAAATGGTTCTCATCTTTTCCTCTCCATCCGGTATATCATATTTTGTTGGGCCTTCACACCACTGACAGAATTTTATCTTACGAACATTGCCCTACAAGATATTATAAACAAAAACCATAAGAAATAATGACATATAGACAAATTAATATATTATATCTAGATTCTTAGTCTTAGGTTGACATGATAGATTACAAATAACACAAAAAAAAAAAAAAAAAAAAAAAAAAAAAAAAAAAAAAAAAAAAAAAAAAAAAAAAAAAAAAAAAAAAACTTCTCATATGCATTAGTATTATAAAAATATACATTTCTATCATGCTTGATTAAAGTGATTTGTTTGCTACCATCTTTTATACAATAATCAGCTGAGGCTACCTCTACCAGTGAGAATTCCAATATTAATGCTTAATGCAAAATCATATTTACCATCAAATAAGAAGCAGGTTCTTTTCAAAATTGTCCGCAACAAACCATTTCACAAAACACTTCAAAAGTGACAAAAACTCACCATGCAATGAACAAACAACATGGGGTGGTTATATCCCACACGCCTAAAATCCAATTCATACACGTTATGAATATTATCCCACAATGGATCAGATAAACACTATCCATGCAGATGAGAAATGTTAAAAAAAACAAGAAGAATTTTTCTTGCCAAATCTGGGATTTCATATCCACAAGTTTCCCTGCCACTAAGTTGTAGGGCTGAATTAGCCGTTCATTTAAAACTTGGTGAACACGGGGATAAGAAAGGTCAAGGGATTTCGATGTATAACATATTAAAAATTTCAATCTATCTTACTATAGGCTAGAAGAGAACAGAAACACTTAAAAAATATTCATGATACTGAGTTGTATTTAGGAAGTAAAACAATAAGACCTTAATAATAAACCTAAACCAAAAACACAGTTCACATTTCACTAACTTCATACTATTCATAAACCCAAATCCAAATTACCTAGTAGTGCAAGTCAAGAGTAGGCAAGCTGAAAGGTCAAAAGTTTAATTGAGCTTGCAGGGAGAGACCTCCAAACGGAGTGTCCAAACTCCATCAAAAGATTATTTCACTAAAGTACTAAAACAACATCTCAAAGCAATGAGCAACTCTATTCTTCATAATCATTTGGCATAACTGAATAAAAAGCTTCTATTTTCACCCATAGTGGCTCAAAATAACACATCTCAAAGCAATAAGCAACTCTATTCTTTATAATCAGTATGTGTTATGCCTAAAATAAGGGCTGACCTATGCTGACATCATCAAGCACCAATCAAAATCCAAGAAAGCATTACACTGCCCAGAACATGACATGTCTCCACAGGCAAAAGGAATATAGCTATCAAAGACCAAATCGACTCAAGATTTTGTGCTTGAGTGAATTTGGTTCGCACACCTATCCAAGCCCCATTTAATTTAAAGATATTCTTTGAGTTCTCAACGAATGGGAATGCAGGAGGGATCTTCACGGCATCAAGCCACTTGCAAAAGTGTAATAATTACCTTGAGCTCAACAGGTATAAATAGGCAACTCCCCCTCATAAAATCGGGATCAGACATTCATGCATTCAACAAAGAAAATAGCAAAGACACATTACTAGAAAGTGACTGGCTTGACATTCTCTAAGAACACTTAGAACATAAAACACTTGTAATCCTAAATCGTAGCTCGCGACCTCTTGGAAGCTTTTCTAGCGACTAGAAAGTAATTTATATAAACGAACATAGTGGATGTAAGATTCACTTTAAGCATCTAAACCACTATAAAAATTATCTTATCAACTTTACGTTTACGTCTTTGCATGCTACTGTGCTCACAGTACCTCACCCACTCACTGTAATCATCTCACATGTGATTTCTTAACACTTTACATATGCAAAGTCATTGATGTCAAAATCAAGCATCAACAGTTTGGTGCTAGAGGAAGGGCATATTTCACATCAGCTCTCTATCCAGTAAACTCAACTGACCCATCAATTTCTTTTTTGAAGATCAACCACAAATTCTCATGGCTCGTGGCTTTGAAACTAAGCGTCCTAGCACCAACAACAACGAGGAAATTCCCCACAATCAAGAAACAACTCCTCCCGAACGAGTTCCAACTCCCCAAACCATAGCAAGGAGCATACCCTCGACCTCCCAGGCAGATCCTACCTTAATCTGTTATTTGGGAAAGCTTGATAACACTCTCCAAATGATGAACCAGTGACTTGATCATTTGGACAAAGTAGTTCCACCCAATCCAGACAAGGTGGTACCAACCCCAAAGATGCCTGTAGGTCGCACAAAAGCATGGAAACGAGCATATCCTCATGTCACATGCACTACAGTGCAAAAGGGTAAACACATAGCCGATCAAGGGCAGAAAGGCTCAAAAGGGCGTTCAAATACTGCCC
Organism: Pistacia vera; assembly: GCF_008641045.1. NCBI lineage: Eukaryota > Viridiplantae > Streptophyta > Magnoliopsida > Sapindales > Anacardiaceae > Pistacia > Pistacia vera. The sequence continues at coordinate 368,406 of NW_022196157.1, read as the reverse complement.
ACGAGTAGAGAAATAAAAACCATGTTCTACGGCTTAGCAATACTTCACACTAGGAGTAATCCCATGGCACATCGCATGGGCACGCCCATGAAAGTGCTAGACATGGAGATTCCTACCATCATTAGCACGATGGTTCCGACCATCACCGAGAGGGAAACACTCACCATCAGCATGTTGGTTCTGACCATCGCGTAGATAGGGAAAACTGCCCCAGCCACTTAACGCCTTCATAGGGCTCTGGCCCACAAGTGTCAAGACATGTTGAGGCTCCGGCCAAAGCATAGAAAGCACCAACCTATGGTCTTTCATCAACTGCAATCGTAGGGTGCATACCCACATTGCAAAAAGTGATCCCCCAAGGGCTCCACTTCCTCAGATTGAGGATTTACAGCAAGCTCTGGATCAACTTTGAGCTTAACAAAATGTGGAAGGAGTGATCGCCGAGGCATCTCCCTTTTCTCCAGAGGTTCTAATAGAACCTTCCCACCAAGATTCAGAATGCCAGACATGAAGGCATTTGATGGGAACGCTGATCATGAGATACTTCCAAACAAATAGGAAGTTCTCAATGCCGCTTAACTATTTGAGCAACATATGGCAAGAGAAGAATGAGTCTCTCAAGTCTTACATTGACAATTCCACAGGATACTGAATAAGGTGGCTAATACACCTAAACATTCAGTCTGAACTCTGATTATAGCAGGAGTTCGCCTACAAACTGATTTGGGAAATAAACTGTAATCAAAAGACAACATTTCCCTTACTCGCTTGTACAACCTTGGAGAGAAATATCTGCGAATTGAAAACTCAATGGCAACTCTAAATCACCACGACCCCGAGCCTTTGATCATTGCTCCTAGTCAAAGGGATGAATTTCCGGGAGAGAGTAGAAGAAATGATCATAAATGGGCAAATGACGATCAGAGGAAGGGAAAGAAACAATGTTTTAAGCCCAAGAAGGCTTATGCCTTGCTACCTTGTCGGGACAACTTCACTCCGTTGAACACATTGATCTCGAACATCCTAGCTATTTCAAAAAAAGCTAGCCTGCTGGCAGATCCAGAGCCCATGAAAGCACCCTTATCAAAGAGGAGCAACGAGAAATAATGTTGCTTCCACAGGGACATTAGACACCATACCGATGAGTGCCATGCTGTCAAGCAAGCAATTGAAGACCTCATCCAGAAATGTCACTTCAAGGAGTACGTTGACGGTCCAATTCCTTTGAGGGAAAAAGATCGTGATGACAAGGAAAGGCACAAGGGTCTCTACCAAGTTGGGACCTATAAGTTGTTGGTGGGGTTTACACAGCAGAAAACAAAAATAAAATCCCCAACAACAACATTGAACCCAAGAACCTTATACCTAATTTACGTTATTTACGTATGAACTAATATTGAATATAAAATTTCTAGATTTCATACTAGCGTTTGGAGGCTCCTTCAATCGATACGAATCGCTCCCACTCTAAGATAAGAGTGAACTCTCGGTATCCACATGAAGATAGGATGTCAATCACCAAGCGGTTCGATGTGCTAGCCAAACCCGCAAGGATCAACGATGGGAATGCAGGAGAATTTTTCTTTGAAAAATTCTTTTCTCCACTTAGAGAGAAAATATGAGAGAGAATGAGGTGAGTGGCTAGGATTTTAATTAATGTGTTCTATTCTTTTATTTTAATTTTAAGTTGCCTTTTATATGCAACAAAAATTAAAACCCTAATCTAGTTAGGAATAAATTTATTTCATGATTAGAATAGTAAGTCCCCATTACCAAACAAGATAATAATCCATATGGCATCTTATTCAAATTCAAATATGAATTTCATATTCATATATTATCTTTATTAATATAATCAAATATTAATATTGAACAGATATTTAAATTCAAATATGAATTTATTTGATTGCGGTAAGAATCTCACTTTGGTTTTATTCTTGTAGGTGGCTATCCCACCAGGATTTGAGAGAGCCAGTGAAGCCAGCTACCAATAAGTGGGCTATGACTTGGTCTGTTGAACTATGTTTAGTCCTATAGGCATTACTGACCATAGTCATTTGTTGTAAGACCGTAATAATGTTATAATCAGACATGCCATCTATGTTCCATTCATAGATAGAGTTGGCATTGTATTTTCTTTGTTGTATTTGAGAGGATTCTTCCAAAACTAAATCTGGGGCTGAAGCTTTTGGATAATACATTTTCGGAGGTTTTTTTCAATTCATATTGTTGATTTGAATAGAATGATCACTTGAGGAAGTATTTTGATCATCAATTTCTGATGATTCTGATGAATCTGTTTTACCAATAAAATTTATATGTTTAGAAGTTTGGGGGGTGTCTGGTGTGACAACACTAGAGAATTCTTTTTTTATCTGGTTGAGTTTTCTATTTATTTATAGCATAAATTCTTCTTTGTTGGTTAAAGTTTTAGTGTGTTTTGGAGGGATTTCATGTGGAATAAATAAAGGTTTGTTATTAACAATTTTTAGTGGTTTTGACCTTTCGTCAATAGGTTTGAGGATGGGTTTTGCAACATCTTCAATTCTATTCTCAAACAAGTACAAGATAACAAAGAACAAGTTGTCCAATTTATTTCCAAATTTTGGAATGAAACTCACAACAAAAATACTCCACTATCAAAAAGAAGATTTTATCCATTGTCCTATGCATTTCCAAATTTCAAAGTGATTTACTCAATCAAAAATTTTTACTTTATATTGATTGTCAAACTGCTAAACATGTTTTACAAAAGGATGTTCAAAATATTGCATCAAAACAAATTTTTGCAAAATGACAAGCAATTTTATGTGTGTTTGATTTTGACATTGAATACATCAAAGGAGAATCTAATTCCCTGCCTGACTTCCTCACCAGGGAATTCCTTCAGGGGAGATAACCATCATGCCTCCCAAAAAGACCAACCCTCCAATCACTCAAAAACAATCAAAGGCTTCTTATGCCCAAAAGCCCACAAACACCAAATCATGGTATGAACTCGTATGTGAAGAAGAAGCCCAAGAAAATGCCCAACAATCAAAAGGAAAAGGCATAGCCTCAACAAGCTCTTCTCAGAGCCCAACAAATACAGAGCAAATCCAGAATTGGATTAGCTCTTTTCAGCAAAGTCCATAAGCAGCCCTAACTATGATTGAGTTAACACCAAATTTACCAAAAAATGAGATTTTGAAATTTAAAGAACTTCAAACTCTTCCAAAAAATTCCCAAGAATTTTCCCAATGTGAAAAAATTTCACTAAGCACATTGCAAAAGGCAGCTCAAATTGCTCTTTCAAAAAACAAAGAACTTGTTCCTGCGGCTACACCATTAAAAGCCCTTAAACCAGGACAAAAATATATTCAAAAAGGAATTGCAACTAATCTTTTGGTTTTCGAAGAAGGTTATGATTTTGAAAACCCTAAACAATTAGTTCAACAAATTTTTCCAAAAAACTTTCATTTTATCCCTGAAGATTTAAGGAAAACTCAAAAATTTTATGAATTTCTTCTTGTTGATTCTGACTCTTGTGAGTTTAAACACTATGAGGATAAAAACCAACCGGGATTTATCACTCATTCAACCTTTCATATTATGAAAATCCTTAGTCCTTCTGATTGGGGATCCAACCCAAACCAATTCAGAAAATTTTCCCAAAATTTTGACCCCCCTAGATATAATTACTGGGACTATCAAAGAGCCTGGAACAGATCACTCTTTCTCCAAAATAGTCATCACAGGCACTCCTGGATGATTTACTTCAAAAGAAACACTTTATTCAAATTTCCCAATTGGTTTTCCCAATGGTGGGATCATTTTGGATTAATTCCCGAAATCCTACCCCCAACTGTCCATGAAGGATTCAATGAGTTCAAACTCAAGTTCAAAGTTTCTGAAGCAGATTCAAACTTCCCTCCATCACTTCATTTCTCAGCAAAGTTCCACCTCTCGTGGATTTTACAATGGGAATATGAAATTGTCCAAAATATTAGCAATCTCCCTAATTTGATCTGGAAATTTAAAGTCAAGTGGTGGTATAAATTTGATGCATCCCACGTGTCCAAAGAAGAAATTCAACTTTGTCTCTCAAGTTCACCTCATCAAACTCAGGCAATTACCCCTGAAATTGCCAATTTTTTATAGAAAAAGACTGTGGCATCAGTATCCTTAGCAGGAGCCAAGACAAAACAAGAACTCAAAGACCACCTTAAGACTATTCTTTCATAACTCCAAGATGAAGAAAAGGAAGCAGAAGAAGAAGACGGAGAAGAATCTTACCAGAGCTCTTGCGCCTCGGTCAACCTCGCCTAGAGCAATGAAGATGACTGTTATGGAATCATCTAACTTATTCCAAACAGTTCGAAATTACCGCTTCTCTCAAAAAGAAGACTGGCCAAAAAACCAACATCAGCTTCATAGAATATCTGGCATAATATTGAAGAGTAAGAGATTCCCTACAAAAGAGACATTTAATGCTCTTTAAAAAAAATTATTAAAATATTCACTCAATAGTATTCATGTGATGCTATAGTGAGATAAGGTTTTCTATAAATTAGAAGGATTCGTGTAATGTGAACCAAGCTTTGCCAAGCCAATTCTAAAACTTTCTCTTTCATTCTCTTTTGATGTAAACTTCCAAAAGCTCTCCAAAAAGAAAGCTTTCATTGTAAGTTCAATTTCTTTCAATAATCATTCAATGTTTAATCTTTCAAGTTCTTTGATTATTCTCTTTTAATCTTTCAAGTTCTAGTTCTTTTATTAATCTCTTCATCATTCATCATGTTTCATTTAAGTTTTTATTTGTAATGTTTATTTAAGTAGTTTTTATTTGTGTTCTTTGTTTCTTTATATTTTTGTTTATCACTTAATCTGGTTCCAATGCGGCACTGCTGCCATTACCAAGTTAAGTGTTAATCTCACTTCTTAATATGATTTCAGTGCGGCTCTGCCGCCGTTGTCTTATTAAGTTGTAAGATTATTTAAATTAATGTTTATTTAAATTTTAAGTTTTATTTTAAGTTTGTTTAAATAATCTCTGCATATCTCCTCATTGTGTGCAACGATCCTGTGTTCCCTTTGGTGTATATATATATATATCATTGTTTTAAAACCCGGCTGGCCCGGCCGGTTGAACTGGGACCCTGCAGCTTCAATGGGCCGGGTTTAACTTTTCCAATTCACCTCCAAACGCTAAGACTTGGGAGGATGATCGACGAACAATCGACGGCTGGAAGGTTAGGGCTTTTGAAGGCTAAGGTCCGATGAATACAATGGTGGTGGCGTCGTTGATTTTCGGTAAGTAAATCGACCGAAAATCGAAGAAACTTGGCAGCGGCAACAATGGGATTTTTCCGACAATTGGCTAGGCTAACGGGGTGGGGTGAGGTGGGTTTTGGTCGGGAGGAACAGGGGAGTAATTCTTGGGTGGTGGGGAGGTTTGTGGGTGCCGGCATGGATGAGATCTGGCCTGGAATACCCACCCCGGCGTCGGTGAAATCTGGCCGAAATCAAACCTATTTTGGCCAGATCTTGGGTAGATTTTAATGGAAATGGGCTCAGGGGAAGATTTGGGTTGCATCTGGGGTGTTGTCGTTGCCGATCAGTCGCCGGTCGATTTTCAGTTGGGGTGTGTTTTAGAAAGTTCAAACATGTAGGGACTTGAAGGTAATTTTTAGGGGTGTATTTGTTGAGTTTTAAAATTTTTTGTCAACCGGTCAACCCGGGACCCAAAAACTTTGTCGGGTTTCACCCCGGGTTGGGTTTTAAAACATTGATATATATATATATATATATACTATATCAAGGTAATCTTTGATATATATATATATATATATATATCTCAAAGATTACCTTGATATAGTATATTTTATAATTCGGTTTGGAAACTAACCATTCATCCACCTATTTGATAATATTTTTGTTAAAAATAGATGAAATTATGTAATTTTCATGTTTTGATTATCTTATCATATGCTTTAAGAATACTTATTAAGATTTTAAAGGGACAAGTTTGTTTTTAAAAATAGATGAAATTATGTAATTTTCATGTTTTGATTATCTTATCATATGCTTTAAGAATGCATATTAAGATTTTAAAGGGACAAGTTTGTTTATTATATAATACAATTTATATAAAATATATCATTTTCATAAATATTATATATGATTTACTCAATTAAAACAAGAGCATTTTTCATCATTAAAATAACTTATGTCGGCAAAGTCTTAAGTTCGAGTATCTAATATCTATCACTAAGCTTTGGTGAGATGGTATATCTACATGCACTATATGACTCATCCCAGAAGGTACTCTTAGCTTTGGCCCCAGCATAGATGTGATGATGGTATCTTTAGATGTGTGTAGGGAAATGAGCACAATGTTCCTTATCGGATATAGGGTTAACCCCTCTTCTAAAGGTAGAAAAGTGGCCCGCCAGGCCCGACCCGTGGTGGGTAGTCCAAATTATGGATCAGGCCTAACCCAGCTCACCAACAGGCCCGCCTCTTTATCCAAAAGGATATCGTCGATAACCTCGTATTAATTTTGATGGCGCGACCGTTCCCAATCTTGAAGACATGGGAGGACTTCAATCAATTTTGGTGAAAGTTTAGTCCTTCTTTCATTTAAAAATTTTCCACTTACACTAAATGTTTGTTCGGATGAGACGGTTGAGACAAGAACAGAGAAAATATTCAGGGCAAGTCTTGATAGTACTAGAAAAATATATTTTTTGGTTTTTCAATAATCTAAGACATCAAAGTTGGCTTTTTATTGTGGATTTGCTGGTAGCAAGTCAGGGGTTCCCAAATATTGGTAAAGCTCATTACTTTGCAGCTGCATGGAGGACATTATATTCGTTGTTGATGCTTTTGAAGAGGAGGTTGTGCTTCAGGTTCAGATCTTCTTCCGCCTATTAATTGCACTCCAAGAGTTAAAGACTTCATTTGTGTCTTCTACTAGTACCTCAGGTATTGCGCCTCTTTACTGGTTCACAGTTCACATACTTGCTTTTATATTACAAATTTACCTCTTCAAGACACTCTCTTATCTCTCCTTGTTGATTAGCATACACTTCTTCACTCTCTTATCTCTCCTTGTTGATTAGCATACACTTCTTCTTGTAAATTTTCACTTAACATGTCTAAAACATTTTTCTAAACCCACTAATTTAATCCTATGATCAAATATGACAACTAAACAAAAAAGACAAGGAATGAGTTTCTAATATTTTTTAAATTTTAATTCTATTGCTTCTATTAGTCCTGCTAAAATTTCATTGTTTCTATTTCGAGCAAATAAATCTGAAATTTTTATAATTGTATGTGTATGTATCACCAATTGACAGTAGGATAATACACACCAGAAAGTTTTAAAGTGACAAGATAAAAAGTTTTAAGAAAAAAATGAAATTTTTGAGCTATATGCCAATCACTCTCTACCAAATAATGAGGATCCCTATGATTTGCTACAAAATAACTAATTAAATTTGTATAAGATAAACATGAATCAAGCATTAAATAAGTACTATTTCACCTAACATACATGTCTAATGCAAAAGTTTTAGGAGACAAATTTGATTTTTTACAAGCATCTTGAAATTAAGAATTTCTTGTATTACTATTAGTAATCCAAACTAAAGAATCCTTAATTCTATCAATATTATTTCTAATTCTTTTCATACTACTTTTTATAATTAAATTAATAATGTGACATGCATACCGTTGATGAAAAAACTTCAAATTATCATAAAAAGGAAAATTTATTTTAAAAAATCTACAGTTTTACTGTTAGCACTTGCATTATCTAAAGTTAAACTTATTACTTTGTGAACAATATCATAATCTTCTAAAACTTTAACAATTTTATTATAAAGTTGTTGACCACTATGATCTACATCCATTAATTTAAATCCCAATAAAGATTTAATTTACATTCGTTATCAAAATAATAACTAGTCACAAATATAATCTTGTTTAGCTCTACCACTCCAAACCATACTAACATAACAACTATGTATTTTTTTTTAATTCTAATTTTATTTTCTAAAACAATTTTATTAAATCATTTGTAGTTGAAGTTTTTGCTAAATTTTTTTTTAATCTTTTATTGTTGCCAACCCGTTGGGTTGACCCGCCAATCTGGCAGGTTTGACGGTTTTTTTTTTTAAAATTGACTCGTCGGGTTGCTGGGTTGGCCTATGAAGGTTCAGCTTGCTCGGCGGGGGATATGCGGGTTGAGTTGAACTCGACCCACCCTAAAGCCGCCTAGGTCGGTCCCAAGTTGAGGCGAGTCGGGTTAGGGTTGACCTGCCTAACCCGACTCATTTTTTCCACCTCTACCCTCTTGATTTCTATATATATATACTCATTAAGATCATTTATATCTTTTAAAACTTTTATTAAATATTATTTTAATCAAATTTTATGAAATTAAATAGATTTTGACTCTCAAAATCAATCCTAAATAACCCTTAATTAAAATAATAAACTAAAAATGTAACAAAAATAAAAGAGTTGTTTTAACATGTGTGGATTATTCCACCACTAAAGGCACCATGTTTTTAAGAGGTTATGGCCAAGCTTGACACATGTTCTTATGCTGGCAAATTTCAATTGGCTTGGACAGTGACCCAATTCTTCTCATTTGTACACACGATACTCGAATTGGGTTATTAGAGAAAGTAAAGAAATAATATTCGAGCAGCTTTACTTTTGCTTTATCACTTTGAGTCTTGTTATTTTATGTTACTACAATTTACATTATTAAAACGATAGCTTGTGTACGCCCTTATTGTTAAACGTTTTATTTATTATATGTATTTAATTTATACATATTACTTATTATAGCTATCATTATGACTTTATGAGTATACTCTATGGACCTTCCACATAAGAAAAAAAGTTTAGCATATAATAGTTTATGAATATAGTAAGTTTAGCATATAATAGTTTATGAATATAGTAAGTTTAGCATATACATATGAATATAATAAGTTTAGCATATCATAATTGATGAATATATTGTCTCTAAATTAAAATTTTAATTTATCCCATTTGCAACTTGAACTTCGCAAAATTGCGGAAATTTATGGACATGATGTCCGAAATGTCACTAGAACTAAGGTTTTAAATAACAAATATTTGAACCTTAAAGTTATGGATATTAATTACAAACCTGAAGTTCTAAATGTCCTGAATATCAATCTAGATGTGGATTTAGAACCTGAAGTTCTAACTACCAATAGCAAACCTGAAGTATTGTTAACAAGAACATTTTTATATTTGTAGTTTGGACTAGACTTGGCAAACGGGGGAGTTGGGTGGGCACGAGTCGAGTAACAACATATACGGGTCAAACGGGTAAAAAAAGTGAACAAGTAAGGAAATACATCACTCATACCAAGTCATGCAAGTACGGGTGGACCCGTGGGTCATTTGTTTCTTTTAATTTTAAAATTTTTCCTCTCCATTTATTTCTTTATTATTTTCATCTCCACATATTTCTCTTTCATCTTCGTCTTCTTCTTTGTCTTTTTCTCCCTCTCTCCAATTCTTTTTCGTCTTTTTCTCCCTTCCACTTTTTCATATTTCTTCAGTTATAGTAGGTGTCTTAGAGTCAATCGCACTTTGTAAATTGACTCTATATATCATGTTATTCCATTAATAAAAGACATTTTATTATCTTAGGTAAATCGTTATATATGTGTGTATTGATATATGTCCTTAGAATGTAGAACTGCTACGAGAGTATCAGTGTTATAAACCTCGATTGTGAGGACCCTATAAGCACATATAGTGGTCATTCTAGAATTGTTCATAGCCTTAGTATTATCCTGATCAAGAACACAGGTAATACGGTAAGACTATCATAGCGTTGAATGACTTTACCGAAAGATAGTGACAGATCTCGCAAGTCAAAGTTGTTTGGTGACAACTTGTTGCACGCATGGGTGCTTGTTATTCATAAGTTCACTAGACAGGCCTATAGAGGATTCCACATAGATGGTAACCCCAACCTCTATGGAATACATCCTCTAATGGATTGTAGTGCATGTGATTCTTAGACTTGAGATCACTAAAGTGCTATGTGTAAATATTGGTGTAGTTTGACACTAGCCTAACGTAATCCTATTAAGAGTTATCAATATGGTAGTGATTGATTACATTAAGAAGTACACTGTAGCTATGGTGGATCGACAAAGGATTCGTCACTTCTAGGTACAGGATAAATTGTCTCACTGAGTTATTCGGTAAAAGATAACGACCTTAAATCGTGGCCATAGTGGAATTGAGTTGTTGCTCGAGTCCAATTTCTTTTAGTCGTTGGTCCTATAACCGAATACGAATATGTCAAGGTAATTCATACTTGAAGCTGACACTATTTCTGTGTTTCAAACATTGATGACAAAATAGATGATGAAATGATTAAATTGCACAAGAACCATACTATTGATAGATAGCTATTTCGCTGAATAATTGGGTGGCCATGATGCCTTGCTAGAGGCCAATCTTGATATGTGTGTAATGAGACAATTAATAGGGTATTAATCGTGATATTGTCCACTCACTACTAAAAAAACCCCCTTCCTTGACAGAATGAGTTGACAGATTTTCTTGACCGTTCTAAACAACTGTCAAGAATTATAATTCTTGACAAATTGACAGTTTATGAACTATCAACAATTTGAAATAATCCGTGATTGTTTTAGATGATTCTTGACAGTTATTAACTATCGAGGAATTGGTTAAAAATAAATTTTGCGAATCTTGTTATTGACTGTTGTAGTCTCAATCCTTGACAATTTTTAATTGTAAAAGATTAATTATATAAAAAAAAAAATTTGCCTAAAACTTTTCCCGCCCATTTTTCATTAATTATTCCTGCTATTTTTTCCCTAAAACTTATGCTTACCTACTATTTCACTCATTTGTGCAAACCCTCATAGTTGACCTATTTCTGGCACTGGAAAAAAAGTTCTCGTTTCTACCACTCTTATTCAGTAGACGACGACTCACTCACTGATTCTGGCACTTACTTCGTGCCTATTCTGACGGAGATTGTTAATTTTGGTGAGTTCTTGACAAGGTGTATCCCAACACCCAAATGTAGGGGTGTTTAGAAAAATGTAGAAACTGAACCAGTTTTTCGTATAAACGGAAAATCGATTCCGTTTTCGTCCACAGAAATACAGAAAACAAATTTCTGATCTTATTAAACAAAAATTAAAAAGTAAACAATTTTTCCTTAAAATTTAAAAAGTAAACAAATTAAAAAGTCCCTAAATCCTTACAATTAAAGAAAAATAAAACCCCAAACCTGGTTTCAGGGTAAATAGAAAAAAGAGTAAACAATTTTGCCCAAGAATTGTTCGAATCGTTAAAATTAAAAAAAGTAAAAAAAAAAAAAAATGTAAACCCAATTATACAAAATCCCCAAACAAATTTTACCCTAAGACGCAAAACACTCTCCACTTCTCCGCTCTGTTCGGATCTTCTCCTTCTTTGTTTCCCTGAAATTTGTTCTTCTCCAATTGTCCTTGTCAGTTTGACTGTCGTCCGTCGAACCTCATCTGTTCTCAATCTTTTCACAGCCAGCTTCTATGCAAACGCTCTTACAACAGCCGGCAGCCACTCTTTGTCAATCCTCTATAAAAGGTATTTTAGTCTTCTTTAATTTTTTTCTACCCATTTGTTTCTTTAATTTGTTTGTGGATGTGTTGATTCTCGACTACTTAATGGAATGCTGTCATTTGATTTGCGTTCATGGCGTCTCACAATCTTAACAAGCAACTCAAAGAACAGTATTCACCATGTCTCTCGCAATTAATTCTCCAACTCTTTCACCATTTCATCTAAATTTTTCTTCTTTTCTTCTCTTCTCTCCAGATTCATCAGCAATTTGACTGGATCTTCTTTTACCAAAATCTTTGTGCTTCTAGCAATTGTACCTGTAAGTTCCACATTTTCTTTTTTAGATTTGTTCTCACTGCTTTATTCATTGATTGATTTACATTTTATTTTGTTTTCAGACTTCAATACTTCTGCGATAGTCCTTCAACTCTTATCACTCAATTGGTAAATTAAATTTAAATTACCAAGCTCGTGTAGAATCTTTGAACAAACTAGACCTTGTTTCACTAGATGAATTTTACCGTAATGACCACAAATTTTATTCTCTTTCTCTCTATTTGTGTTTATATACATGTAGGTTCTTGTTTAGTTCCTTGTGGGTGTTGAGGAAAGTAGTTAAAGTTTCAAAATTTTGTGTCTTGATGAGTAAAATTTTCGCTTTTTTGGTAATTTTATCATTTCTGTCTTGGGTCTTAGAATGTGAAGATTGAAATTTAATGTTAATATGGTACCTTTCTTTCTTTTTTATGTTAATTTATGTGATTTTTGTTTCTGTTTATTCGTTTAGTTGGACTTTCTTTCTCTTTGTGATTTTAGGTAACAGATGTCGTTGGCTTTTCTTGGGTTGATCTCAAGTTTGGCGATTTGGGATTTATTCAAGTTCTGTAGTGATAAATGGAAATTTGATCGATATCTTGTGATTTGGCAAGTTCTGGTTCGTATTGCACAATGTGGTGAGTTATCATATCTTCAAGAAATGGCTGCCTTCAATGAGAGAACTTGATGTGGTCTTCTCTTCATCATCATATATTGATGCCATAGTAATATATATAAATTATGCTTAGATGGTGATTGAATATATATATTCTTTAATAAATAAGTATAGATTATCTCATAGTTATGATTTGGTGTCTTGTATTTTACATATATATTCTTTAATATATAAGTATAGATTAGCTTCCTCTCAATATATATATATAAATTATGCTTAGATGGTGATTGAATATTTATACTCATAGGTGAAGTTTAGATGAGGGTTTTTGAATTGCATAAACAAAGGTAGAAATCACTATTAGTGTTTTACCTGCAGGTCTTGTTGACTCCTACTCATTTAGCTATTGTCATGGAATATGCGGCTGGTAGCGAACTGCTTGCTAGAATATGTAGTGTTGGTCGGTTTAGTGAAGATAAGGTTGTATTATGGAGCTTGCTTCTTTAAATTACATCTTAATAGGAGCCCACTCCAATAACTCAACAATTTGGGTTGGTCATAGGTCTTTCATGGGCTTCGGTAGAACTCTCCTTGGAAAATCGGCTTGCCAAGGGAAGGTGCCTAAGCCTTTATAACCCACATGCCCACCCTCTTTCCCTTTCAATGCGGGATCCTAACATTCCACCACGCTTTCGCAATCGACGTCCATGTCGGCCTCTTTACCCTTTGGGTGACTACACAGATCCCCTTTCCCTCGATCCTCCATGCCCTTTCTCAGGGTAGTAGCCCGGGCCCAATGTCAGCTTGCCACGCGTGCGTTGCCACACAGGCGTAGGATCATGCTCTAATACTAATTGATAGGAACCCACTTCAATAATTCAATAATTTGGGTTGGGCCATGGGTCTTTCATGGGCTTGGATCAATGGGTTGAATCAAGGGCACCAATCAGTTCATGGGAAGCTTTTAAAATTGTCGTGGTTGCGAGATTTCATCCATCTTTCAAAGGCTCAGCATATGAGGCACTAGTAGCCTTAAAACAAACTGGAACAGTAACATAATTTAGAGAAAATTTTGAAGAGCATTCAGCTCCCTTGCGTGAGGTAGGAGAAGATTAACTAATGGGAATTTTTTTAAATGGACTCAAAGAAGAAATTTGGGCTGAATTGCATTTGGCCCAACCAACTACCCTTTTTTCACTTATTGAGCAGGCCCATAGAGTTGAGGAAAAAAACTGGATTTTGGAAAAACATAGGCCTAAACCCTTTAAGACCCAACCAATTAAAATGAAGCCATACCAGCGGGTCACACCCAACCCAGAAAATTGGCGCATAAGTGCGTGGTCTTCCAACACATTTTCACACACTCCAGATTTGAACTCAAGCAAAGTGAGTGAACGAAAAAAGCTCTCTGACACACCCATGTAGGGATTTCGTAGCGAGGTCTTCCGACAACTGACTGACGTCGAGATCCAAAGCAAGAGGGAGCGTGGACTTTGCTTCAAATGTGATGAAAAATACAGCCCCACGCATCGTTGTAAAGCGAGATCGCTGTAGATCCTTTTAGTCACGATGAAAACTCACCAAAAAAGGAAGAACCCAGCTCTGACAACGACGATGATGCCAACCCAACAGGTAATCCATTGGCTTTGTCAATGAACTCGATTGTTGGTATGACAATGGACAAAACTTTGAAGATCCGGGAAAGGATTGGAGATAAGACAGTGATTATGTTAGTAGATAGTGGGGCATCCCACAATTTCATCTCAAAGGAGTTGGTACAAAAGCTAGGCTTGAACTCGGAGAAGGGGAAACAATTCGGAGTAATGGTAGGAAATGGATTTACCGTCCGGGGAGAAGGAATTTGCAGAAATGTGTGTATCAGGATTTAGTAGGTAGAGTTGACACAGGATTTTTTCGCCTTTGATTTAGGTGGTGTTGATGAGGTGTTGGGCATATCTTGGTTGAGCACGTTGGGAGATGTGTGCTCTAACTGGAAAAATTTAACCATTGCGTTCGATAATAACGGGAAGAGAATTGTGTTGCAAGGTGATCCTTCGTTGGTGAAGACTATAGTTTCTCTAAAAGCCATGCTCAAGACACTACAGAGTGAAGGTGTAGGGTATGTAATAGAGTTTTGTTCTATTGAGAGGAAAGGCGAAGAGCAGAATGAACCCATGGAGCCGGAAGTGGCTGTCTTACTGTAACGCCCCACTTGAGGTACATAGTTAAGTTATAGTGTATTGCTTAAATGTTTATTGTTTTGTTTTTATTTGGGTCGATATATTGTTAATATTCGTTGGTTGGCCCTTAGTTGAATTTTTGTTAAAGTTATTTTGCGAAAAATGTAGAGAAAATCCCTTAAACTTTCATTAGGGTAAAATGGTCTTTTCACTCAAAATTAGTTGAACTTGTGGGGAGTGAAAAGAGATAGAATTTAATAGAGAATGCATTAAAAATGAGGGCATTATNTCTTTATTTATACTAAACATTATACTTTATTGTATAATTATAGTATATAGTTCGGTTAGTTATCTAGTTTATTTATTTGGTCAAAACATAATGATTTTGTTTAGGCAATTCTATCAACATTTCCGTTATTGTTGTCGCAACTCGCAAGAAGGAAAAAAAGAACATTATAAGTCCATAATTGAAGGAAGTAAGAGAGATACAGAAAAAATAAATCAAATATTAAATATATTCGGTCTACTATTTATGGTTGACTTGACCAAAAAAACATAACACTTTATTTGGGCAAGTAAAAAGAATATATATATTATATTTATGTATTTTTTAATTAACATAAACTCAATTAACAGTTAACTAATAAACTACTAACTGAAAAATGCACAAAATGAAAATAACAGTATCTACCGAAACTATATATTTAGAGGGTGTTTGTCTAAGCTTATGAAAATTAGCTTATAGGCTTTGATACCAGAGGAAACACAGGATCGTTGCACACAAAGAGGAGATATGCAGAGATTAAATAAAACTTAAATAAACTTAAATAAACCTTATTTAAATAATCTTACAACTTAATAAGACAACAGCGGCAAAGCCGCATAGAAATCATATTAAGAAGTAAGATTTACACTTAACTAGGTAACGGCAGCAGTGCCGCACTGGAACCAGATTAAGTGATGACATCAAGGAATATTTTATCAAATTCAATGGATATTTGAATAGGTATTATTGTACTATTGTAGATTATTTGTCCTAAAGATCGAATCCTTGTCTGGAAAAGGTTTATTTTTGCTTTTGAAACAACTAAACCATTTGTTTTGACAATATGAATAAATGTTTTTAAATGTTTAAAGTGTTGATCTATACTATATGAAAATATAAGAACATCATCAATATAGACAATAAGGAATTGGGTTGAATATTTCATTCATTATTCTTTGGAATTCCGATGGGGCATTTTTTAACCCAAAGGGCATTACATTCCATTCATATTGACCAAATCGTAAAGTAAATGTGGTTTTATACCTATCTTCTGGTTTAATTTGGATTTGCCAAAATCCAGATTTCATGTCGAATTTGGAAAAGATTCTTGAATTGGATAGTTTTATAATAAATCTTTTTTGTTTAGGATTGGATATCTTATCCATCTTAAGGTTGTATTAAGAGGTTTATAATTTATGACAAGTCTTGGAACTCCTCTTTCAAGTTCCGCATTTTTCTGAACATAGAAGGCCGAGCAACTCCAAGGAGACTTGCTTTTCTTAGTTAGTTTTTTCTGTAGAAGATCATCAATTTCCTTTTTACAATGTTCTTCTAATTCTTTATGCATTTGTATTGGTCTGGCTTTTGTAGGTATTTCTTTTTCACAAAAATCTTTTTCATAAGTAAGGCTGACCATATGTTTTTTTCTATCCCAAAAGGCATTAGATAGGTCAGAGTAACTTTGAGTTTCAATAGTTTTTTGTATTTGTTTTATCTTTGTGCGAATATCATTCTGTTGAAGTTGGGATTCGACTCTTTTTGTTTTAACTTCTTCTTGGAGGAAGTATATATGTTTTTGTTTATGTAGGATAAGGTGATTAATTTCGTTCTTTAACGTTGAGTATTCTTGAAGGATATTAAGGTTTCTTTGGATGAGTTTGTGTATAAATTTGAAGATAAGAACTTCCCCCATTATTTTTGTGGATATCCCCTAATCATCTACACTAAATGGTTGTATTAAACTAATGAAGGGTGCTCCTAGTATCATACTTCTTCTCAAATTTTTTACTAATAAGAATGAGGTGTTTAAACAAATATTTTGATTACAAACTTTAACATCTGATAATTTGTAATTGATAAAAAGTGTCGAGCCATTGGCTGATTTAGCATATTCTAGTGTTTTTTCATAGTATTTTGTAGGAACTAATCCTTCTTGGATACAATTGAAGTCTGCTCCAGTATCAAATAGAGCAATTGTATCTAGGATAAATTCATCATTAAGAGTTTTATCTTAATATGCCATTTTTTATAAGTTATTTGGGTTAGCATATTTATGAAATCTTCATTATGTTCTTCATCGTCTTCAGATTCTTCAGATTTATCTTTTTCTTTGGCAACAAGTATTTTCGAATGTTGTTTTTGTTGTTCTTTTAAATCTTTAACTTCAATTTTTAGTTGTTGGATTTCTTTTGTTAAATCTTCAAGTGTTAATTTCTTTTTCTTGTTTTTCGAATTTGTCAATAATATTTTGAAAACTATAAGCCTTATGGGTTTCTATTTTCCTATCAGTTTTTTCGAAGGTATTTTTTAGTCTCTCTAGATACTTTTTTCTCAAAAGAGGATCATCAATTTTATTAACGGCTTCTAGGAGGAATTCTTGGTCTTTGGTTAAGACATTTATTTCATTTTCACTGGAGGTTTCGATTCCATCAATTTGGTTGTCGTCAGACATTTCTTTTTCACTTGAATCAGAATCAAAGGATTGTATCATTATCATTTCAATTTTATGTATGAGCTCATCATCAAGGCTTAATTCTCTAATTCTTTTACTAATTTTACAATATCTAGCGATATGACCCTGTTTACCGCATCTAAAGCACGTGAATTGTTTTGTGGGTTTGTCTGTTTTAGAAAATTTGTTTTGTGGAAAAGGTTTTTTCCTAAATGTGGGTTTGTATGTATGGTTCTTATGATTATTCATGGTTTTATTACGATCATTCATGGTTTTATCACATTGACCTTTGCAGGTTATTATTTTCTTGGTTTTCTTTCCTTTAAAAGAATTTCTGTGATTATTGTCAAATTGTTGATAAAAATTTCCTAACTCTTTTCCTAACTGTTTTCTCTCTTTTTGCCTTTGGTAGGCGAGTTTTTCATCTTTGCAAATTTTCATTCCAACTTTCTGGACAAAACTATGTAATTGTCCATAAGTTAAATTGTCATATGGTATAGTATCATCATATTGTTTCCTAATTTTTTCTCTAACCTTTGCAACTAAGATGTTGGGTAATCCTGCCAAAAATTTAACCTTCCAATAGGCTTTGTTACTATCAAGCATTGGCATAACCCTAACAAAAAATGTTTCTGTATACCATCTATAATCATGAAGGGTTTTGCATTTTAAGTTCATTAGTGCAACTTGACTTTTGTCTTTTACGTTAGTAGGGCCCCCTACAAAGTGGAGAGTTATTGCAAAAATTAAGGTATTAACAGCATCCTGAATTTCATTACCATCTTCATCTAAAACTGGTATTCCATTATCATCAATTTTGATTGCGGTAAGAATTTCACTTTGGTTTTGTTCTTGTAGGTGGCTATCCCACCAGGATTTGAGAGAGCCAGTGAAGCCAGCTACCAACAAGTGTGATATGGCTTGGTCTGTTGAACTATGTTTAGTCCTATAGGCATTACTGACCATAGTCATTCGTTGTAAGACCATAATAATATTATAATCAGATATGCCATCTATGTTCCATTCATAGATAGAATTGGCATTGCATTTTCTTTGTTGTATTTGAGAGATTCTTCCAAAACTAAATCTAGGGCTGAAGCTCTTGGATAATACATTTTTTGAGGTTTTTTTCCAATTCATGTTGTTGATTTGAATAGAATTATCACTTGAGGAAGTACTTTGATCATCAGTTTCTGATGAATCTGTCTTACCAATAAAATTTATATGTTAGAAGTTTGGGGGGTGTCTGGTGTGACAACACTAGAGAATTCTTCTTTTATCTAGTTAAGTTTTCTATTTATTTCTTGCATAAATTCTTCTTTGTTGGTTAAAGTTTTAGTGTGTTTTGGAGGGATTTCATGTGGAATCAATAAAGGTTTGTTATCAACAATTTTTAGTGATTTTGACCTTTCGTCAATAGGTTTTAGGACGGGTTTTGCTACAACGTCTTCAAACATTGGTTTGCATAATTATTTTGTTGATAAATATTTTTTATATCATTTCCTGATATTTCACTTAAATTTTCTTTGCCTTGAAAAGGTGAAGCCTTAATTATAGGGAATCGTTACTTTTGTTAAAGGTGAATGAATTGACTCTATCGCTTCATTATCTTTTCCTCTTGCGATTTTCCACTATTTTATTTTTGTTTGGACATTGATTGTTTTTTCACTATCAAACCATTGGAAGAAATGTATAAGAATTTGGTGTGTTTTCATAAAGTTGTAATAATTTTGTTGAGTTGGATCTCTTTCTTTTTTATTAAAGTTTTTGAAGAATGTTTCTCTTAATTCTTGATTATCTTTTGAATAAAAATCATTTCTTAAGAAGTTTTTGTCAATATCAAATTTTTCAATAATGTTTAACTTTGGCAAATCTGTCATTTGGGAATAGGTTGGAGACATTCTTTGTGATGTCTCTTCCCCATCTTGTTGGGAGGGTGTTTGAACTGAATAATAAGGTTGTGGTATTGTTGAGGAATTATCAATTCCTTGAATATTAGTTTTAACCTAGCTAGGTCTAGGAGGGTATCTTCCTGAACAAGAAAATCTTCTTTGTTCAAGAGGTTCTTTGGGATTTAATCGGGATGAGGATAAGTGTGAGTCATCAAAACTTATTATTGGAGGCCTACTAAACCTAATCCGAACGCTTCCATCAGAATTTTCAGTTATGTTTTTAATTTCTGTATTTTGGATTGGTTGAGTTAAAGGTTTAGGAATTCTCATTTCTAAGGGAATGACTTTGTTAGCTAACCCCCAATCCTCTGGTAAAGTTATTTGATCCCAATTGATTCTTTTAGGAATTGTTATGTTTGATCTTGTTAAGTTAGTTTGAAATAACACTGTGTGGCCTTTTTGGTCATGATTAATGGCTTAGTTCCAAAAGCTGATTGCATTAGTTTATATTGGATCCTATAAATGGCAGCTATAGGGATGGTTCCCAGTTTTAAGTCATAATTAAACATTTTAATATTTAAGTTAAAACGTCTAATATATTTTGGTTATCTAAGCAAACTGTGAAATCAGGATAACAATTGAAATAAATTGGTCCATTGGACAGGCTGGATTATATTGTTCCTAATAGAGAATCTCTAAATCTTAGCCATCTACAATCTCTTAGACAGGCAAAGATGGCAGTGTCTAAGCCTTCAATGCTTGGAGGTTTGATTCCTATTTGGACAAGTCCTATATGAAGATAATTATAACTCTTTTTGTATTTTTTAACCATTTCCTTAGATAATAATTGAGTGATTTGAGAAGAATTGTTTATCTTAAGAGTTTTTTCTTCTGTTTTAATTATGTATTTTGATTTGTTTAAAGGGTTAACTCTATTGAGACTTGATAATTTTCCTTTTTTGTAAACATCTGTTACAGAAATTTTGGGAATGTTCCATTTATCAAAATGTTTTTGTAAATCTTGAGGTCTTATGACCTGTTTATCCGCTTGTGCATAAGCATGACTTGTTTCAATTATATTGTCATTTTGATTTATACAAATCTCTTCTTGATGAACAATCTGTTCATCTCTATATTTGAACTGGAATAGACATTGATCTAGAAAGTTTTTCATTTTCTATATCACCTATTTCTTTCCCTACAGTGGTTGATCTAAGGGACTTAAACGGCAAAATCCTACAACCCTACACAACCCAAAATGACTTGGTACTCAAAAATATTAATAAACAAAATTTTAACAATCCTAATCCCTGCCTCCTCCCTAGCCAAAAAACCGACATCTGCTTCAGAAATATCTGGCATAATATTGAAGAGTCAGAGATTCCCTGCAAAGAGATATTTAATGTTTAATTTAAAAAAAAAAAGATTAAAATATTCATTCATATATTTTCATGTTGTATGTAAGATAAGTTTTCTATAATTAGGAGGCTTCATGCAATGTGAACCAGCTTTGCCAAGCCAATTCTAAACTTTCTCTTTCACTTTCTTTGATGTAAACTTCCCAAAAGCTCTCCAAAAAGAAAGCTTTCATTGTAAGTTAATTCTTTCAATAACATCATTCTTTAATCTTTCAAGTTCCTTATTATTCTCTTTAATCTTTCAAGTTCTAGTTCTTTTATTATCATTCATCATGTTTGATTTAATGTTTATTTAGTTTTTTATTGTGTTCTTTGTTTCTTTAAATTTTTGTTCATCACTTAATCTGGTTCCAGTGCGACACTATCACCGTTACCTAGTTAAGTGTTAATCTCACTTCTTAATATGATTTATGTGCAGCTCTGTCGCCGTTGTCTTATTAAGTTGTAAGATTATTTAATTAATGTTTTTTAATTTATTAAGTTTTATTTAATCTCTGCATATCTCCTCTTTGTGTACAACGATCCTGTGTCCCCTCTTGTATCAGAGCCAGGTAGGAGGTGGGATTTAGGATTGTTAAAATTTTATTTATTAATTATTTTGAGTACCGAGTCATTTTGGGTTGTGTAAGGCTGTAGGATTTTGCCGTTGTAAGTCCCTTAGATCAACCACTGTAGGAAAGAAATAGGTGATACAAATAGAAAACTTTTCTAGATCAATGCTTACTTCCATGTTCAATACTAGAGATGAACAGATTGTTCTTAAGAAGAGATTTGTATAATCAAAATGACAACATAATTGAAACAAGTCATGCTTGTGCACAAAGGATAAACAGGTCATAAGACCTCAAGATTTACAAAAACATTTTGATAAATGGAACATTCCCAAAATTTCTGTAACAGATGTTTACAAAGAAGGAAAATTATCAAGTCTCAATAGAGTTAACCCTTTAAACAAATCAAATACATATTTAAAACAAAGAAAAAACTCTTAAGAACATCTTCTCAAATCACTCAATTATTATCTAAGAAATGTTAAAAAATACAAAAGAGTTATAATTATCTTCATATAGGACTTGTCCAATAGGAATCAAACCTCCAAGCATTGAAGGCTTAGACACTGCCATCTTTGCCTGTTTAGAGATTAGATAGCTAAGATTTAGAGATTCTCTATTAGGAATAAAGAATCCAGCCTGTCCAATGGACCAATTTATTCAATTGTTATCCTGATTTCACAGTCTGCTTGGATGACAAAATATACTAGACGTTTAAACTTTAATATTAAAACGTTTAATTATGACTTAAAACCGGAACCATCCCTATAGCCATTTATAGGATCCAATATAAACTAATGCAATCAGCTTTTGAAACTAAGCCATTAATCATGACCAAAAAGGCCACACAGTTTTATTTCAAACTACTAACAAGATCAAACATAACAGTTCCTAAAATCAATTGGGATCAATAACTTTACCAGAGGATTGGGAGTTAGCTAACGAAGTCATTCCTTTAGATGAGAATTCCTAAACCTTTAACTCAACCAATCCAAAATACAGAAATTGAAAACTAACTGAAATTTGATGGAAGTTTCGGATTAGGTTTAGTAGGCCTCCAATAATAAGTTTTGATGACTCACACTTATCCTCATCCGAGTTAAATCCCAAAGAACCTCTTGAACAAAGAAGTTTTTCTTGTTCATAGATACCCCCTAGACCTAGCCAGGTTAAAACTAATATTCAAGGAATTGATAATTCCTCACAATAACAACCTTATTATTCAGTTCAAACCCCTCCCAACAAATGAGGAAGAGACATCACAAAGAATGTCTCCAACCTATTCCCAAATGACAATTTGCAGAGTTAAACATTATTGAAAAATTTGATATTGACAAAACTTCTTAAGAAATGATTTTTATTCAAAAGATAATCAAGAATTAAAGAAACATTCTTCAAAAACTTTAATAAAAAAGAAGAGATCTAATTCACAAATTATTACAACTTTATGAAAACACACCAAATTCTTATACCTTTCTTCCAATGGTTTGATAGTGAAAAACAATCAATGTCCAAACAAAACAAAACAGTGGAAAATCGCAAGAGGAAAAGATAATGAAGCGATAGATCATTCATCCACCTTTAAAGAAGTAACGATTCCCTATAAAGTAGAAATTAAGGCTTCACTTTAATCAAAGAAAATTTAAATGAAATATCAGGAAATGATATAAAAAATATTTATCAACAAAATAATTATGCAAACCAATGTTTGAATACTATTAGCAAACGTTAATAGAATTGAGACGTTGTAACAAACCTCCTAAAACCTATTGACGAAAGGTCAAAACCACTAAAAATTGTTGAAACAAACCTTTATTTTTCCACATGAAATCCCTCCAAACACACTAAACTTTAACCAACAAGAAGAATTTATGCAAGAAAATAAAAAAAACCAACCAGATAAAAGAAGAATTCTCTAGTGTTGTCGCACCAGACACCCCCCAAACTTCTAAACATATAAATTTTATTGGTAAACAGATTCATCACAAACTGATGATCAAAATACTTCCTCAAGTGATATTCTATTCAAATCAACAACATGAATTGGAAAAAACCTCAAAAAATGTATTATCCAGAGCTTAGCCCCCAGATTTAGTTTTGGAAGAATCCCTCAAATACAACAAAGAAAATACAATGCCAATTCTATCTATGAATGGAACATAGATGGCATGTCTGATTATAATATTATTATGGTCTTACAACAAATGACTATGGTCAGTGATGGCTGTGAGCCTCTAGGACTAAACATAGTTCAACAGACCAAGCCATAGCACACTTGTTGGTAGCTGGCTTCACTGGCTCTCTCAAATCCTGGTGGGATAGCCACCTACAAGAACAAAACCAAAGTGAAATTCTTACTGCAATCAAAATTGATGATAATGGAATACCAATTTTAGATGAAGATGGTAATGAAATTCAGGAGTCTGTTAATACCTTAATTTTTGCGATGACTCTCCACTTTGTAGGGGACCCTGCTAACGTAAAAGACAAAAGTCAAGCTACACTAATGAACTTAAAATGCAAAACCCTTCATGATTATAGATGGTATAAAGAAACGTTTTTTTTGTTAGGGTTATGCAAATGCCTGATACTAGCAAAGCCTATTGGAAGGTTAAATGCCTATTGGAAGGTTAAATTTTTTGCAGGATTGCCCAACATCTTAGCTGAAAAGGTTAGAGAAAAAATTAGGAAACAATATAATGGTACTATACCATATGACAATTTAACTTATGGACAATTACATAGTTTTGTCTAGAAAGTTGGAATGAAAATTTGTAAAGATGAAAAACTCACCTACCAAAGGCAAAAAAAGAGAAAGTTTAGAATTGGCTTGGCAAAGCTTGGTTCACATTTAAAGTAATTGCTCATAAGCTAATTTTAGCTTATAATCATTTGAAATTTTAAGCAATTATATGTTTGATTAAAGTACTTATAAGTCACTGATAAATAGTTGACGTGTTTGGTAATATGTGGCTTATAAGTACATTTTATTATAAAATGACTAAAAATAGTACTACATTAAACAAGGGTATACTATGAAATTTAAAATTAAATAAGAATAATGTTATAATATACTTGGTCAAACTAGCTTATAACCTCCCCCCAACTGATTTTTTTTTGCTTATAAACAAATAGATCAGCTTAATTTCAGAGTTAAGAACTAGTTTGACAGCCTAGCTTACACAAACACCACCCCCTTGTACCCGGTAATCCCTGCAGGTTAACACCCCCTTGTACCCGGTAATCCCTGCAGGTTATTTTGTGCAGGCTCCAGGTTATGCCATGTACAAGAAGTGAACACATGATAATGACTATCAACTTGGGACCTGTAAATTCAAATCTAATCTTATCAGCTAGATCGTTTCGCGAACGAAAATTCCGATCGACCCATATTGATTTCGTGTTGCGTCCGAACAGGGCGAGGTCCGGGAGGCAATTGCATTGAGCTTGTTTCTGGCACTGCCACCATTTCTTGTTCACTGGCACCTGAATCTCCATGATGGTGAAACTCATTGATTTCATACTGGTTAGGGGAATGCGAATGGAGGCTCTCGGGGTCCCATCGTTCGTTATCGAAGTTGGAAGGTCTCGGGGGCGAAGGATGGTAGCTGTCAGCGCTGCGGTTAGGATGGTTATGCAAGAGATGAACTGGGGACATTCCATGAGTTGGAGTTTGTGGCCTGCTTGAAAAGGGCGTTGTCGTCTCAGAATGTTTGCCATGTTTTGTGTGTTTTTTTGCCGTGTGATGCCAGCTTTTTAGCGCTTCTGCTACTCGATCGTTGAAGATAGTCGATCTCATTGAAGTACCCATCTGCAGAATCAAATAAAACAACATAAGTTGATTGATAGATCAGAAACTGGCTACTTTTCCTAATGAAAATCTTTTTTTCTTTTTTCTCACCTGTGTCACTAAAGCATAGAGTGGCAGTGTCACATAACTGCAGAGAATGTGTGTAAGCACCCTGAAGGCATAAACCACTTTGCGTTAGAAAAATTACCAGAAGTTTGTGAAATGACTAAAACTAGCTGCATAAATTTTTGTCATTTTTTATGAAACTCACCCCATTGAGATTCTGATGACAATATCCTCTGTTCTGTGGTGGAAGCAAGATTTTATGGAATATTTATACTGCAAAATAAATCAAATGTATTAGGAGAAAATATATATATCAAAGCCCTCAGCTTTTTTCTGGACAGGCCCTGGAATGACTGCAATGGAGTTGAAGTATAGAACAATGCTTACCGAACTCCATATGAAGAAGGCGAGCTGAAATGCATTCTGAAAGAGAACCAAGTGAATGAGAAAGAGGATGAAGCGTGGGCGTCCAAACCAGAAAAGGTCGTCGCCTGGCTTCACCACCGGCGCACCCTTTACCACATTGCCTGTATCTTGAAACCGTAGCCCCAGTTTAGTTATGATCACTTGTAGCTTCGTACCCACCAGCAGGATTATCTGCAAAATTTTCAGTTCAGATTACTATATTCCTCTAAGTAACTATAAAAATAATAATAATAATAATAATATGAATATGGATAGTTGTTGGTTTGGTGTTACAATTAAGGGGATAAAAGGTAACCAAAGATACGCAAAACATCCTGTTCACAAAGAAAGAAGCATTTATTGTCAGTAATCCACAGAAAATGCATAAAAATCAGTAGCAAATTGAAGAATTTGAGCAAAATTACCGTGTGTTGGTAAGCAGGAACAACGTTGAAACAAACCACAGAATAGGACTGCAAAAACAAAAACAAAAGTTAGAAATTTGCAGAAAAAAAAACAAAAAAACTATATAAAGAGATGTATTTATATGGCTTTAACATTTGAGAGCAGTAGCACCAACCTGATCCCCACACAACTATGAAATCTTCTTAAGTGATCGGCTGATGTATTATTAAAATCAAATTTTGTTTCACTTCCAGGAGCCAAATGTGCCTGCAATTATTAACATAAAAAATTGAACTCCATTTTGGCAATTAAATTGAGAAATTATTAATAAATAAAAATTAAATAAATGGTCTTTTTAGTTACCATGATAAATCCATGTCAACGTGAGGTAATCAACTTGGTAACAGATCCAAGAATTGTCTGAAGAAGCAAACTGATAAAAACAGGAAGATTGGATAAATATTTTATTTTTATTTGATATTAATGGAATAATAAAAATTTATTTAATATTTGGTACTTACAATCCACAGACTAAATGATGACTCGCTCCACACTAGTCAAGTGTCTGCGCCCGAATGATGTGTCTCTTGCAAATCTAAACCTCTCTGGATCTGTAACACACAAGTAAATAAATTGAATTTATTCCATAAAAGAAAAGTCAGTAAATTGAATTTTACTTAAAAATATTAATTTCAATTATTAATATATGATTTGAAATCAAATAAAGGCACAAGGCTTCCGGCATTAACTAACTCCAACTAACAATTTAATATACAAAGCCAATAATAATAATAGCCTGATTAGTTAAAGCTTGAAATGTTAAAAAGTCAACATCAAAACCCAGCAAAAATAATGTAAAACTTCATTACATTTTTCCCCTTATAGTCAGTTCTGTTAGTTTCTGTTATCTGAATGATACATTTTACATTCTATTCGTTAAGTCAAACTATCAAATCTAACGAAATACTAACGGCCGTGGGTAAATTGTTATTTATGACACTAAAGGGTGGGCTGTGTTCTTTACTATCCCAAGGGGCAAATGATAGTATAAAATTAGAAATTAATGTTTGGCCCCACAAAAAATCCAACTTCTTTGTGAACTTTTTATAACGTGCCAAAAGATAATGCATGGTCGGACCACCTCCATATATACCACTCTCTTAACTAAATATTGCCCATGTCTCTTCATCGGAATCAACTTTTAAAACTAATATGAAAGCTGACTTTAATACTAACTCTTTTCTTATTTTCAGTAGAATAAATTAAAAAATTGTAATATCCAGCTAAAACATTAAACACCCAGTTAACATAATACTTATAGTATAACATTATATAATGGACAATTATCTTATTACCATTATAGTACTGGTACTCAATGGTCTTTGTCTCATCTTCCCAGACTCTCCATTTCTTCATCTGTAATATTAACAAACAGTCAGAGATATGAAAAAAAAAAAAAAAAAAAAAAAAAAAGACACAAATTACAGAGAAAAGAGAGAGAAAGAGAAAGCAAATTTACCTTGGTTCTGCCCAAAGCCAAGATGGTGATGCAGTAGATAATATGAAAAATAGCCAACATAAAGATGAAAATGTGTAGCTCATGAATACCATATGCAGATACGAATGCAACTTTGCCGCCCTGCAACATA
The DNA here is from genome assembly GCF_008641045.1 of Pistacia vera. Taxonomy (NCBI): domain Eukaryota; kingdom Viridiplantae; phylum Streptophyta; class Magnoliopsida; order Sapindales; family Anacardiaceae; genus Pistacia; species Pistacia vera. The sequence continues at coordinate 340,774 of NW_022196157.1, read as the reverse complement.
AACTTCACATTCAATTTCACCATTAAAAGCTGAAACTTTATCTAAAAAGATAAATTACTATGTGAACAAGATACAAAGAAATAAAAGAAACAATTTTGTTCTTGCCTTTCCGCGCATTTATCATAATTTTTTCCTTCCTTTACTTTATCTTTCATCTTTCGCTGCAGGGATGCCAACTGTCTCCAACGTCTTTGGAACACAAATTTGAGAAATCGAATCTTGTAGAACCGTAACAGGAAGGTAAAAATCCCATGAGCATGAGTTGCACAAACAAACAACAAAAAAATTCAATAAACTAAACCAAAAAATAAAGGAAATTTTCTAGTCAGGACGTGCTGATGTTAATTATACCAGATCATATTTAAATATCGTTAGTCACTCGTTCATACTGAAATGAACATTAAAACTGGAAAGAGTGCAGGCTCAGATGGTTAATTACCTTCTTTGACTTTCAGGAGTGCTTCATAAGAGCTCGTTTGTGTTTCTTTTTCAACCACTGAGAAAAGAGTGAAAGAATTTAATCAGTTTTTATGCTATATTGAATTCATTTTAAACAAAAGCAGTAATCTGACCACTTGGAATTATGGAAACGGTTTCTTCTCCCTTTCCCACCATGCGAATGAGATGTTCAATGAAGATTGATATAGCATCAGGACAAAGCCACCCACGGCCAGAGCCCACGTCGGAGTTTTTCCCACGTGCGCGCTCTAACAGGATATCCAGCATTGACGATCAACTGTTTAGTTTTCCTCTACAAAAACCGTCGTAAAGGACTTCAATAAGGGATATATTAAATTTTCCAAAAGTGGCTGAAAAAAGTTGAGGAAATGAAGCAAAGGGAGGAGATTAGCAGAGTGATAATGGTAATGATTTGCAAGAAGCAAGTTTCTTTCTATCTGCATTATATAGAGTGTTTGTTTTTGATTACCGAGAGATGGGAGGTCATCGCGAGGCAGACACCGCGATGACTTGACCAGTTCAAACTTAAAAGAATGAGAAAGCACTAAACTTGTTCTTTGTAAATCAGACTTGGGATTTAGGATCGACTAATCCAGTATTTTTCGCATAGATTGGGGTTCAAAAAGTTATTCGGCCAGATTTTGAATGTGTTCCTCGTACAAGAATCATAATAGGAATTGATAATTTATGGAATAGTATGAGAATGTGAATAGGTTTTGGTCAATGATCAAATATATATTTCTCAATAAAAACGACACCGCGTTCTTAATTTTTTGTTCTTTGATTTCCTTCCTTGACCCGCACTTGGTTTTTTTTTTTTTTTCCATTTTAATTTTATATTGGATTAAAAGGGGGATTGTGATTAGGTCTTTATTTATACTAAACATTATACTTTATTGTATAATTATAGTATATAGTTCAGTTAGTTATCTAGTTTATTTCTTTGGTCAAAACATAATGATCTGTGTAATCATCATTTGTTTAAGCAATTCTATAATGAAACTACAATGAAGTAGATTTAGAAGGTTCTCTGGAGTTTAACAGAATAATTCCTTTTCAACTAAAACAGTTTAAAAAATTGCATTTGCGTAATCAATTAGAATCATGCAAGTAATTACATCAAGAATATATGTAACCAGCCTTATTTATATGGCTTTGTATTAGACTATCTTATTACATCACTAATTATTTGTCTTATTGACTTGGCCACTCCCATTAATATTCTTCCATAGGACTGTGAAATCGTAATCACACTATAATTTATTTATTTTTATGTAAAGTTAAATAATTAATTATATTATTTGGATAATTTAAATTAAAATGAGAATAATGGACGTGGTGAAGGAGTCAATAGAAAATAATGAATTGAGAAAAGTCCAAAGTCCGTCTAATTATTCAAAATTAATTAAGTCGCATTTTTAGTTACAAAAATTTGTTTTCTACGATGGAAGCTTGGCGTAGTTGATGAGTAAACCTTTGAAGATTTTGTTTTATTAAAATACAAAAGGCTAAGACTTGAGACATGTGCAAGGAGTAAGGACTACAAATACGTTGCAGTGAGCCAAGTCTTTATCTCCATACTTATTATACTAATAATAATAATTTTTATTTTTATTTTTTAATGATGGAGGATGTCTAAATCCATCGAGACCCTGAAACTATCAACTGGGTAAGAGCTCCAATGACTAGTCCTATTAACAATCGAGGAAGGATTCGAATTCAAGACCTTTTAAGTAATACACCCAAAAGCCCTCATGGATTCGAACTCAAGACCTTTTAAGTAATACACCCAAAAGCCCTCATCGAACCACTTGACTACCCAGAGATAATTCTTATAATTCAACGTTTCATTTTTAATAATTAATACTTAAAATAAACGGAAAGTATATCTTTAAAAACAATGCAAAACCCATTTTCTGAACTCATTTTAAAATAGCTAATGACATCAAACACCAAATAGATTGAGAATATTATGATTTGTTTATCAACTCATTTTACATTTTTTTATTTTTTTCTCTCTTGTAAAATCTCTAATCACTGGTGTTCGAATATAAATTTATCATTTTTTATTGTTACAAAATAGAGAGTTTTACCATCGGTTGAGGGAAAATACTCATTAATAAACACCAAATAGATTGAGAAGATTATTATTTTTTATTGGTTATCTAGATGATAAATTTCCCCTTTTTTTGTGTTTTCAAAAAACCATTTTATACATGTTTTTATATTTTTCGTATTTTTCAATCATTTTTAAATATTTCCAAAAATTAGGAAAAAAATAATCATAAACGAAGCCACGTGGTAATTTCAATTTTTGGACTTTGAAATTATAATTTTGATCTCTTTACCAAGTCTTGCAATTATGACTTTTTGACATAATTTTATGATGGCAAGAAGCCTCCCAAGCTTGACGGGAGAAGATTGAGAAGTGCCAAAAAATATTGTGGAAGTGGACATTTCTGGCTGCTCCAATGAACAAATTTGAAGCATATTTGATTGAACAGTAAGAGAGATAGGGCTGTTGAAACTTCAAAATTGATTAATCTAAATTGATGCTTGGTTTATCTTTTGAAAAATCAGCATGATATGACCAGTTCGATAGTAAATTGGTTGACTTTTACATTTATTTTGTGATAAAATTGAGGATAAGTTTCATTCATCTCCTTATTATTTGGAGAAATTGACAGTTCAATTTAGAAAATAATAGAGAGGCCCTTCGTAAATGGGCGGTCTTGATGTGGCAATTTCCATAATATCAGAAGAGTGTGGAGAAATTTGATATAATTGTGAGTAAAGTGAAATATTGATGAAAATTGAGTGTCCGAAGAGGGAAGAAAATAAGCAAGAGAAGAGAGAAAGTTTAATTACCTCTTATGCCCGAATAATTCGATAAAAACTCTTAGGTGTATAATTTAAGAAATCTTGAGTTCAAATCTCTCTTCAGGTGCTAATAGAGGTAGCTACATAAGTTTTTATCTAGTCGATAGTTTCAAAATCCTAAGAGATTAGGTCGTCCGAAGTCTGTCACGTCACTTAAGACAAAAAGAATATAGCAGTCAATAACCCAGCCGACTCAAGTTTTATCTGTGTATGAATTTGGTTCGCACACCTATCTAACCCCATTTAATTTCCTAAGTTATCAACCAATGGGACGCAAAGAAAGATTTGCACGGTACCTACTTGTTTACAGACTTATAATAATTACCTTGAACTCAGCGGATATAAATAAGTAACTCCCCCTCGTAAAATTAGGATCAAACACTCTGAATTTAACAAAGAAAATAGTAAAAATACCCTACAAGAAAGAGACTAACTTAATATTCTCTCATAAAACCAAGCATTTGTAATTTAATTCATAATTTGTAACTTTTTATAAACTTAACTAATCACTCATAACACTCATATAAAAGAAAATAGTAGATATAAAAATCACTTTATGTATCTGAACCACTATAAAACTCTCATCATCTTATTTACTTTTAAGTTTTTGCATACAATTATGATGACATCATCCTTTAATCAACTCTTCTATTAATTACGTGTGATTTTTAATAATCTCTTAATGCTGCATACGTGTGACGTCATTGTTATCAAAACCAATATATTAAAATTGTTTATTATAAATCCAATAATCAATTAATAAGTGTCACTTTAATCCAACAAATATAGTCGTAATATACAATGAATTTGGATTTATACCGAATGAAGACAGCCAGCAAGTGGTATCGCTCATTTAATGATGAATGGCCGTGGTCACCCTCGATCAATACGTCGCAAATTTCAATGGTGAGATATTTAATTATTGTTTAAAGCGAGAAATAGGTACCACTTTCAAGCGTCGGCTCAACAGTCAACATCACAATAAATTCACCCATTAAATATTCAACAAATATCTTTCCATTATCATCAAGACAACCTGTAGATGCGGTATCCTATTTCAAACACGTCATTTCGTAATGGCCAATTAAATCCCAGTTGAAAAAAGAACAGCCAAACCTTGCACCTTTTTTTATTTTTATTTTTTAAATTAATTAAGAAGTAAACGGTTAATGACACTTTTAACTCATAAATTTTTAAAATATTATTTATTATCTAAATTTATATTTTATTTTTTACTTTAATATTATTATAATTCTATACAATCATTATTCTTTTTTTCTATAATCATTAATAAAAATTTCTCAAATTCTATTCTCGTTAATCTCACTAAACTCTAATAATTGAGTAATTAGGATTTGTATAATTATCTCTTTTAAATTAAATTTTGATTAATTTTAACTATTAAAAGATTTATTGATCTCTTTTTTTTTAAAATACTAATAGTTTAAAATAAATTTATTCTTTATTTGTTATTAAAATATAAATCTAAATAATAAAATAATATTTTAAAAATTTATGAATAAAGATATACCATTCAACGATTATTTGGATGTAAAAAACAGTCGTTTAACTCTTAATTAGGGGGCCGTTTTTTCTAGAAATAGAAATGAGTCATGCACTTGTTCTTATCAACTACCATTATTTGCCTTGTCTTGAAGATGTCATTTTCTCATATTTATTTGCAGCGAAAACGGAAAAGTCGTAATCAAGAAGCGAAGATAGATTAATTATAATGGCGCACTTCATCACAAGTGTTTTTAGAGTCACTTCTACCCTCTGTTTTAACACAAACAGTTTTTATATCGAACGACGTCGATGTCAATCTCGGCCAAGTTGTTAGCGCTTTTACCAAGTGGTTTTGATTTTGTCATTCTGATTTGAGGCTGCTAGTGAAGACAATCCAAGAGTCAATAAAAGCTCATTCAATATTCCAATAGGGTCAGTTTGGTTCGAGGATAAGTGATATTATTGGGGTAATGCCATCTTATATTACTTGATTACCACGTTTGGTTGTCAAGTAATATAAGATACCAGTAATCTTCAAATACCAATAGTGGTTACTATTGGTAATATAAGAAGTAATCTGATTACCTCAATTTTCTTAGGTTTTCTGAGATTACCAGGGTTATCTTTTTTTGTTACAATTTTATCCCTTATTAATAAAAATTTTGGACAATAATACCCCTACTTTAAAACAAATTTATATTAATATCCTATTTCAATTTTACCCTTGTTTAATTAAAATTTTGGACAATAATGTCCTTATATTTAAAATAATTTACAGACCACCACTGCCACCAAACCACCACCACCACCACAGCCACCCAGCCACCACCGCCGACAGCGAGTCAACCACCACGGACCACCGCCGGAAAATTGTCGGAGTCCCTAAAAACACTGGAAATTCTGTGGAAGGCTCCGGGAGGCTCCGCTATGGCCGTTTTTGGCCATATTGATGGTCGAAAACGGCCATATCGGGCCAGATCTGGCCGAAAATGGCCAGATCTATTCTGGCCATTTCCGACCAGATCGGGGGATCTGGCCGTTAACGGCCAGGTCCCTGGCCATTATCGGCCAGGTCTGGACTAGACCTGGCCGTTAACGGCCATGGACCTGACCGTTTACGACCAGATCTATTCTGGCCAGAATAAATCTGGCCGGAAATGGCCAGAATAGATCTGGCCATTTCCGGCCAGATCTGGCCCGATATGGCCGTTTTCGGCCATCAATATGGCCAAAAACGGCCATAGCGGAGCCTCTTCGTCACGGTGACGTACTCACGGGGACATCCGGCGGTGGTTCGCGGTGGCGGCAGGAGGTGGGGGTGATTTCGTCAAAAATTAAAGTTTTATATAAGCGGGGGTGTTTTAGCTAAATCTGAAATATTGGGGGTAAAAGAAATTATTCAAAAATTAATAATAAAAATAATTTTATATTAATATTTAAAAGGGGTACAATTTAGTAATTTAAATAGCATACCCACCAATTTATTCCCCATAACCAAACATATTAATATAACATACCCACCAACTAACCAAACATATTTTTCTAAAGATTCCCAGTAATCTTTCAAGGTAATCTATCTTTCCAGTAATTCAACATTCCCAGTAATCTAACATTCCTGAACCAAACGCCCCCTAAAAGTAAACGACATATCCTCACCCAAGGTAAGACGAAATTTCAAGGTAGTACCACTGATTCCATTTATTCTAAATTGTTATTCTTAAAATAACAGTGTTATGAATTTTTAGGGTTTAGAGGGTACAATTACTATAATGCTATTAACCCTAAATTAATAAATTATGTTTTAACCCTTAAATTAGTAGAATTACAAAACTTATCATTTTATTTTCAAATTATATCAAAAATACCCTCGATCACTATACACCCTAGCTGGAAACAGCCTGATCTAGGTTGTTTCCGATGACGTCGAACCCCTTGGTCACCTCCATCACCTTCCCCATAGTCCGTCGTCCAAAACCCCTCTGGTTCCAGACTCATTTGCCCCTCCAATAGTCTGCACCGTTAGGCTTAGGGTTTCGGTGTTCTTCACCGGATTCTGGTCAATTCCGGTGGTGAAAATCCAATTGGACACCACCAATGCAACCACCGTCCCCAAATCTATAAAACCCCAATGTCCCCAGCAACCATTTCGTCGTCATTCGTTGACTGAGAGTTCGTGTTCATCGGTCGTTTTTCATTATTGTGGCCGGAGATCGACAAGTGATGAGGGATTGTGAATGGTATGGTTTTGTAGAGGGGAGGATGGGGGTTCAAATGGTGGTGACAAAGGTGATTTTGGGTGAAAGAATCGTCAGAAAATAGAGAAAAACGTCAGGAACGACGGCTGTTAATGTGCGTCGGATGACTGTTAGAGGCTGTGATCTGCTAACGTGCGCCGCCTATGTAAAATGACCAATTTACCTCTTTACCGTTAAGTCAAACGTTTTTTTGTCACTTTAAGGATGGGAATCTGGAATAAATGAAACCAGTGATACTAACTTAAAATTTCGTCAAACCTTGGGTGGGAACTGGTCGTTTACTCTTCCAATAATCACAAGAGACAAGGCCTATTCATAACACAATAATGTTGACTAGTTTGTAAATTCGTAACCCCGTGAAGCTTGGTGTAAGCACAAATCCACCCCTAACATTAGTGACCATTAATGGGTCATTAGTGCATACACTATTATAAGTCTATAAATATTTACACACTTGTCTTCTTGATATTTATTTTATCACCGAAACCTAATAAACAAAAATGATTATTGGGTGACTTGATAGTAAAATAATAAAAGAGGATCTAACATTGTCACGACTTCTAATAAAGGTAGCCACTAAAGCTCTTATCCGATTGATTGTTCTAGGGTCTCAGAGATTAGTTGAGATATCTGCGAACTGATCCAAACACTCTTGATCATTAAAAAAATAAAAATAAAAAAACTTAACAAACGAAGTGCTTCTATTATTTTAAGAACCTTAATGTGCTTTTTTGTTATTCAATAAAACCTGAGAGGATTAATGTATTAATTCTATTTATAATTTACAAGTCCTAATTAACAGGAACTCTGAATTTCTGAACCTTGCTCTTGTTTTTTCTTAATTTAGGGATCCCACCACCGTAATATTAGAATTAAGTAACTAACCACTCCTCTTCATATCAAAACAACTATAATTAGTAATGTTAAATTTAAGATTAACTATTAAACAGAATGATTAATCAACAACCGATAAATATGTGAAGATTGTGACTAGAGCTTGCAGGCCGATTATAAATTTATAGAAGACTAAACTCGTCACTCGATTTGATAATCCAATTAAATCTGAAAATCCTCTCGACCTTTTGTGCTCTCAAAAATAAAATAGTGGACAATATAGATTTATTTAACATAATAATAGGCTCTTTTCATGTAGCTAGTCAAGTCAAGTCAACAAGTCTCATAAATATTTTTTTATTATTTAAAATTTGTCTATTTTCTTTTTCAATTTAATAACACAGAAATTTCAAATTAGGGATTTTATTATCTTCTCTAGAAGCCTTCGGTCTCATGTGATCTTATAGAGATTTTACTAATAGTCCAATAATTTTTTTTTTTAATTATTCAACGGTCTCAATCTCATATATGCTATTTGTATATTTTTTATCCTGTGAATTGCACCAACAAGAAACACGTAAAATCCTGATGAAACTTACGTTAAGAATTGTATGAAATCTGTTATCTGATGTGGGATCAATGAATGAATCCAAAAACACACACAACAAAGTATTTTTAAAGTGATTTGGATGTTAAGCACAAATCTTATGTCAACTATTTTTATAGTGTTTTCTCCGTTTTTCTGTGTACAATTGTGACTTCCATGAAGAATGGATGAGGCGTCAAAAGAATATTCCCTAATTTAAGTAAAAAGTTAGTTTATATATTATTACAATAGTAAACTTGTAAATATTCTGAGATAGAATGATACGTGACATGAATCCGTGCTCAAAGGTTGACCACACAACATGTATGTTCTCCACAACGATTTTGATTTTTTAAATTGTTATGGATCGTGGATATTAATTAATTCATTAAAACAATACTATATATATATTATAAAAATAGTGTTAAAAGGTGTCTTGAAGATTTTTTTTTTTATTTTTCCGTAAGTTTGACAAAATGCTTCTCAAGAATTTGTAGAGAAATTACAGTTCAATATTTTAATAATTTAAATTTTTTTAGAGGGTTTTTAGTTGTATATTTCCCTGCGCATAAATTAAAATACATTATCCAAAAAATAATAAAATAGGAAAAGAATTTAAGAAAGAATTTTTTTTATATATATTTTTATACGAAGAATATTTTAGATATCTGTGTTCATTTTATATTCAACTTATTATATTGCCAAAGTCTTTCCCCATGCCCTGATAGGAAATAATTAAGCTACCGAACTAAGCACGTCAGCTGAGATTAGTATTCTTAAATTATTTTTATTCAATTATTAATCCAATGATTAATAAAATACTAATTAAATATTAATGAAACTGGCTACTATGACTTGGATCAACTACAACAGCGTAAAGAAGAAGTTTGGGGCCTTTAAGAATTCCACAAAACGAAGACTTTTTTTGTGCTTACTTTATATGTGCCCATAACGTGCGGTTACTTCCTTCTTATAAGAGGGAAAATAACAAGTTCGTCTCTGAGATTTGACTTAAACCCTTAAAACACCCTTTAGTCTTGTACAAATTATTAATAACGTTTTAGTTTGTTGGTGACGTTTTTGGGTCGCTGTCATTGGCAAACCTCGAGGACTAAATTGTCATTATGGATTGATGCCACGGAGACCAAAATGTTACTAAGAAATTTTACAAGACTAAAATGGTCGTTGAGGCAAACCTTTATAAGAAGACTTGCCTTTGGTCCGAAGGGGGACCAATCCTGGCTGGTTTTAGGTACAGCTTTATTTGACCCTACCCAAAGCTGACCTTGACCTTATTTTCCATTATTTTTTAAAATTTTCTTTTGGATAAATAAAAGAAAATTTTACAAAGCATTAAATAAAGTTTTTTTTTTTAATTTATGATCCAGGGTGTTTAGATCAGTTTACGCGCACCTCAACTAATCTCTAGGATCCTGAAACTACTAGCCAAATAGGAGCTCCAATGACTATCCCTATTAGCAATCAAGGAGGGACTTGAACTCAGGATCTCTTGAATAATACACCTAAGAATTCATATCGAACCATTCGACCGCCCAAAGATAGTTGCATTAAATAAAAGTTTCGCTGCTTAGAGGGTTTTTAATATTTGTAAAGAGTTTTTTATATATTTTTTTTCTAGGTGGTTTGGTGATAGTTTACAAAGGGTTTTTTTTTGGTAATTTTCAATCCTGATGTTAGTTTTATTAAAAAAAAAAAAGAACTAATTTGAATATGTATAATCATTTAAAGCCCACCTAATTTCTCAAATCTTTCTTTTGAAAATAAACAATTCAATTACAAAAATATTTAAATAGTTAAATACTAAACAAATATTAAAGCTAGCTGAGAATGAAGCACATGTTGTGTAGCCAACATGATAAACTTGAAATAGCTTTATATAAATAAAAACCTCTATTAATGTCAGAAAGCAAGTGTAAAGTGAAAGAAGAAAGATACAGGTAGGTATGGTGATCCATGCTATCTTTTTGTACACAAAAGCATAAACCCGTCAATTAATACTGTAAAAAGAGAAATCAGCTACCTTCAAATCTTCTGTAAATTTAACATCTCATTTGTCCCATCTTTATACCACCAAATCACTACCACTCTTTCAGAAATTTTCTCTTCTCTCAACATTTTCCTTTCACTCTTTTGCTTAATAAAGTGCTTCTCTTCTGTCTCTCCACCACCTCCACCTGTAATAAAGTCATATTCTTAGATCAATTTCACCATTACCAAGACTATGAAGAGATTTTTTTTCTTCTATTTTGTTGATAGAAAAGAATCCTCCACTTTTACTGTTTTTTGGTAATATTTTAGAATAAATTATAAAATTTATTTGGTTGGCTTTTTGTTTGAATAAAAAAAGATATTATATTCCAAGCCCACCATTTTCAATCTCCAATTCATAAGTTTAGTCTTCTATATTCAATCAAGCTCTCTGTTAGCTGTTACAATGAGCTGATTTTAATAAAAGGCTAGTTGATATTAAAAACAGTTTTTGTTTTTGAAAATAAGGAATACAAAAAAATCATACCAAAAAGTGTTTTGTAGGAACGTAAAATCCTAAAAATGAGCGTAAAATCATAAAAGGATGAGGTGTATTGGACTTACCAATAGTAGTCCCATCTGGGTCGGACTTTGGTCATCCGGTTTTCTCCATACGGGTAATCCGTTTCCGCCCTTCTTGTATTTTGAAAAGCACAACATCCAATTGAATAAATCCCAATCAAAAACACTAGCATCACAATGTTAAGAACTGAGAGCTTCCGCCAATCCCTTCTCACATCCTCAAGCACTCCAGCTTTACACGAATCACACTCGTAGCACAGCATCGTCGGAGCATTGTTCCACTGGTAACAATCCGGATCTTGAGCCACCATTGTTGCCGTATTATACGTGCATGAAGTCGGCGGCTTGCAACAACCAGACTGCACAAAAACCATCGCTAATTTCATAAAATGAACTTAATACCACAAGTTACCGACACGGTTTGACACGTCGGGATGGGACAGGGACACAGTTTATGAGGTGGAATAGTGATGGAATTTAGGGTCGGTTGGGGGCATGTGCCCCCTCTGGGCCCTTAATGGTTGAGAAATCATATTTGTTAACTTCAAATCCATCAAGAAATCTTAAATTAATTAAAATCAGTAACTTCAAATTTAAAAAATTTACGATTACCTGTATAGGAGACATGTCTTTTTCAAGATAATCAAGAGGAGTCCAAAACGCAAGTTTGGCGCAAGTTTTTGAACCCAATATGCAACTTCTAATAGCTCTCCAATAATCAGGATCTTTGATCCTTTTTCTTAACCATGGAGAATAATCTTGAAGGTGATACTCTTTGTAAACCCTGCCGGGAACTTGAACTCCGCCGCCTTGGCTCGTGACCACAAATCCGAAAATGGTCAAACCCATTAAGGTGGCGATAAGAAATAACATGACCACTAAATAAACCCAAAGCGCCCATGCAACATGAAAACATGCACCAATGAAACCAGCTAGAGAAATCACAAGAACAACGAAACCTACAACTAGAAGTGGAGTTTGAAGGAAACCTTCACAGGTCGTGCTGCTCCTCGCCATCCATAGGCCGCCGCCGATGATCGGAATCGAAGCTAAGAGTGTGAAAAGATTCAAGAAACCGATAACCGTGTTGCTAAATCGATACATATTGAGTTTGTTGTAGTAGTAGTAGTAGAAACTAGTGCATAATTTGAAGTTGTTTACATATCTCTAGCTATTTCTATATATATATATGTATCTCTCTTGTTGTTCTTTCTTTTCTGGTGGCTTCTTTTCGTGTTATGGTGTGTCTTCTTCAGCTTTTGTGCTTTAATGGGGTGACATTTCATGCTTTAATTTTTATCTTTATTTTAGTTCCTGAAAGCTTCAAATTTTCAAAATGTTTATCCTCCTTTTGCTCTCGCTAGTTGCTTTTCTCTGTATCAGGGTATCCAAAAGCTTTATTAATATATTGTTGATGCCTGCACAATGACTAAATTACACATTCATCTTAGTCATTAAGAAACTTTCAATCACCAATTAAATTTTGATAATTTCATTCTAAGCATTTATTATTATTATTATTATTATTATTATTATTTTAAATTTTTTAGGATCCATTTGATATAGAATTTAAATGCTTAAAAATAGTTAAAATGTTTCCAAAAACAAGTTTCGGATACAATATCAGTCCTAAAAACTAATATAAAATCAAAAAATGATTAAAATTCGTTTTCATAGTTTTTATCTGAAAATAGTTTTTTAATGTTATATTAAACATATTTTCAAATGTTAAATATATTAGATACAACTCAAAAATTTGAATCATATTTTAGCTCTCCTCAAAAGGTAATGCATAAACTGAGAATGAAATTATCAAAATTTCAAAATATGAAGATCCCCTTAAACCAACCCTTAGGTGATTCAGTGGTTCGATAGAGACTCTTGGATATATTATTCAAGAGGTTCTGAGTTCGAGTCTCTCCTTAATTGATAATAGGGGTGACCATTGGAGTTTTTACCCGATCGATAATTTCAAGATCCCGAGAGATTAGTTGAGGTATGCGTAAACTGATCCGAACATCTCCGATCATTAAAAAAAAAAAAAAAAAATGCCCTCAAACATTGTCAATTGGGGTCTCTAAATAGCGTTGATTCAATCCCCCGGAGAAAACTTGTTAGCAAAAGAGAAGCATCAAATTCAGAATGCAATGCCCAAGGCAAGAAAAGAATAGTAGGTAGATAGTCAATTTGGTAATTTCAAAAGGGTTGAACAATTTGCTTTTTAATGCGTGGATGGACCCCAATTTAGCTTACTCTTAAAGCACGATCAGAACCAGAATTTTGGTTATCTTTTAGGTTAAGATTTTTAAAAAGAATAATATCGATGCTTCATTCATTGTGCTTTATATATGTTATGATGCCTAGTTGTTCTTTACGGCTCCACTTACTCTCCATTATTTTCTTATAATGAAGTAAAGATTTTCCCAATTATTAATTTATACATAATACGTCACTTAGGACAAAATAGCTTTATAGATGACCAATTGAATAGGAACTCAAAATTTGTCTTTACATTTTTTTATTAAACAAAATGATTACTTTGTAGCACTAAAAATAGATAATTAAGTAGCAATGTAAATGTATACATACTTTAAATTATCATTTATTTTGTTTGTCTCTTATCTCAAGTATATTATATTAGGAGATCATACAAAGGAAAAAATACATTCGAGATAAATAACATAAGATTAAAATCATATCATACAAAGAGACATAATATTTACTTGATTCGGTATAACCCTTTTACATTCACGGATGAGAAAAATCTATTATAGTTTTATGAACATGATATACAAGAGTACATAATACCTTAAACCCGGTACATAATTAATATACAAGTAAAAATAATAATAGTTTCTAACCAGGCTCAACACTGTACCTAGGGCGGCAACAACCCCAATTTCTAAAACACTCTACCCATGATGTTTAATAACCCTTTCTCAGATACCCTATATTCTAACATTCTCTTATAACCTTGAATCAGTTATCACCCTTGTATTTATAGAGAGTACCAATGACAGAGGGAGGGGGGTCATGGAGGGTCAATTGACCCTTCTTGAGTTTAAAAAATTTACTAATAATAATTTGATAAAGTTAGTGTTCATGTGAAAGATAAATAATAAATCAAAATCGAAAGCATATCCTATCCTTTTGTAGCAAGTATCTTCCACGTAGTCATAAGTTAAATGACAGGTTGGGAATATATTTATCCTACATTAAGTCTTACATAAGATTGAGAATATTGAAGACAGAGCAAGTTCCAATTTTCAGAATATATATTCTGTAATATTTAAGCTTCTGAGACACTTGGTTATTTCTCATCCCCCAATTTAGCCGTTGATTTGGATATCAATTATTAATCATTACCGCTCAAATTTGATATTACAACCACTTTTTATTTGATTTTGATTTGATGTTGTGTTTATTTATTTGTAGGATTACGTAAAATGAAGATGACAACATTAATGAACCATTGAATTGACATATAAATTCCAACCCCACACTCTCTTGCTCAATGTGAATTTTATGTTTTTATTAACACAATTACCACTCCCAAATTCTTTCCACATTTCGGAGGGCCAATTTTATGATTCTATTTCTTTGTACAGACTTTGCTTATTCTATCACTTTTTTTTTTTTAATTCTTTCTTATTATATATCTTATTATTAATCATACAATTTTTCTTATCATTTTTGTTTTAGTGTAAAAATAGCATTTTCAATAATAAATTTTGTAAAGAATCATTTGTGAAATAAATTGAGTGATCAATAGTTGAATAATAACTTACTTGTGTTAATTTTTTATATAGAAAAAATGTACTTAATAGTATTAATAAATTGCTTGGCCGGCTGAGTACGGAAAGTTGGCTTTCTCTACTTTAACACTTAGTTCACTTTGGCCTGGGGTAAGACATGCCACCTTAATTTAGTTCACTGCTGGCCTGGAGTAAGACATGCCACCTTAATGCGATAGCCAGTTAGAAGGATTTGAACTATTATTAAACCAGCCTTCGAGACGAAAGCAACGAAAGCAGGCAACATGAGTATGCTACTTCCTACGAGAATGCATTCTAATGGTTTGTCATGTTACAACTCCAACTCGTGTGAGAACGGCCCTCCCTACTACAGACTACGCCTGGAAAGTCGATGATAAGCAAGAAGAGAAGAGAAGTCCCTAGAAGTACTTCACTCAGCCTTTCTCTAGAATGAAGTTATTACACAATACTTTATGAAATTCTGTCGAGGATAATTATAAATGTATTAGTTAATGAGAATTTTATAAATATAAAACTTGTGCTTATTTTAATTTAAAATTGTATTGTTCTTCCAACTTTGATCTCCTTACATTTCATTTTTTACTACATTCCTGGGTAGTACAAAGATAGTTTATTTTTAATAGGATTAATATTTCAATTCCTAATAGGACTCTTAAATTTTATCCCTATTTACAATTTTTTTTATTAAATAGTTTTTTTAAAGACATACAATTTTATATGGAAACAACTAGAAAAAGAGAACCACAATATCCCAACACATTCATAGTCGGTTTATATTTATAATTTTGTGATAAAAATCTTGGTTCGATAATTTTTATTTTATAAAAGAGGAAAGAGAAATTGAATTGTTTAATAAAAAATTATATATTTTTGTTGTGAAACTAAAACCAAAGTTGATAAACTTGATATACACACAAAGCTAATTACCCTCTGTTTTGTAAATGACTCTTATTCTTTATGCTATACAAAATACAAACAAGGAGGAGAAAATAAAACAGAAATCATATAGAATTGATGATCAATTTTTATTTGTTACAATATAATTATAAGACTACAATTAACTAAGAAAATTATGTAAATTCATTACAATTAATACAATAATAATTTAATCTCCTACTGCTATGGGTATATATTAAATTTAAACCAACAAATTCTATGAAAAATCTGATATTCTTGGCAAAGTACTGTTGTTCAAAAAATTCTTTAACAATATTAGAGCCAATTTAGGTTTACTCAATGGAACCTCATGCCCTGCACCCCGAACTGTCGCATAGATCAAACCCTTGTACACTTGGCTCCAACCACCAACCTTAATTGATTAGACAAAAATCTGTATAAATCAAAACTAATAGAACAATACAACACATACAACATTTCTCGTACAATATGATATTGCAAAAGATAATTAAGTGAAAGTTTATTTTTAATTTAAAATCAGTTAATCATCTTTTGTCATATCATATTGTATGAAAAATATTGTGTAAAAATATTGTATGTATAGTATTATGCAAACTAATATAATATTGGTTTTTTTTTTTTTTGAATTATTATTTTCAAATTATAAATTAAACTTTTACCTGAAATTGATCGTCGTACCAAGCGTACCATTCGATATCGGTTTCAAGATTGAGAGCAGCGATGGAATGTCTGGTAGCAGATAGAGGCAAAATGGCATCTGTGTCACCACTGTTTAGAATTCAAAAACAAGCCATTGCTGACATTAGTGAAAAGCCTTGTTGGTACAAAACAGTTTTCCTCATCGCGTTACTACTAAAATGAAATTAAACACGTGAGAAAATTGAAATTAAAGAATAGGAGTACCTGTACAACCAGATCCTAATGCCAGCTGCAATAAGTTCTTTGAAGATAGGAAGCATGGATTTTGGAGAATCAGTCCAGTTGCCCCTGATGGCAGAACTGCAAATTGGAAAGCCAAATTAAGCTGAATTGATCTGGTTTCAACAGTACACCAGATATAAGAATGTCATTAATATTTATAGTAGTTACATGATAGAGAGAAGTTCAAAATAACAAACAGAAAGATTACATAGAGATCTGCGTAACAGACTTATCAGATAAGCATTTCAAACTATTATTGTTACAGCAGACTTGTCCTTCAATATCTCCTTCAATATCTGACTGTTGAGTATCATGCATGGGGATGGACTCTGTTCTGTCACTTATCTGTTTAACTTATTTTGCATGGGAAGAATATTAAATGCTACATAAATTATGTTTATATTCAAACCTGCAAGTCGCCCAAGGATTAGAAATCTTAGCGACATTGGCATGAAAAGCCTTTTGCACGTCCGAGCGATTCATGTAAACTTTTGTGTACTTAATGATGCACTCATCGGCTCCTCTGAATGTCCACGGCTGAATTTCAAGAAATATGTTGTGCAAAGTTAACCATTGAAAAGATGTACGTACTCTTTTATGAATTTTGTGAATTTGTTTTCTGTTTTTCAAAAATATTGAAAATGAAAACGTGTTTGATATAATTATCTGAAAACAGAACAAAAAGAATGAAAAATACAAAGTTTACCGACATTTATAACACATTTTACGATAAAAAAAGAAATGAAAAACAAAAAACGAACAGGACGCACGGTTAATTAGAAATGAAAGTATCGATAAAGAGCTAACCAGAGGAAGCTTAAGATTGTTCTTGAGAGTGCCGGTTGCATAGCAAGGAGAAGTGTAAATGCTGTAAGGATTGATGTCTCCGAACTCAAAATAAGCAACAGAGAGAGCAGTATAACAATCATCTTGCGGGAACAAAAACGTTTGATTTGGGCAATACTTCTGCAAATCTTTATATGTTGAATCCGATATCAATCCATGGTTCCACCAAAACTCATGTGTCCCAATATTATCGTAATGGTCATCTATCAATGGATTTCCCAACTGCTCCAAAATTTTACCAATAAATAAAATAAATTTTATCGTAAAATATCGACTCAAAAATGTTATAGAATCAATAAGCTTACCAATAAACCTTTGAAGTTAAGTTTGGCATTATTGACGCCTTTATTTCGACGAACAATAAGTTGAGATAGTTCAGGAATATAATGACCTGAATGTCCATGTGTATAAAAAGATTAGTATTCTTTTATTTTTATTTTATTTTTTTTAAATTATTACCCATCACCCACCAAAAAAAAAAAAAAAAGTTATTCTAGGTATCGTTTTTACAGTTGACAGTTAAACAACCAACAACTTTTGAACAACAATTTGTTTCCAAAAGCTTTATCCAACCATTGTCATGTATTAAACATTTATGTGTTCATATAGACAAAAAAAAGGCATTTTTTAATATATAAACACCTGTTATTTAAGTATTGATCTTAAAAATATTAATTCAATAGTTAAATAAGGTTGGTCAAGAAGGTCAAAGTCATGAACCTGCATAGCTTTCTCCAGCAATATAAAAAGGCCTCTGTTTGTATTGAGGGAATCTCTCCAACCAGTTGACCAGAAAAATATAGGCATCATTGGCTGCATTTTTCAAACACGCAACAGTGAAGAATTAGTTAAATTGTAGGCTAACTAACTTTTGAAAATTACAACCAAAAGTTTCAATTTTTATTTGTTTTTTGCATATGATTTTGTGCCAAAAACCAAATTCATGAAAATGAAGAAAACGACCTGTCCTATTGTCACCAACTGTGTATATATCGGAGGAAGTATTCGTATAAGAAAATCCGACGCCCGCCGGCGAATCAAGGAAGAGCAAATTTGTTTCTGCAACGAGTAAAATATATCAACATTCTCAACAACAAACTAAACTATCACTGATGTTTTTACATTATCATAAAAGGGTTACCTTTATTCCAAGCGTATGGATTAAAGTAGAGTGTTTTCCCATCGGATTTTACCCGAAACGGTCCAATTTCTTCAGAGGCCCCGTAGGCAACGGACGAGCAACCAGGCCCACCATTGAGCCACAAAACGAGAGGTTTCGACCCAGGTAGACTACTCGACGGGGCCTCGATCAACCAGTAGAAAAGAGCCCGGCCCGCTTGTTGGTCCACGGTAATGTAGCCAGAGAATTGAGAGAAGTTGACATTGGATGGCTGGCCAGGGAGGTTGAGGATTCTATCCCTCTCTTGTTGTTGATTCAAAGATGAAGAAGAAGATGGAGAAATTAAAAAAAGTGATAAAACCAAAACGTAGAGCAGAGAGAAAGAGGTAAAGAAAGTTTCACATTTCTTGCCTTCGGCTTTGCCCATGTTGAGCAAAATGTGAAGTTTTGCGTTGAAATGAGAGTGGGAAATTGGACTATCTTGTTCTTGTAAGTTGTTGGTTTGAGTTATTTAATTGGATTTCAGCACGTTAAAGTTGACTTGAATCAAGTTAAATGTTTGTTGTCTACATGAATTTTTGGGGTTAAATTATTTTGTTATAAACATGGGATTTCTTTATAGTAAGTTTAATTTTCTAGAATCATTTTTTGTTGTATCAATTTTTATTTTTCTTGTTGAATATATGTTACACATTATTTTTTTTATTTTTTTATAAATATAGTAAATTGTTATAATGATTAGTTTTTGGTTGGTGATAGTTGATGGACTCAATCTATAAATTTTAAAAATAATAATAATAAAATAATAAAGATCACAACTAAAAAATCCAATAAAATTGTACCCACATAATCTAGAGTTCCTTTTTCTTTGTAGATTTTGTGGGGTTAATTTTATATATATAATAAGAAAAATAATAAACATAATTGTTTAAAAAAAATAAATAAATGTTGAAATAATCGACCATGGTTTTGCGCAATGGCACACTACAAATTAAAACTATAAAACTAAAATAATGTGGGTGTAATGGAAGATTGAATTAGAACTGAAGTATAGCAAGATCTACAGCCGCATGTTGGTTTGACCACAGACCACAGACTTTTTTAATGGCACCGATAGAGTGCAAGCGCCAAGCGACATCCATGTGGGCCATGTGACCTTAACGTACACCGTCCTCAAAAATTTGATTGATCTAGGTGTTAAATGCATATATGATAAGCAAATTTTTTTATTCATGAAAATATTAATGAATTTTGAAAGCCCCGAGAGCCAGGTAGTTTCTTGGATCGGACGATTTATGCAGCCATGTGCCCCATCAGAGACCCGGCTTCTCGGGTTCATACTATTCATACCTTTATAATTTATAAAAATATTCTAATATTAAAGTATATTATAAATCAACATATATAACTTAAACAAAAAATAATCATAATAAATAAATCTGGGATGAGTAAAAAATTCAAATGTTTTTGGTTTGATGTATTAATTATTTAGCTTCATCCTTAATTTAAGTGAAGATGAAAGTACAATTTTGAAGTATATATACTTGTCAAATGTAATTTTATAATCATAAGTTGATGATTAATTATAGGGGTGGGCGGGTCCCAATACCGACCCAAATCGCATGAAATCAAAACCAAAACTGATTGATTCTAATTCTGATTCCTAAATACCTAGAACCAAAATCAAGGGGAAATTCAAACAGACCAAAACCCCTTGCACACCCTGTATGAGCCAGTTTCAGGTAGGAATCAGAACCCTAAACCCCGAGTACCCGCAGATTCCGATTCTATCGTAATTTCTTGTACACACCTAATTATTTAGGTTTATTTCTTGAAAAAAGAAGTATAAATATTTTTTTTTCCTTATTATTATTTGTTATAGCCCCACCTAATTTCAGTATAAAAGTCATCTTCAGGTAAGGACTCTTTAACAAACAAGTTGGGCTAACAAACCACAGTGAAATAATCCTACAAAAAGTGAGCTCCAAAGACCTTCTGTACTCATTTACGCTTATATTTAATGACAACGTTCCAAGTTGGTAAGCGGTTAATTAAAGTATAATATGTTTAATGATAATGTAAAGGGCCTTTTGGGCAGTTAAGCTATGGTAAGGGTCCAAAAAATGAAGTGAATTTACCATCAAGCCATAAGATTACAACAAAATTACATCTGAAATAATCTAGCGATGATTTCATAATATTCTACAATCAAACAAATTTCAATTATTGATTGAAACCCTATAAAGAATAAAAATCCTTATTAAAAATAGATAGTTGAGAAATGATGCCCGGTTGAGGCAAGAATGGAGAGGCACTCGAGAGGAATGCTTTTACCACTTCCTATATACATGAACAAATCTATGATCTACTTTCACTTTTTCATTGTAGACAGTCAATGGGACTAAACATGTTTATCCTGGCATCGGCTTGTTCTCCAAAAATGATCGGAAAATAATAAAAGCCTGTCGAGGACGATGGAGGGGAACCTCATGTCCTGCGCCTTTCACTGTTACAAGTGTCAGCCCTTTGTATACTTGGCTCCATCCGCCAACCTAAATTACAGAAGAGAAACAGAGTGAGATGAGTGTATTCATGGAGTGATCTACAAAAAGATTAACAGAAATAACAATCACTGCATTTCATGATAGAAAACAAATAGAAACTGTCATGTTTTAAGAGTTATAACGATAAAAATGTTGAACATTTTCTGCTGTTTTTTGTTAGCACAACATGAAGAATAAAGCTGCTATTACTATTGGAGATGATTATTTCAGTATAGTTCCGAGGCTGTTAACGTGAAAATCAAAACATTGTATTGTGCTAACAAAGAGAAAAGGTGAAATAATTGGAAAAAGCAATAGAGTAGACACACGTGTACAACAAACATAAAAATAATTCATAATGTCCCCTTGATCTCAATTATATAGGAAAGATTTTCTATGAAACTTACCTTTCCATTGTCATACCACGGGTACCAGTTGATTAAAGTTGGTAGCCTTAGGGCATCAATGGAGTATCGAGTGGCTGTCACAGGAACAACTGCATCGGTATCGCCACTGGAACAAATATTCAATAAGATCCATATCAGAGTGAAACACAAAACCAAGTCAAAGATGGCCAAGTCAGGGAGGGGTAAAAATTTTCAAATGTGAAATATATTTACGGCATTTTGAAATTTGAACAGGGTTTCCTTAATTAACAGCACGCTCCGAAAACTCACATCACGGCAGGATAAATTTAGTGATTGTACCACCATATATCAATTTTGAAAGCAAAAATGCAAAAAACAGAAAACACATAAAAGGAGCAAAAAACATAAAAAGTCCTTAGAATGTTTAGTCACAAGCAACAAAATCTTTAACATGTTAATTATGCACAGAAAATATTGCTACCTATCCCACCAAAAATACCAAGAAAGCTTCACGCTTGCTGACTGCTAAAATAACTGAACCAAATTCACTATTAACTGAACAAATTTCCCCAACTATAAGGAAAACTAAAGTTCGATGGTAACAAACAGAAGATGGGGTAAATTACCTGTATACCCATATTTTGATACCAGCAGCAATGAGTTCTTTATATATGGGAAGCATAGAGAGTGGAGAATCAGCCCAGTAGTTTCCTACAATATCACTGAAAGAAATTTTTTCAACTAAGCTGTTAAAAGACATGTTAGACATAATTTCAAAAGTCTTAACCTATAAAGATACCTGCATGTTCTCCATGGATAAGAAATTCGAGTTACATTTGCATGCATTGCCTTCTGAACTTCAGGGAGATTAAAATAGAGTTGAGAATATCTCTCAGTGCAGGGATCATAAGCTCTGGACATCCATGGCTGCGTTTGAGAGTAACAGAGTGAACTTGAGAATACAGACCCATTGAACATATTTTAAAGGAGAAGATCAAACAAAAACATGTTCAAACCCAAAGAAGACTTCATATTGACAAATTAAAACATAATCAATAAGCAATTATAATCCACCTGTTCCAGTGGTGACAACATTCAACTTGAGAAATTCATGTAATATTCAATATAGCAGTTATCCAGCAAATTCACAATTAGTTGGAACTGTTACATTGTCTGCACCTGCTGTTGCAAGTTTATCCATACTTTAGTTGACATGATAGAAATATATTTAATTAAATAAATAAAAAAAAAACTTGCAACAACAGGTGCAGACAATGTAAAAACCAAAAACAAATTTGAGTGGGAAACAAGTCATGAAAGTTAGAAGTGCACGTTTTTCTTAAGAAATTATATCAGGAAATTTAACAGTGTTGAAACAGAAGTTATGTATAGGGATTAGGTACAAAAAGTTATTGAAGTCTCCAGAAATTTCTAAGGAAAGCTAATAAATCAAGCAGCCGCAACTTTTCCAACCACCACAACTCAAAATATGTGGTTAAAATAATTTACCCTTGACTAGTCACCCTTACAAGATCTCCATGCCCATAAATATGTGGACACCTTCGCCTCTCTTTTTCTTTTTCTTTTATTGAGTACACAAACATTAACAGCAGAAAACATGGTGTGCATCAGTTGATGATACAGTCCTACAAAAACTTTTGCCATGCCACAATCATGCCAAGGGAAGAAAGGTGACCAAGGAATGAAAGCTAACAATTACAGGGTTAGGTGATAGAAGTAGACCACACTGACGCTTCTAAGTTTCCAACATTATTGAGCAAAGAATACAACTTGGGATTGGGGGCCCTTTACAGCTTTAAGCTAAATATTCAACAACCACCTCCAAGTACCCCAGTGACCCATATTTATTGCCAAGGCCCACCCATGAAACCAGACAGTGTATCTTCTCACTTGGGTAAGCTTTTTTCTCTCTTGTTTTTTTTTTTACATTGAAACAAATTCCATATTATATCTAGCTAGTGCGTCTAGGTCGTGTACCCTACTTTACATGCAATCAAATCAAATCCTAAATCTCTCAGTAAGTCTAACGAATTATAACTTATGTATCTTTTACTCTTAACATTTCTATTTCATCAGGGAGATGATCATCCAACTTGTAAGCAAGCTATCATCAGAACTCTTGCTACTAGCATATTAAACATCATGAAACAAATTCTCCTAGGATAAGGAAAGAGTGATGGGAAACAGAAAGACTGTCATGCTGTTCATTTGACACTTCAGAGTTATACAAAACCGCATAATTATGCTGATAGTAATAGGACAAAATGATGAGAGCTTACATAGTGACCCCTTAAGCCGTGCCTTAGTGAGCCAGTGTTATTGCAAGGCTGCGTGAAAATGCTATAAGGATCAATGTTTCCCTGCTCCCTCTCTGCATCTTTCAAGGCCTTAATGCACTCCATGGATGGATGCTCAGAGGACCCAGACTCACAAGCAGCTCTTAGGCTCCGATAGGTGGAATCAGATATCAGACCATGAGTCCACCAGTACTCGAAAGTGCCAACATAATCATGGTAATCATCAGTAACGGCATTTCCAACCTAATAGAAAACAAAGAGAATTACTCATTTGATGATGATTAACTGCCATCAAGCATCACAAATAAAAGCAGATTGTTCTAGATTTACATAAATAAGAATTTTATGTTCATACTATAAATCCTTTAAAATTAATTTCTGGGTTGGCAATTCCCTTGTTCTTTTGGTAAACAATTTGAGACAACTGAGGCACATAATGACCTGAAAAAAAAAAATTAAAAGCTTCTTCATCCATTACTACATCATTCATGTAAAACATATACATATATATATTATGAAAACAGAATATTTCAAGTTCAGACCTGCATAACTTTCCCCAGCAATGTAGAAATCTCTGTGCTTGTACTGTGGGAACCGTTCAAACCAATTAACAAGAAAGGCATATGCATCTTCAGCTACAAGTTTACAACAACCAGATCCCAAAAGCATCTAAAGATGTCAAAATCAATTAATTCTAAACTAAAACCACAAATTTCATAATAAAAACACACTGTCAATAGAACTATAACCACATCACCTACGAATTACCTGTTCTCTGATCACCAGCAGTGTACAAATCTGAACTAGTATTTGTATACGAAAAACCAACACCAGCTGGAGATTCAAGGAACAGCAAGTTTGCCACTGCTCAAAAATTTTAACAGAATCAGACTGGCATACAAAAACAATAATTTGCAACCAAGAAAAGAATGCGCCTCATTTATATTCAGAAACACACTACAATAATAAACAACAACGATGTCTATGCAACTAAATCAAGACAATGTGCTAGGTAGACATTCACATACACTTGTTCCAAGCATAACGATTCAAGTAAAGCGTCTTCCCATCTGGCCTAATGTGAAAAGGTCCAATCTCTTCGGATGCTCCGTACGCAACAGAGGAGCAACCGGGACCTCCATTGAGCCACAAAACAAGTGGTCTTGACTGAGCTCCACGACTAGCCGGTGACTCTATCAACCAATAAAACAAAGCCCTCCCAGCTTGTTGGTTTACAGTTATATAACCTGAGTACTGATTAAAATCAACATTTCCTGGTTGACGAGGTAACCCATTGATTTTGTCTTTCTTTTGATCACCCAAATAAGAACATAGACAAGGACTAAATAAAAGAGACGAAAAGCAAATAGCAAAGACTAGTGAATGCCCCATTAAGTTAAAAAAGAGCAAAACCCAGAAACACAAATCTTAAACTGTTTCCAGATTCCAAAGACTAATATTATCTACAAAATCCTTAAAAACATGAATGTTGAAAAGACAAACACAAACTAAACAGAACCCGATACAGTTTCAGGGATTACAAGGAATTTATACACAGTTCTGAGACCAGAAACTGAAACCAACTGATACCAAAATAAAAAAGAGAGAGAGAGAGAAAACAACAAAGCCCCAGAACTCCAGATCCCAAAAAGTATCAGGATATTGAAAGAATTGAACCAAACAGATCTTCAACGGCAAGAAAATATCTGAATATATAATGTAGCATTCATAGTGTAGAAAGAATCGAGTTGACATTCAAGTCACAATCCCAATGATAGTGATTAGTTGTCATGAGTTGTGAAACGCTTGAATCCATTGGAGGAATTCAAATCGTTTCTGTGTTCCTTGTGAATTATTAATTTTATAAAATTCCTTTGAATCTAATTTATATTCTGTTCAGGCATTTGACCGAGCAGGTACCTGACGCACATGGGAGTTTCAAGCTTTTCAGCGGCCGAACGACTTACGCAGTTACGCATACCCAAGGTTTGTCAAAACAACAAGTTGATACCTAAAAGGTTTTGAAACGACAAAGAGGTACTTTCCATCATGTACTGTTAGTAATTTTTATTTGTTCATAGTAAAAAAACTAAAATACCCTTAAAAGTTTGATAGTTTAGTTTTTTATAAATTTAAAAATTTTTAAAAAACCTCCTAAGTTTGCTAATTTAACTAACACCCCATACATAAAAAGTTTGTTAAATAACAAAAATACCCCTACACCCGCAATGCCAAATTCCGATCACCACCGCCTGAATCTGGCAAAAAAATTGCGTTACGTAACGTGTCGATCTGGCCTTTTCCGGCCAGATCCGCCACTGATCTGGCCGTCGAGGTAGCAGATGGAGTTTTGCGGCCTCGACGGCCAGATCTGGTCTAAAAAGGCTAGATCGACGTGTTACGACACAGATCCGACAAGGTCTGTGTCGTAACGCAATTTTCGGCCAGATTCCGTCAGTGGTGGCCGGAATCTGGCACTGCAGGTGTGGAGGTATTTTTGTTATTTAACAAACTTTTTATATATGGGGTGTTTAGTTAAATTAGCAAACTTATGGGGTTTTTTAAAAATTTATAAAAAACTAAAATATCAAACTTTTAAGGGCATTTTAGTCTTTTCACTATGAACAAACAAAAATTACTAACAATACATGACGGAAGGTATCTGTTTGTCATTTCAAAATCTTTTGGGTACCTTTTGGTAAACTTTCGTATGCGCAAGTCGTTTGGCCGCTTTCAACTGTGAAGAATGAGTAAAAAGCACAAAACGGAACCTAGATTAAAAATTATGATGAACCCAATCAGGCAAAGAGATGAGATTTTTAAAATAATTTATTTATGTATTAGTTTAACATGTGAATATAAAAAAATTAAAAATGATCAAATTCTCAAACTGAGTTTATAAAGTGAAACTACCTATAATTTAGTTGTTATGACTTATGAGCACTGTACTGGAGTGTCTTAGCTGTACACTAAATGTTTATTTAAATTAAATATATATTATTATTATTATTATTATTGATATTTTCCCAATAATATTCATTCATTAATATTATGGTATTAATTAATAATTTATTAATTAGCATGTACTACTAATTAAGAAATTTGAATATGGTAAATACCAAACCTCACCTTTTTGGCTTAAAAGAGATAGTATTTTTTTACTTTTGAAAAGTTAGTTATTATTTTATATTTTAATTTCTTGATGATAAGATATGCCAATAGATAAGATAAGAGTTGGTACAATTAAGAACTTTTAGGTAAATATGGAAAGGAATAATATTATTAAAACTAGAAAAATGGGAATGGATAAGATCTTAGAAATAAAGAAAAATAATTAAAGTCAAATAATTCGATAAAAACTCTTAAATGTATTATTAAAGAGGTCATGAATTTGAGTCTTATCTTATATGCTAATAAGGGTACTATTACAATTTTTACTGAATTGATAGTTTTAGAATCTCAAAGAATGATTAGTTGAAGAGGGTATAAACGGGTTTAAACACTCCTAATCATTAAAAAAAATTAAATAATAATACATATAAAATAATTATTAATATTAGTAATTGCTTGAGAAGGATTAATAACATTATATTTTTTATTTAAAATAATTTAGTAAATATTACCATTTAAAACGATTCAACGACTTCATATAAAAGTGGGATTAATAACATATAAATATTAATAAGTTATGTTAAAGCGGATCACGTGAAACTCAGTAGCAGATTTGATATCTTAAAGACGTACAGTACCAACCATACTTATTTTGGGAAATGTTTAAATATTTCAAATATCACCATTGTTGTTCCCTTTTTGTCTTCATCAGAGCTGTTTCACTATTTTGACGGTGATTAAACAATACTTAGCCAGACTGGTCCACATTAATAGTTGAGTCCAGTTCACATTTCACAAATGACTCTCTATTTCTTTAGAGTGACATGCTGGCCCATCAACAAGGCCCACATTAAAGTAAGATAAAGAGTCATGATTTTTTAACCTCACTTTTTTTTTCTTTCAAAATAAAGGTTTAACGGTAACGAAGAAAATATTATTAATAATATTTTTATGAGTAATATTACACTGATTGAACTAATCTCATAAATTTTATCTCATAAACCCAACGTGACAGTTGATAATTGGTTTTAGATAATCGATTCAGACAAAAAAATTTATCAGAAACTAATTATTAACTGTCATATTGAATTTGTGAGAGAAAGTTTATAAAATTCATCAATTCTATATTTATTATATTTTTATTCAAGCATAGCTTTATAAATTAATCTTCTATTTAATAATATATAGTGTCCATTACTATTCTTCTCTTGACTATAATGAATTTACAAATTTTCTCCTCAAGTATTTGAAATAACAATTTTTCGTTTATAATTATTGTTTCCATTAATGTTTCCATCATCTAACAAGTACAAAGGAAACGAAGGTTCAATGCAGAGGCTGGGGGCCTTGAGAAGTGGCACAAATTGAGGGTTACCCTCAGCAACTAGCATGCAAAAATACAACCATAACTAAGGCCCTACCATGTTGTGATTTCAGAAAGTTAAAGCATGAAAATGATAGCTTTTGTCCATCTATTCCATCACCATCATTCTTGCCAGATTTTTTTTATATTATGCATATTAAACGTTCTTATAAACCATATTTTCACAGAAAAGCATAAATTAAATGATCCTAAATATATATGTATGTATAATAATTCGCTTTGTATTATATTATGCATTTTAAATTAATCCATAATATATATACATACATATATATTTAGGATCATTTAATTTATGCTTTTCTGTGAAAATAGTGGTTTATAAGAACGTTTAATATGAAAATATTCATTGTTATTGAAAAGAATTATAAACCCTTATCAGGATGTATTTGATAGTTTCATAAGAAGAATTTTTAATATTTTTTAAGAGAGTTTTTGATTAATTTAAAAAATATATATAACATTTTTCAATAATAGCATATACGATTTCATAATAAACTATCTCACAAATGATAAATAAAATAAGGATAAAGATTGACTCACAACTAAATTTTATAAATTTTCTTTCATAATCCGACATAGTAACTCGTTGGTCAATTCACAAACAAGCATAAGAGACCCATGACGAGTATATGGGACACATTTGTAAGTTAACCAATTACGAGTTATCACGTCAGAATTGTGAGATGGAGTTGTAAACGTAGTATAAAATAATACTAAAAGAAAAATAATATAACCACCGACGGTAGTGCATCGAATTTATGCACCGAATGACTTGACAAAATCCTGATCGTTAATTAATTTTAACTTAATATTAATCAACGATCAGGATTTTACTATGTTATTCGGTGCATAAATTCGATGCAGTATCATCTGATAGTATTTATCATACTGAAAAGAGTGATTTAAAAGAAATAATAACTGTACATCTCCGGAATTCTTTAACCGAACCATTCAAGACGTTTGACTTAAAAGAACTGCAGAAATTCTAGATACTGGTGGTTGGATTGTGACGCCAAGATCCAATAAATAATGCTGAGAAAAAAGTATAGTTGACTCAGTATCACAATCACAGATGGAAAATAGCCTACCATTTATGCCACTTTGGGCTGCAATGATTCGACTACTGGGCTTGTTTAATGTATTGGGCTTCACACGTGCAATTAAATTCACCCAGCCCATATTATCGTTGAAAGTTTGTTGAGACTGTCTGAAAGAGAGGGAGAGAAAACTAATTATTAATATATAGTTTTTAATTTATTATAAAATGGCTCATTTGCCGTTAGGGTTCCAGCCAAATGCTGATATGACACGAAAAAGTGATTTCAAGGATTTGATTTATTTATTTTTAACATTTTTTATTTTTATTTTTTTTGTGTATTAATGCTGGATGGATCATCTTTTCCAACGGTCAAGCATAATAAATACGTGTTTATATATATGTTTTTTTTTTTTTTATATAAATATTTTTAGTTGGTATTCCTACCATGATCATAATTATAAGCTACAAAACAATCATGCATTAAGAGAAATAAACAATGCAAAAGCTTGAAGTAAAAAATTAAAGTCATATAATACAACCAAAAATTAATTACTTTTGAATAATCGAGTGGTTTGATAGGATGTACTATTCAAAAGGTTCTGAGTTGGAGTCCCTCCTCGGCTGCTAATAGGAGTAGTCTAGCCACTGAACCTCTTACCCAATCGATCAGGGGCGGATCCAGTCTCTTTTTGGCTCACCCTCAAGTTTTCTTTTTTAAATATTAATATGTATAATTTAGTCCACCCTAACAAAAATATTAATAGACAAAAATATTAATCTATAATTAATTTTTATTTTGGCCCACCCTAACAAAAATTTTTGGATCTACTATTGCAACCAATGGTACAATTTTTATTTGTTTAATGAAACCATGATAAGAATTTTGTAGACATAGAAAATGTGGTTGAAATTGACTATTTTGTTAATAGAAGAATTTAGGTGAACGGGCATGATCACGCACTCGAATCAATTGAATACCAACCCACCAACGAGACAAATTACATGATGGTGAAGTAAGTCATAAGTTCCAACACTATATCATTTTGCAAGTCCTTTATACTAAAATTCTTTCACATTTGACATCTGTTTCTTTCATCATATTTCATGTCCATACCCTAAAAAACCCTAAAACTTACGTTAAATACGGTTTATTTCATTTATCTTTTATGAGATCGTTTAATTTGAAATGTATGATTATTATGAAAAATATAGGCTGCGTTTGTTTCACAGTTGGGAATACTATTTTTAGTATTCCCAAAAAAGTTAAACAGTAAAATACCCACCGTGGATCTGGCCGGAAAAGGCCATAGCGACGCATGACCGGCAAGATCCAACCGGTCATGCGCCCATACGGCGACTCCGGCCACCTCCGGTGGTGGTCACCGGCTGGGGGTGTTTTAGGGTGGGTTAGGGGTATTTTTGTTAACTTTTAATGTTTTATTATAGGGGGTATTTTGTAAAAAAACAAACATAAAGGAGATTTTATTAATTTATAAATTTTACCTCGTAATACCCGCCCAATTCAATTTTTTTTTAACTTTTTTCAAAAAACTTTTCCCAAAATCCCCAAATTTTGAACCAAACGCAGCCATAAATACTCTCAACGGCTATAAAAAAACCCTACAAAAAATAAAAATAAAAACTCTTATTAAATCCTTTTTAAAGCGAGGTGACACAAATTTCAAGGACAAATATTATAAAGGAGATTTGGTGAAATGGGTTTGAATAGATTCAATTTGTATTGAAATTAATATTATAAAAATTATAAATTAATTTGTATTTTCAATCAAACAAACTAATAATTTAGTGACCCTATCAAATCATCATGGCTAAATTGGATTTAAAAATACGTAGTTGACTATAGGTAGTAGTTATCGATCGACGGCTGAAAGCATGGAACCATATATATTATAATGGTGTGCCGCTTCATTAAGCAACAAATCAATTCACATATGTAATAATAATAATAATATATTATCTTATTATCGAACTTCTCTTTATATAAAGTTAAAGTAATTAACTTTGATTTCTTCATCATCGATAGCAGAGAAAACCACAATTGTGTTATTTTTACTTTTTACGTTTTCATTCATAAAAAAATCAAATAACCCTCTTATTTTGTCAAAAATTAAGGAAATTATAAAAGATAACAAAGTAGTTGTAGTAAACCATCACTAAATGACATGATGGTAAAAGAGTAAAAAAGAATCTCGAATTTTCTCGAGGGTAAAAGAGTAAGAGGAGGATTTGACATAATCTCCCGAGTTCGAGTCCACGGTTACTAATAAGGGTTGCCACCAGAGTTATTATCTGATTGATAATTTCAGGGTCTCGAAGGATTAGTTGAGGTGCATGTAAGGTTAGCCTAAACACTCTTGATCATAAAAAAAAAAAAAAAAAAAATTACAGTAAAACCTCTCTATAGTCATAATAGTGGGACTAACTAATTTTATTACTATGAGGGGGTTATGATTTAATTGAGATGT
Organism: Pistacia vera; assembly: GCF_008641045.1. Lineage (NCBI taxonomy): Eukaryota > Viridiplantae > Streptophyta > Magnoliopsida > Sapindales > Anacardiaceae > Pistacia > Pistacia vera. The sequence goes on along the minus strand of NW_022196157.1, from coordinate 308,853 downwards.
AGTTAAAAAAAAAATTATTTCATAATTCATGTTTTAGTAGTACAATATTCAGATTTCAATTCATATTTTAATAATATTAGGGTTTCAATTCAGCGCTTCAATTGCCTACTTTTGAAACGAATAGAATATCGTGTTTTAAAACCAACAAAGATAACTGTCCTTGATGGAATTGTAAATGCAATTGTTGCATGACAATTGATGTAAAGCCACAAACAATTGTCAATTGTTTAAAACATTACAAAACTAGGGTCCTTGATGTCGATGAATTACAAGTTACAAATGAAGTAGATGAAGAGAATCAAAGAGTCATTGTAGAATTAAGTAATCAAATTCGACAACTTCATTACACTAATCGAATGAATATTAATATTTTCCTTAATTATCCAGATGAGTAACAAGTCATGTATACTTTAACAAAAGAAAAAATCATTTCTACAATTAAACAATAAGAAAAATGAAATAATTACGAGAATGTTAGTACGGAAATATAGAAAGTTTCATGTTAAGAAGCTCTAAACATACTTAAAAAGTTAGAAATGTTTTGGCTTTAACAAGAAAATATTCATGCTAGTGATTAATATATCCGCAAGTTAAAACATGTGATAACAACTCTAAAGTATAAATTATTGTCTCAAAAAACTTCAGATAAATATTTTATTTCATCTTAAATTTTTAATGTAACATACCCTTTTTTTTTTTTTTTTTTTTTTAATATATAGATAATTATTACTATATGGAAGTAACTTTCCTTGAGATGAGAATTAAAAAAATTATAACTTATTACAATGTAGAGTTTATTCTTATTTATAATTATCTCAAATTAAAAATATAATTTTTTATGTCTATGTTGAGTTTATTCTTATATAGAGTATCACCATAAAAATGTTTTACTGTAGATGTGGTTTTATTCAATTTGGAAGCTTTATTTTTTGCCAAATTTATAGGAGGCTTGAGCAGCTTTAAAAGGGGATTCACCAATACTTTTTTTTTTTTTTTCCCCATCGAATTATGAGTGTTTTAACAGATTTAGAAGGAGATCAATTAATAATCTAAACCTCTCTAATAAATTTTAAAATACACCCAAATACAAAGTATTTTTCATATAAAAAACTTTAAAATTTGCTTTTACATAATAAATTTTTGAAAGAATTTTTTGGAAATTTGTTTCTACCATTGGGAATATTTTCATAAATTTTTTTTTTCCCTTACTTAACACGGTTCTTCTGGGTTTCCATAAGGAATCATTTAATTGTCATGATTATCATCTTTAATCATTCCCAAGAATGTTAATTTCAAATCAATTACTCTAATTCCAAAATAATTATCTCCACGTTAACGGATTAACCAAATATTTAATGCTTTCACTATTGCTGATATTATTTATCATAGCATCTCCAAATTACTTTTTATATGATCTAAAGAGTTTATCCATAAAAATAAAAGTCCAACAAACTCTTTATGTTTAAAATATAAATTAAAGAATGAGTTTGACTCTCCACATCTAGAGAGTCAAATTTCACTCTCTATCCTAATTTTAATTAATAAACTATAACTTTCTATGTATTTTATTTATTAGTTCTCTCTCCCCTTAAGTTTATTTTTTGAAAATAAAAAGCATATTCATTAAATTTAAAGAGTTTATTGGATTTGAATAAAAATCGTGTTTTTTATATTTAAAAATTAATGAAGATGCTCTTTATTTATAAGAAAGACATTTTTCAAAATAAAGAGCACCATTGAAGATGTTCTAACGGTGTTTCTTTATTAATTTTTAAATATAAAGAACAAATTTTTTATTAAAATCCGATGCATTATTTGAATTTAATGAAAATACTCTTTATTTTCAAGAAAGATGAATAAAATGCATATAAACTTGTAATTTATTAATTAAAATTAGAATAGAGAGTGGAATTTGACTCTCTGATCTCTAGATGTGGAGAGTCAAACTCTTTAATTTATATTTAAAAGATAAAGAGTCTTGTTTTTATGGATTAACTCTTTATAATAAATAATTTGAATCATATAAAGAATCATTTAGAGATACTATTACTACTTATAACTTGTTTTATGTTCCATTAAATAAAAAAGAGTAAACCACTTTTTCCCACCAAAATAATGGCTTAATAAACTTTCTCACGCTCACAAACTTTTAAAATAGGACTTTATTACCTAAATTTATATTCCATTTCTGATTTTAGCATGGTTGCGACCCTTTACCATCATCATTCTCTTCCCCCATCATCACTCACCAAAACCTATCAAACCTTACTCCCGTCGACTTTGTTAATTGCCAACAATCGAACGATTAGAGTTTATATAACTACTTCTCTTAAGTCAAATTTTGATTAATCCCAATCATTAAAATTTAACCTTCTATCATCTAAAGGCTCAGCAGTCTTCTCTTGGGTGGAAAAGTTTCATTAAACCATTATTTAGGTGGGAAAAAATCATAATTGTCTTTGGGCCAACATCACAAATATAGAAAAAACTATGGCCCAAAACAGGAATATTGAAATAATTAGGAGGATAAGGTTAAAATAAGAATAAAAAATAAATAAAATCGGAATGGAAAGGAAACTCCTAGAAGGAATCGCTGCTGCCGACGGATAGAGAAGATGCCGCGATAGATTCGCCACGTAAGCCCTAAATTGTATTTCACGCGTTGGTTGATGCGTGACCTGAGCTATTGCCAAATTAAGTGACTGAACTAAAGTAAGTGTTTTGGCACGTGTGATTACGGTTACGCCTCAAACCAACAAGTACGCCAAGGCCCAAGCGAGAGATTGTTCATGTGCGCGGCAGGTGCCGTAGCTTACGTGGACCACCTTGTCGTTTTCTGGTTTGACTCCATCTCGGAGCGGGCTGAACTGAACAAAAAAATATCGAAAGGCGGGCAAATATTTTCCCCTAAAAACCATCATTATTTCTCCAATTTACAAACAAGTCCTTCGTATTAATTTAAAAAATAATATTTTTATTTTTCAATTTTCTCTATTCTTAAGCCTAAGTATCTTATTCTTTACTTGTGACAAAAATCTCTCTTCATATATTTGAAAAGTTTGATTCCATTTTTTTTTTTTTGTAAAAGAAATATGAAGTTAACCTAAGTTTTGGATTCCTTTATGTCTTTTTAGTGCTTGATTTACTTCTAATTAATTTTTACTAAAATTGTTAAAATTATAAATTCCAAGAAATTGCCTACTTTAGTTTTATTTATAAATAGGAAATTTTTGTAAGATCCTTTATTTTATTATTCCTACCTACTTTAAACCTTTTAATTACTATATTTAGATCTGTTGAGATTTTGCTTGCCTCACATGAATCAATTTTAAGTAAAAGTGTAATTGTGGTCCTTGGTCCTTTTCTCCTTTTTTTTTTTAATAATCGGGGGTTTTCGAGTCAATTTACGCATACCTTAATTAATCCTTAGACTCTTAAGCTAGTGGTAGGATAAAAGCCCTATTGATTACCCTTATTAGCAACTGAAGAGAGACTCGAACTTAAGACCTCCTAAGTAATACACCAAAGAGTCTATTATTAAATCACTCAACTATTCATAGATAATTATTTTTAGTCCTCGCAATTGCTTATGGTAATTATTATAAATAAAATATAGTTAATTTTTAAGAATTTTGATATTAGAAAATGTGCTTATAAAATTGAATTTGCAATTTGTTAATTCAAATGGCATGATGTATAAAATAGGTTTTCTAAATGTCAGAATTCAATAATAGGGAAACTGGGCAACCGGGCATTAAAAAAATGTGCATAAGCATGATATGGAAAATGTCATTGGTGGATAAACTACAAAAGATACACTCACTTAGAAAAAACAGTGAAGTTGGTATGCAATCTTCTATTATTAATATATGCAAAGTTGCGTTTTAATCAGATTAATTCCATTGACCATATTCTTTATAATAATGTTTCATATATTTAACTACTCCTGAATGATCGAGCGATTAGAATAAAAACTTTCGATGTATTATTTAAGAAGTTTAGAATTTGAGTCATCTTAATTGCTAATAAGTATGATCATTGGAGGGTTTACCCAACCCTTAATTTTAAGACCCATCTCGATTGCTAATAAGGATAACCACTGGAAAATTTATCCAACCGTTAACTTTAGTTACAATGTCATAGTGTTTATTTTATAAGATTTAAATAAATTATCAAGATCTTGTAATAACCTCTTTTTTATAAACACTTCTGAAATTTAAGTTTATTGGGTTTATAGCGTTGAAATTTTAGAATATTCGAATATTGTTTTTATAAATTTTATTTTATTTTTTTTATAGTGTCTTAATTTATCTTTTTACTATATATATATATATATTTTTTTTAAATTTATTAGTGACTAAACAACTAACAAGATTTTCGTAAAACCTTCACTTCCATAATTTTTACATGTATCTTTATAATTTCTCAAAACGTTTATAAATACGGTTTATTAGTCTTTTTTTCTTTTTCTAAAAATTCATATTATATGTATAATAAAATAAACTCATTGTTATGACATTTAAATTCCAAGCTTGTTATTTAAAAGCATGTAGTTTTATAAAGACTAGACCTAGTAATAAATGGTCTATGTTGATGCAAGGTGTTATACCTGAAAAATCAGGGCTGACGTGGACTCTCGTCAGCGAGAGTCAATCAGGATTCATGAAAATTTTGTGTCATCCAGATGTTGCCACGTCACGTAGTGACGGAAGGGGTATGGTTCTTGTGAGTGCAGCAGGTGAATGCTAGGCTTGCGAATGACTATGGATCGCCCACCTGCTCCAGCCCTACGCAATTTGAGGATATTTCTCATACAGATAACCCATGGGATGCAAGGAATGACTTGCACGACACCTACCAACTTACAGACTTGTAATTATTACCTTGAATTCTCCCACTATAAATAGATGACTCCTCTATCATTTACGAGATTGACTTATCTTAGTCTAAAAAAAGCATATGCACTATTTCTCTGTATTCTCTCTAGATTGTAACTTAGCTCATCACACGCGACCTGACTGTATCCATCTATTAATGCAACTACAGTGGAACCACACTCACCAACAAACTTTTAAAATACCATTTTATTACCCAAATAATGGCAAAACCACGCTCATTGACTGATTCTGGCAGCATTGCTGTCTCATACCACCACCATTATCTTCCTTGATTATTATTTACCAAAACTCCTCAAACATTGCTCCCATTGACCCCATCAATTGTCGAAAATCGAGTGATTAGAGTTTGTGTAGCCGTCTCTCTCAAGTCAAATTCTGATCAATCATGACTACCAAAATCCAATTTGCCACCACCAAAAACTCACTGACCTCCTCTCTTTAAAAGCCCCAACAGCTTGGATTGAGCTTGCTCTCCTTTCGCCGTTGAATATTTTGATTAGTAAACAGAATATAAATTTGTATAGTAAGACGACGTTTTAAAATTTGAGGGTAAAAAAATGTTATTAAACCATTATTTGGGTGGGAAAAAAAAGTTAGCCAACTCTATTTTTTACCCTAAATACATATTGTAGATCAGTTACTTGCCCACAAAGAAAAAAAAATATTTAAAGTTTGAATTTAAATGGTTGATTGCCATTTGCATTAACTGTAATTTTAAAAATTAAATTAAAATATTTAACTACTGTCAATTTTAATTTAACATCTCTTAATTCAATTCTGAGATTGCGGCTTTGAAACCATTTTTATCGTTATCAATTTCTTGTTACAAAATCTCATTAATTATTTGGTAATAATTAATAAAATTTTAAAATTCATATTCAAAACAGGCAGTGCCATCTCGGACTGACACGTAATAAGGATCATTCTATAATTTTAAGGGTAAATCCGGCTTTCAGCGGCCGAACGACTACGCAGTTACGCATACCCAAGGTTTGTCAAAACAACAAGTTGATACCTAAAAGGTTTTGAAACGACAAAGAGGTACTTTCCATCATGTACTGTTAGTAATTTTTATTGTTCATAGTAAAAAAAATAAATACCCTTAAAAGTTTGATAGTTTAGTTTTTTATAAATTTAAAATTTTAAAAAACCTCTAAGTTTGCTAATTTAACTAACCCCCATACATAAAAAGTTGTTAAATAAAAAAAATACCCCTACACCGCAATGCCAAATTCCGATCACACACCGCTGAATTGGCAAAAAAATTGCGTTACGTAACGTGTCGATCTGGCCTTTTCCGGCCAGATCCGCCACTGATCTGGCCGCGGAGGTAGCAGATGGAGTTTTGCGGCCTCGACGGCCAGATCTGGTCTAAAAAGGCTAGATCGACGTGTTACGACACAGATCCGACAAGGTCTGGGTCGTAACGCAATTTTCGGCCAGATTCCGTCAGTGGTGGCCGGAATCTGGCACTGCAGGTGGGAGGTATTTTTGTTATTTAACAAACTTTTATATATGGGGTGTTTAGTTAAATTAGCAAACTTATGGGGTTTTTTTAAAAATTTATAAAAAACTAAAATATCAAACTTTTAAGGGCATTTTAGTCTTTTCACTATGAACAAACAAAAATTACTAACAATACATGACGGAAGGTATCTGTTTGTCATTTCAAAATCTTTTGGGTACCTTTTGTAAACTTTCGTATGCGCAAGTCGTTTGGCCGCTTTCAACTGTGAAGAATGAGTAAAAAGCACAAAACGGAACCTAGATTAAAAATTATGATGAACCCAATCAGGCAAAGAGATGAGATTTTTAAATAATTTATTTATGTATTAGTTTACATGGAATATAAAAAATTAAAATGATCAAATTCTCAAACTGAGTTATAAAGTGAAACTACCTATAATTTAGTTGTTATGACTTATGAGCACTGTACTGGAGTGTCTTAGCTGTAACTAAATGTTTATTTAAATTAAATATATATTATTATATTATTATTATTGATATTTTCCCAATAATATTCATTCATTATATTATGGTATTAATTAATAATTATTATTAGCATGTACTACTAATTAAGAAATTTGAATATGGTAAATACCAAACCTCACCTTTTGGCTTAAAAGGATAGTATTTTTTACTTTGAAAAGTTAGGTATTATTTTATATTTTAATTTCTTGATGATAAGATATGCCAATAGATAAGATAAGGTTGGTACAATTAGAACTTTTAGGTAAATTGGGAAGGAATAATATTATTAAAACTAGAAAAATGGGAATGGATAAGATCTTAGAAATAAAGAAAAATAATTAAGTCAAATAATCGATAAAAACTCTTAAATGTATTATTAAAGAGGTCATGAATTTGAGTCTTATCTTATATGCTAATAGGGTACTATTACAATTTTTACTGAATGATAGTTTTAGAATCTCAAAGAATGATTAGTTGAAGAGGGTATAAAGGGTTTAAACACTCCTAACATTAAAAAAAATAAATAAAATCATATAAAATAATTATTAATATAGTAATTGCTTGAGAAGGATTAATAAACATTATATTTTTATTTAAAATAATTTAGTAAATATTACCATTTAAACGATTCAACGACTTCATATAAAAGTGGGATTAATAACATATAAATATTAAAATTATGTTAAAGCGGATCACGTGAAACTCAGTAGCAGATTTGATATCTTAAAGACGTACAGTACCAACCAATATTTTGGGAATGTTTAAATATTTCAAAATCACCATTGTTGTTCCTTTTTGTCTTCATCAGAGCGTTTCCTATTTGACGGTGATTAAACAATAATTAGCCAGACTGGTCCACATTAATAGTTGAGTCCAGTTCACATTTCACAAATGACTCTCATTTCTTTAGAGTGACTGCTGGCCCATCAACAAGGCCCACATTAAAGTAAGATAAAGAGTCATGATTTTTAACCTCACTTTTTTTTTCTTCAAAATAAAGGTTAACGGTAACGAAGAAAGAAAATATTATTAATAATATTTTATGAGTAATTACACTGATTGAACTAATCTCATAAATTTATCTCATAAAACCAACGTGACAGTGATAATTGGTTTTAGATAATCGATCAGACAAAAAAATTTATCAAACTAAATTAACTGTCATATGAATTGTGAGAGAAAGTTTATAAAATTCATCATTCTATATTTTATATTTTATTCCAGCATAGCTTTATAATTAATTCTATTAATAATATATAGTGTCCATTACTATTCTTCTCTTGACTATAATGAATTTACAAATTTTCCTCAAGTATTTGAAATAACAATTTTTCGTTTATAATTATTGTTTCCTAATGTTTCCATCATTAACAAGTACAAAGGAAAGAAGGTTCAATGCAGAGCTGGGGGCCTGAGAAGTGGCACAAATGAGGTTACCCTCAGCAACTAGCATGCAAAATACAACCAAACTAAGGCCCTACATGTTGTGATTTCAGAAAGTTAAAGCATGAAAATGATAGCTTTTGTCCATCTATTCCATCACCACATTCTGCAGATTTTTTATATTATGATATAAACGTTCTATAAACCATATTTTCACAGAAAAGCATAAATTAAAGATCCTAAAATATATGTATGTATAATAATTCGCTTTGTATTATATTATGCATTTTAAATTAATCCATATATATATACATACATAATATTTAGGATCATTTAATTTATGCTTTTCTGTGAAAATAGTGGTTTATAAGAACGTTTAATATGAAAATATTCAGTTGATTGAAAAGAATTTAAACCCTTATCAGGATGTATTTGATAGTTTCATAAGAAGAATTTTTAATATTTTTAAGAGAGTTTTGATTAATTTAAAAAATATATATAACATTTTTCAATAATAGCATTACGATTTCATAATAAACTATCTCACAAATGATAAATAAAATAAGGATAAAGATTGACTCACAACTAAATTTTATAAATTTTTTTCATAATCCGACATAGTAACTCGTTGGTCAATTCACAAACAAGCATAAGAGACCCATGACGAGTATATGGACACATTTGTAAGTTAACCAATTACGAGTTATCACGTCAGAATTGTGAGATGGATGTGTAAACGTAGTATAAAATAATACTAAGAAAAATAATATACCACCGACGGTAGTGCATCGAATTATGCACACGAATGACTTGACAAAATCCTGATCGTTAATTAATTTTAACTTAATATTAATCAACGATCAGGATTTACTATGTTATTCGGTGAATAATCGATGCAGTATCATCTGATAGTATTACATACTGAAAGAGTGATTTAAAAGAAATAATAACTGTACATCCCGGAATTCTTTAACCGAACCATTCAAGACGTTTGACTTAAAAGAACTGCAGAAATTCTAGATAGGTGGTTGGATTGTGACGCCAAGATCCAATAAATAATGCTGAGAAAAAAAGTAGGGACTCAGTTTACAAATCACAGATGGAAAATAGCCTACCATTTATGCACTTTGGGCTGCAATGATTCGACTACTGGGCTGTTTAATGTATTGGCTTCACACGTGCAATTAAATTCACCCAGCCCATATTATCGTTGAAAGTTTGTTGAGACTGTCTGAAAGGAGGGAGAGAAAAACTAATTATAATATATAGTTTTTAATTTATATAAATGGCTCATTTGCCGTTAGGGTTCCAGCCAAACGTGATATGACACGAAAAAGTGATTCAAGGATTTGATTTATTTATTTTTAACATTTTTATTTTATTTTTTTTTGTGTATTAATGCTGGATGGATCATCTTTTCCAACGGTCAAGCATAATAAATAGTGTTTATATATATGTTTTTTTTTTTTTTATATAAATATTTTTAGTTGGTATTCCTACCATGATCATAATTATAAGCTACAAAACAATCATGCATTAAGAGAAAAAACAATGCAAAAGCTTGAAGTAAAAAATTAAAGTCAATAATACAACAAAAATTAATTACTTTTGAATAATCGAGGGGTTGATAGGATGTACTATTCAAAAGGGTCTGAGTTGGAGTCCTCCTCGGCTGCTAATAGGAGTAGTCTAGCCACTGAACCTACCCAATCGATCAGGGGCGGGTCCAGTCTCTTTTTGGCTCACCCTCAAGTTTTCTTTTTTAAATATTAATATGTATAATTAGTCCACCTAACAAAAATATTAATAGACAAAAATATTAATCTATATTAATTTTTATTTTGGCCCACCCTACAAAAATTTTTGGATCTACTATTGCAACCAATGGTACAATTTTATTTGTTTAATGAAACCATGATAAGAATTTTGTAGACATAGAAAATGTGGTTGAAATTGATATTTTGTTAATAGAAGAATTTAGGTGAACGGGCATGATCACGCACTCGAATCAATTGAATACCAACCCACCAACGAGACAAATTACATGATGGTGAAGTAAGTCATAAGTTCCTTATACTAAAACTTTCACATTTGACATCTGTTTCTTTCATCATATTTCATGTCCATACCCTAAAAAAACCCTAAAACTTACGTTAAATACGGTTATTCATTTATTTCTTTTATGAGATCGTTTAATTTGAAATGTATGATTATTATGAAAAATATAGGCTGCGTTTGTTTCACAGTTGGGAATACTATTTTTAGTATTCCCAAAAAAGTTAAACAGGTAAAATACCCACCGTGGATCTGGCCGGAAAAGGCCATAGCGACGCATGACCGGCAAGATCCAACGGTCATGCGCCCATACGGCGACTCCGGCCACCTCCGGTGGTGGTCACCGGCTGGGGGTGTTTTGGGTGGGTTAGGGGTATTTTGTTAACTTTTATGTTTATTATAGGGGGTAATGTAAAAAAACAAACATAAAGGGATTTATTAATTTATAAATTTTACCTCGTAATACCCGCCCAATTCAATTTTTTTTTAACTTTTTTCAAAAAACTTTTCCCAAAATCCCCAAATTTTGAACCAAACGCAGCATAAATACTCTCAACGGCTATAAAAAAAACCCTACAAAAATAAAAATAAAAACTCTTATTAATCCTTTTTAAAGCGAGGTGACACAAATTTCAAGGACAAATATTATAAAGGAGATTTGGTGAAATGGGTTTGAATAGATTCAATTTGTATTGAAATTAATATTATAAAAATTATAAATTAATTTGATTTTCAATCAAACAAACTAATAATTTAGTGACCCTATCAAATCATCATGGCTAAATTGGATTTAAAAATACGTAGTTGACTATAGGTAGTAGTTATCGATGACGGCTGAAAGCATGGAACCATATATATTATAATGGTGTGCCGCTTCATTAAGCAACAAATCAATTCACATATGTAATAATAATAATAATATATTATCTTATTATCGAACTTCTCTATATAAAGTTAAAGTAATTAACTTTGATTTCTTCATCATCGATAGCAGAGAAAACCACAATTTGTTATTTTTATTTTTACGTTTTATTCATAAAAAAATCAAATAACCCTCTTATTTTGTCAAAATTAAGGAAATTATAAAAGATAACAAAGTAGTTGTAGTAAACCATCACTAAATGACATGATGGTAAAAGAGTAAAAAAGAATCTCGAATTTCTCGAGGGTAAAAGAGTAAGAGGAGGATTGACATAATCTCCCGAGTTCGGTCCACGGGACTAATAAGGGTTGCCACCAGAGTTATTATGATTGATAATTCAGGGTCTCGAAGGATTAGTTGAGGTGCATGTAGGGTAGTAAAACACTCTTGATCATAAAAAAAAAAAAAAAAAAAAATACAGTAAAACCTCTCTATAGTCATAATAGTGGGACTAACTAATTTATTTACTATGAGGGGGTTTGATTTAATTGAGATGTAGTTAAAAAAAAAATTATTTAATTCATGTTTTAGTAGTACAATATTCAGATTTCAATTCATATTTTAATAAATTAGGGTTTCAATTCAGCGCTTCAATGCCTACTTTTGAAACGAATAGAATATCGTGTTTTAAAACCAACAAAGATAAATGTCTTGATGGAATTGTAAATGCAATTGTGCATGACAATTGATGTAAAGCCCAAACAATTGTCAATTGTTTAAAACATACAAAACTAGGGTCCTTGATGGATGAATTACAAGTTACAAATGAAGTAGATGAAGAGAATCAAAGAGTCATGTAGAATTAAGTAATCAAATTCGACAACTTCATTACACAATCGAATGAATATTATATTTTCCTTAATTATCCAGATGAGTAACAAGTCATGTATACTTTAACAAAAGAAAAAAATCATTTCTACAATTAAACAATAAGAAAAATGAAATAATACGAGAATGTTAGTACGGAAATATAGAAAGTTTCATGTTAAGAAGCTCTAAACATACTTAAAAAGTTAGAAAGTTTTGGCTTTAACAAGAAATATTCATGCTAGTGATTAATATATCCGCAAGTTAAAACATGTGATAACAACTTAAAGTATAAATTATTGTCTCAAAAAACTTCAGATAAATATTTTATTTCATCTTAAATTTTTAATGTAACATACCTTTTTTTTTTTTTTTTTTTTGTAATATATAGATAATTATCTATATGGAAGTAACTTTCCTTGAGATGAGAATTAAAAAAATTATAACTATTAATGTAGAGTTTATTCTTATTTATAATTATCTCAAATTAAAAATATATTTTTTTGTCTATGTGAGTTATTCTATATAGAGTATCACCATAAAAATGTTTTACTGTAGATGTGGTTTTATTCAATTTGGAAGCTTTATTTTTGCCAAATTTATAGGAGGCTTGAGCAGCTTTAAAAGGGGATTACCAATACTTTTTTTTTTTTTTCCCCATCGAATTATGAGTGTTTTAACAGATTTAGAAGGAGATCATATAATAATATAAACCTCTCTAATAAATTTTAAAAACACCCAAATACAAATTATTTTCATATAAAAACTTTAAAATTTGCTTTTACATAATAAATTTTTGAAAGAATTTTTTGGAAATTTGTTTCTACCATTGGGAATATTTTCATAAATTTTTTTTCCCTTACTTAACACGGTTCTGGTGGTTCCATAAGGAATATTTAATGTCATGATATCATCTTTAATCATTCCCAAGAATGTTAATTTCAAATCAATTACTCTAATTCCAAAATAATTATCTCCACGTAACGGATTAACCAAATATTAATGCTTTCACTATTGCTGATATTATTTATCATAGCATCTCCAAATTACTTTTATATGATCTAAAGAGTTTATCCATAAAATAAAAAGTCCAACAAACTCTTTATGTTTAAATATAAATTAAAGAATGAGTTTGACTCTCCACATCTAGAGAGTCAAATTTCACTTCTATCCTAATTTTATAATAAACTAAACTTTCTATGTGATTTTATTTATTAGTTCTCTCTCCCCTAAGTTTATTTTGAAAATAAAAAGCATATTCATTAAATTTAAAGAGTTTATTGGATTGAATAAAAATCGTGTTTTTTTATATTTAAAAATATGAAGATGCTCTTTATTATAAGAAAGACATTTTTCAAAATAAAGAGCACCATTGAAGAGTTCAACGGTGTTTCTTTATTAATTTTTAAATATAAAGAACAAATTTTTATTTAAATCCGATGCATTATTTGAATTTAATGAAAATACTCTTTATTTAAGAAAGATGAATAAAATGCAATTAAACTTGTAATTTATTAATTAAATTAGAATAGAGAGTGGAATTTGACTCTCTGATCTCTAGATGTGGAGAGTCAAACTCTTTAATTTATATTTAAAGATAAAAGGTCTTGTTTTATGGTTAAATCTTTATAATAAATAATTTGAATCATATAAAGAATCATTTAGAGAATATTATACTTATAACTTGTTTTGTTCCATTAAATAAAAAAGAGTAAACCACTTTTTCCCACCAAAATAATGGCTTAATAAACTCTCACGCTCCACAAACTTTTAAAATAGGATTTATACCTAAATTTATATTCCATTTTGATTTTAGCATGGTTGCGACCCTTACCCTATCATTCTCTTCCCCCATCATCACTCACCAAAACCTATCAAACCTTACTTCCGTCGACTTGTTAATTGCCAACAATCGAACGATTAGAGTTTATATAACTACTTCTCTTAAGTCAAATTTTGATTAATCCCAATCATTAAAATTTAACTTCTATCATCTAAAGGCTCAGCAGTCTTCTCTTGGGTGGAAAAGTTTCATTAAACCATTATTAGGTGGGAAAAATCATAATTGTCTTTGGGCCAACATCACAAATATAGAAAAAACTATGGCCCAAAACAGGAATATTGAAATAATTAGGAGGATAAGGTTAAAATAAGAATAAAAAATAAATAAAATCGGAATGGAAAGGAAACTCCTAGAAGGAATCGCTGCTGCCGACGGATAGAGAAGATGCCGCGATAGATTCGCCACGTAAGCCCTAAATTGTATTTCACCGTTGGTTGATGCGTGACCTGAGCTATTGCCAAATTAGTGACTGAAAAAGTAAGTGTTTGGCACGTGTGATTACGGTTACGCCTCAAACCAACAAGTACGCCAAGGCCCAAGCGAGAGATTGTTCATGTGCGCGGCAGGTGCCGTAGCTTACGTGGACCACCTGTCGTTTTCTGGTTGACTCCATCTCGGAGCGGGCTGAACTGAACAAAAAAATATCGAAAGGCGGGCAAAATTTTTCCCCTAAAAACCATCATTATTTCTCCAATTTACAAACAAGTCCTTCGTATTAATTTAAAAAATAATATTTTTATTTTTCAATTTCTCTATTCTTAAGCCTAAGTATCTTATCTTTACTTGTGACAAAAAATCTCTCTTCATATATTTGAAAGTTTGATTCCATTTTTTTTTTTGTAAAGAAATATGAAGTTAACCTAAGTTTTGGATTCCTTTATGTCTTTTTAGTGCTGATTTACTTCAATTAATTTTACTAAATTGTTTAAATTATAAATTCCAAGAAATTGCCTACTTAGTTTTATTTATAAAAGGAATTTTTGTAAGATCCTTTATTTTATTATTCCTACCTACTTTAAACCTTTTAATTACATATTTAGATCTGTTGAGATTTTGCTTGCCTCACATGAATCAATTTTAAGTAAAAGGTGTAATTGTGGTTTTCCCCAGCAATGTAGAAATCTCTGTGCTTGTACTGTGGGAACCGTTCAAACCAATTAACAAGAAAGGCATATGCATCTTCAGCTACAAGTTTACAACAACCAGATCCCAAAAGCATCTAAAGATGTCAAAATCAACTAATTCTAAGCTAAAACAACAAATTTCATAATTAAAAAAAACACACTTTCAATAGAACTATAACCACAGCACCTTCGAATTACCTGTTCTCTGATCACCAGCAGTGTACAGATCTGAACTAGTATTTGTATACGAAAAACCAACACCAGCTGGAGATTCAAGGAACAGCAAGTTTGCCACTGCTCAAAAATTTTAACAGAATCAGACTAGCATACAAAAACAATAATTTGCAACCAAGAAAAGAATGTGCCTCATTTATATTCAGAAACACACTACAATAATAACAACAACAACAAAGTCTATGTAACTAAATCAAGACAATGTGCTAGGTGGACATTCACATACACTTGTTCCAAGCATAACGATTCAAGTAAAGCGTCTTCCCATCTGGCCTAATGTGAAAAGGTCCAATCTCTTCGGATGCTCCATAGGCAACAGAGGAGCAACCGGGACCTCCATTGAGCCACAAAACAAGTGGTCTTGACTGAGCTCCACGACTAGCCGGTGACTCTATCAACCAATAAAACAAAGCCCTCCCAGCTTGTTGGTTTACAGTTATATAACCTGAGTACTGATTAAAATCAACATTTCCTGGTTGACCAGGTAACCCATTGATTTTGTCTTTCTTTTGATCACCCAAATAAGAACATAGACAAGGACTAAATAAAAGAGACAAAAAGCAAGTAGCAAAGATTAGTGAATACCCCATTAAGTTAAAAAGGAGCAAAACCCAGAAACACAAATCTTAAACTGTTTCCAGATTCCAAAGAATAATATTATCTACAAAATCCTAAAAAACATGAATGTTGAAAAGACAAACACAAACTAAACAGGACCCAATACAGTTTCAGGGATTTCAAGGAATTTATACACAAAGTTCTGAGACCAGAAACTGAAACCAACTGATACCAAAATAAAAAAGAGAGAGAGAGAAGACAACAAAGCCCCAGAACTCCAGATCCCAAAAAGTATCAGGATATTGAACCAAACAGATCTTCAACGGCAAGAAAATATCTGAATATATAATGTAGCATTCATAGTATAGAAAGAGTTGAGTTGACATTCAAGTCACAATCCCAATGATAGTGATTAGTTGTCATGAGTTGTGAAACGCTTGAATCCATAGGAGGAATTCAAATCGTTTTTGTGTTCCTTGTGAATTATTAATTTTATAAAATTCCCTTTGAATCTCATTTATATTCCGTTCAGGCATTTGACCGAACAGGTACCTGACGCACATGGGAGTTTCAAGCTTTTCAACTGTGAAGAATGAGTAAAAAGCACAAAACGGAACGTAGATTAAAAGTTATGATGCACCAATCAGGGAAAGAGACGAGATTTTTAAAATAATTTATTTATGTATTAGTTTAACATATGAATATAACGCTATTATTATCCTATCGTATTTTATTATTTTATCCTAAAAACTAAAAAAATGCATTTGTTTCAATATTTTCAAAATTTAATTCTACTTTATTCAACTCTCAAAACATTAATAATCATCTTTCTCATAAAAATAATTTAATTTTACTTTTTCTAAAATATTATTCTAAAAAGTATCAAAATAATAAATCAAACAGAGCGTACAAATGATGAATTTTGAAACTGAGAGCTATAAAATGAAACTACCTATAATTTAGGGTCTGTTTGGTTCATTATTATGATAGTTTTTAGAATAATATTTTGGAAAAAGTTAAATAAGGTGGATATTACGATGTAAAATTTAAAAATTAACAAAAATATCTCTTATGTTTATTTATTTACTAAACACCCCTATAATAAAATATTTAAAGTTTACAAAAACATCCTCAACCCACTGATTAAATACGGACAATCGGCTACCACTGCCGAAGGGTGGCTGGAGTTGCCGTATCGACGTATGACCCACTGGATCTTGCCAGTCATGCCCCGATATGGCCTTTTCTGGCCAGATCTACGGCTAGATCTGGCCATTGATGGCCAAATCTTGTCTCATTTGGTCGTCAACGACGGCCAAAGATACTGTCATCGTTGATGGTCAACGACGATCATATCTTGGCTGTCGTTGATGACTATCTACGGCTAAATATTTGGTTGTTGACAACTAGATCTTTAGCTGTAGATCTGGCTGAAAAATGCTAGATTAACGCACTACCGACCAGATTCAGTCGGTAGTGCGCCATTATACCAAATTCCGGCCAACTTTCGGTAGTGGTAGCCGAAATCTGGTAAATGTGGGTTACTAAGGTGTTTTTGTCAATTTTCAAAAAAAATTGAGGTTGTTTAGTTAAATTAACAAATTTAGGAGTTTAAAAAAATTAATTTATAATAATATTTTGATAATAAATGAACCAAATACAAATTTTTTGTTTAACTTTATTAGGAAAATTAGCTATGCATCAAACGAAACCTTAGTTGTTATGAGTATCGTACTGAGAATGTCTTCTCTTTACATTAAATGTTTATTTAAATTATATATATATATATTAATTATTGATATTTTTCCAATAATATTCATTCATTGATATAATATAATATAATATAATGGTATTAATTAATAATTTATTGATTACCATGTGCTACTAATTAAGAAATTTGAATATGGTAAATACCAAACCTCACCTTTTTGGCTTAAAAGAGATAGTTTTATTTACTTTTGAAAAGTAAAAGAATAGTTATTATTTTATATTTTAATTTCTTGATGACAAGATATTCAAGTAGATAAGATTAGAGTTGGTCCCATTAAGAACTTTTAGATAAACATGAAAAGGAATAATATTATTAAAACTAGAAAAATAGATATGGATAAGATTTTAGAAATAAAGAAAAATAGTTAAAACCGAGTAGTTTGATAAAAATTATTAAATATATTATTAAAAAAATTCTGAATTTAAGTCTTTTCTAGGATGTTAATAAAGGTAATTATTGCAGCTTTTATTCAGTCAATTGTTTTAGGATTTCGAAGAATTAGTTAAGGTGTCCGTAAACTAGCTTGAATATTCTCAATCATAAAAAAAATAAAAAATATATACAAAATAAATCATTATTAATATTAGTAGTTGCTTGAGAAGGATTAATAACATTATATTTTTTATTTAAAATAATTTAGTAAATATTACCATTTAAAACAATTCAACGACTTCATTTAAAAGTAGCAGATTTGATGCCTTAAAGATGTACAGTACCAACAATACTTATTTTGTGGAAGTGTTTAAATATTTCAATATCACCATCGTTGTCCCCTTTTTGTCTTCATGAGAAGAGAGCTATTTGACTATTTTGACGGTGATTAAACAATACTTAGCCAGAATGGCCCACATTAATAGTTGAGTCCAGTTCACATTTCACAAATGACTCTCCATTTTCTTTAGAGTGACATGCTGGGCCATCAACAAGGCCCACATCAAAGTAAGATAAAGAGTCATGATTTTTTAACCTCACTTTTTTTTTTTTCTTTCAAAATAAAGGTTTAAACGTAATGAAAACAAGGCCATTGATAATATTTTTATAAGTAATATTACACTAATTGAACGAATCTCACAAATTTTATCTTATAAATTCAACGTAACAGTTGATAATTGGTTTTTAATTAATCGATTCAGACGAAAATTTTTATCAAAAACTAATTATTAACTGTCATATTAGATTTATGAGAAAAAATTTATAAAATCTGTCAATTTTATCCTTATTGTATTTTAATTCAAGCATAGCTTTATAGATTAATCTTCTATTTAATAATATATAGTGTCTATTACTATTCTTCTCTTGACTATAATGAATTTACAAATTTTCTCCACAAGTATTTGAAATAACAATTTATCGTTTATAATTATTGTTCCATTAATGTTTCCATCATCTAACAAGTACAAAGGAAACGAAGGTTCAATGCCGAGGCTGGGGGCCTTGAGAAGTGGCACAAATCGAGGGTTACCCTCAGCAACTAGCATGCAAAAATACAACCATAACTAAGGCCCTACCATGTTGTGATTTCAGAAAGTTAAAGCATGAAAATTATAGCTTTTGTCCATCTATTCCATCACCATCATTCTAGCCAGATTTTTTTTTTTTTCTTTTTTTTTTTTTTTTTCATATTTGGCTTGATTGATTAGTGCACAAACATGTTTGGGATATTTTCAATCTTTTGTTCGTATGCAAATAAAAAATAAAAGTAAGAATACAAATTCTAATATTCCAATCACATTTGAGAATATTCATCGTCCAAAAATGTCTTAACACTTGTATTAATTCTAATAATTCGCTTGTATTATATTATGCACTTTAAATTAATTTATAATATATATACATACATATATATTTTGACTCATTTAATTTATACTTTTCCGTGAAAATAGTGGTTTATAAGAACGTTTAATATGAAAATATTCATTGTTATTGAAAAGAATTATAAACCCTTATCAAGATGTATTTGATAGTTTCATAAGAGGATTTTTTAATATTTTTTAAGAGAGTTTTTAATTAATTTAAAAAAATATATAATATTTTTCAACAATAGCATATATGTTTCATAATAAACTATCTCACAAAGGATAAGTAAAATAAGGATAAAGATTAACTCATAATCCAATCTTACAAACTTTCTCTTACAACCCAACATATAAACTCGTAATTAGTTAGCTCGCAAATGTTATAATGATTAGTTTTTCGTTGGTGATAATTGATGGACTCAATTTATAAATTTAAATAATAATAATAAAGATCACAACTAAAAAATCCGACAAAATTGTACCCACATAATCTAGAGTTCCTTTTTCTTTGTAGATTTTGTAGACAGTCAATGGGACTAAACATGTTTATCCTGGCATCGGCTTGTTCTCCAAAAATGATAGGAAAATAATAAAAGCCTGTCGAGGACGATGGAGGGGAACCTCATGTCCTGCGCCTTTCACCGTTACAAGTGTCAGCCCTTTGTATACTTGGCTCCATCCGCCAACCTAAATTACAGAAGAGAAACCGAGTGAGATGAGTGTATTCATGGAGTGATCTACAAAAAGATTAACAGAAATAACAATCACTACATTTCATGATAGAAAACAAATAGAAGCTGTCATGTTATTAAGAGTTATAACGATAAAAATGTTGAACATTTTCTGCTGTTTTTTGTTAGCACAACATGAAGAATAAAGCTGCTATTACTATTGGAGATAATTATTTCAGTATAGTTCCGAGACTGTTAACGTGAAAATCAAAACATTGTATTGTGCTAACAAAGAGAAAAGGTGAAATAATTGGAAAAAGCAATAGAGTAGACACACGTGTACAACAAACATAAAAATAATTCATAATGACCCCTTGATCTCAATTATATAGGAAAGATTTATTTGCAACTTACCTTTCCATTGTCCTACCACGGGTACCAGTTGATTAAAGTTGTACCTTAGGGCATCAATGGATTATCGAGTGGCTGTCACAGGAACAACTGCATCCGTATCGCCACTGGACAAAATATTCAATAAGATCCATATCAGAGTGAAACACAAAACCAAGTCAAAGATGGCCAAGTCAGGGAGGGGTAAAAATTTTCAAATGTGAAATTAATTACGGCCTTTTGAACAGTGTTTCCTTAATTAACGGCATGCTCCGAAAACTCACTCATGGCAGATAAATTTAGTGATTGTACCACACTATATCAATTTTGAAAGCAAAAATGCGAAAAACAGGAAACACATAAAAGGAGCAAAAACAAAGAAGTCCTTAGAATGTTAGTCACAACAACAAAATCTTTAACATGTTAATTATGCACACAAAAATATTGCTACTTCTCCAACCAATCCAGAAAGCTTCACGCTTGCTTACTGCTAAAATAACCGTACCAAATTCACTATTACTGAACAAATTTCCCCAACTATATGGAAAACTAAAGTTCGATGGGAACAAACAAGATGGGGTAAATTACCTGTATACCCATATTTTGATACCGCAGCAATGAGTTCTTTATATATGGAGCATAGAGGTGGAGGATCAGCCCAGTGGTCGTATACAATTTCACTGAAAGAAATTTTTTCACTAAGCTGTTAAAAGACATGTTAGACATAATTTCAACAGTCTTAACCTATAAACATACCTGCATGTTCTCCATGGATAAGAAATTCGAGTTACATTTGCATGCTTGCCTTCTGAACTTCAGGGAGATTAAAAACAGTTTGAGAATACCTCTCAGTGCAGGGATCATAAGCTCTGGACATCCTGGCTGCGTTTGAGAGTAACAGAGTGAACTTGAGAATACAGACCCATTGAATATGTTTTAAAAGGAGATCAACAAAAACATGTTCAAACCCAAGAAGACTTCATTGACAAATTAAAACATAATCAATAGCAATTATAATCCACCTGTTCAAGTGGTGAAAACATTCAAATTGAGAATTCATGTAATATTCAATATAGCAGTTATCCAGCAAATTCACAATTAGTTGGAACTGTTACATTGTCTGCACCTGCTGTTGCAAGTTTATCCATACTTTAGTTGACATGATAGAAATATATTTAATTAAATAATAAAAAACTTGCAACAACAGGTGCAGACAATGTAAAAACCAAAAACAAATTGAGTGGGGAACAAGTCATGAAAGTTAGAAGTGCACGTTTTTCTTAAGAAATTATATCAGAAATTTACACATTGTGGAAACAGAAATTAGTATAGGGATTAAGTACAAAAAGTTTTGAAGTCTCCAGAAATTTCTAAGGAAAGCTAATAAATCAAGCAGCCGCAACTTTTCCAACCACCACAACTCAAATATGCGGTTAAATTAATTTACCCTTTACTAGTCACCCTAACAGATCTCCATGCCCATAAATATGTGTCTCTCTTTTCTTTTTCTTTTATTGAGACACAAACTTCAACAGCAGAAAACATGGTGTGCATCAGTTGATGATACACGTCCTACAAAAACTTTTGCCATGCCACAATCATGCCAGGGAAGAAAGGTGACCAAGGAATGAATGCTAACAATTACAGGTTAGGTATAGAAGTAGACCACACTGACGCTTCTAAGTTTCCAACATATGAGCAAAGATACAACTTGGATTGGGGGCCCTTTACAGCTTTAAGCTAAATATTCAACAACCACCTCCAGTACCCCAGTGCACCCTATTTATTGCCAGGCCCACCCATGAAACCAGACAGTGTTCTTCTCACTTGGTAAGCTTTTTTCTCTCTTGTTTTTTTTTTTTACATGAAACAAATTCCATATGATATCTAGCTAGTGCGTCTAGGTCGTGTACCCTACTTTACAAGCAATCAAATCAAATCCTAAATCTCCAGGAAGTCTAACGATTATAACTTATGTATCTTTTACTCTTAACATTTCTATTTCATCAGGGAGATGATTTCCAACTTGTAAGCAAGCTATCATCAGAACTCTGCTACTAGCATATTAAAACTCATGAACAAATTCTCCTAGGATAAGGAAAGAGTGATGGCAAACAGAAAGACTATCATGCTGTTCATTTGACACTTCAGTTATACAAAACCGCATAATTATGCTGATAGTAATAGGACAAAATGATGAGACTTCAATAGTGACCCTTAAGCCGTGCCTTAGTGAGCCGTGTTATGCAAGGCTGCGTGAAAATGCTATAAGGATCAATGTTTCCCTGCTCCCTCTCTGCGTCTTTCAAGGCCTAATGCACTCCATGGAGGATGTTCAGAGGACCCAGACTCACAAGCATCTTAGCTCCGATAGGTGGAATCAGATATCAGACCATGAGTCCACCAGTATTCGAAAGTGCCAACATAACATGGTAATCATCAGTAATGGCATTTCCAACCTAATAAAGAAACAAAGAGAATTACTCATTTGATGATGATTAACTGCCATCAACATCACAAATAAGAGCATTGTTCTAGATTTACATAAATAAGAATTCTAGTTTCTTACTATAAATCCTTTAAAATTAATTTCTGGGTTGGCAATTCCCTTGTTCTTTTGGTAAACAATTTGAGAACCTGAGGCACTAATGACCTGAAAAAAAAAAAAAATTAAAAGCTTCATCATCCATTACTTCATCATTCATGTAAAACATATATATATATTAAGAAAACAGAAATTTGAGTTCAGACCTGCGTAACTTTCCCCGCAATGTAGAAATCTCTGTGCTTGTACTGTGGGAACCGTTCAAACAATTAACAAGAAAGGCATATGCATCTTCAGCTACAAGTTTACAACACCAGATCCCAAAAGCTCTAAGATGTCAAAATCACTAATTCTAAGCTAAACAACAAATTTCATAATTAAAAAAACACACTTTCAATAGAACTATAACCACAGCACCTTCGAATTACCTGTTCTCTATCACCAGCAGTGTACAGATCTGAACTAGTATTTGTATACGAAAAACCAACACCCACTGAGGATTCAAGGAACAGCAAGTTTGCCACTGCTCAAAATTTTAACAGAACAGACATCATACAAAAACAATAATTGCAACCAAGAAAAGAATGCGCCTCATTTATATTCAGAAACACACTACATAATAATAACAACAACAACAACAACAATGTCTATGTAACTAAATCAAGACAATGTGCTACGTAGACATTCACATACACTTGTTCCAAGCATAAAGATTCAAGTAAAGCGTCTTCCCATCTGGCCAATGTGAAAAGGTCCAATCTCTTCGGATGCTCCATAGGCAACAGAGGAGCAACCGGGACCTCCATTGAGCCACAAAACAATGGTCTTGACTGAGCTCCACGACAGCCTGGACTCTATCAACCAATAAAACAAAGCCCCCCGCTTGTTGGTTTACAGTTATATAACCTAGTACTGATTAAAATCAACATTTCCTGGTTGACGAGGTAACCCATTGATTTTGTTTTTCTTTTGATCACCCAAATAACACTAGACAAGGACTAAATAAAAGAGACGAAAAGCAAATAGCAAAGACTAGCGAATGCCCCATTAAGTTAAAAAGGAGCAAACCCCAGAAACAAATCTTAAACTGTTTCCAGATTCCAAAGAATAATATTATCTACAAATCCTTAAAAACATGAATGTTGAAAAGACAAACACAAACTAAACAGAACCCAATACAGTTTCAGGGATTTCAAGGAATTTATACACAGAGTTCTGAGACCAGAAACTGAAACCAACTGATACCAAAATAAAAAGAGAGCGAGAGAACAACAAAGCCCCAGAACTCCAGATCCCAACAAGTATCAGGATTTTGAAAGAATTGAACCAAACAGATTTTCAACGGCAAGAAAATATCTGAATATATAATGTAGTATATATTCATAGTGTAGAAAGAATTGAGTTGACATTCAAGTCACAATCCCAGTGATAGTCATTAGTTGTCATGAGTTGTGAAACGCTTGAATCCATAGGAGGAACTCAAATCGTTTTTGTGTTCCTTGTGAATTATTAATTTTATAAAATTCCTTCGAATCTAATTGATATTCCGTTCAGGCATTTGACCGAACAGGTACCTGACGCACATGGGAGTTCCAAGCTTTTCAACTGTGAAGACAGAAGAATGAGTAAAAAGCACAAAACGGAACGCAGATTAAAAATTATGATGAACCCAATCAGGGAAGGAGATGAGATTTTTAAAATAATTTATTTATGTATTAGTTTAACATGTGAATATAAAAAAATTAAAAATCATCAAATTCAGAAACCGAGTTTATAAAGTGAAACTACCTATAATTTAGTTGTTATGAGTACTGTACTGGAGTGTCTTATCTTTACACTAAATGTTTATTTAAATTATATATATATATATATATATATATATTCCCAATAATATTCATTCATTAATATTATGGTATTAATTAATAATTTATTAATTAGCATGCGCTACTAATTAAGAAATTTGAATATGGTAAATACCAAACCTCACCTTTTTGGCTTAAAAGAGGTAGTTTTTTTTTACTTTTGAAAAGTAAAAGAATAGTTATTATTTTATATTTTAATTTCTTGGTGAAAGATATGCCAATAGATAAGATTAGAGTTGATAAGGACACCTCCAACCCACGTCATTTTGGTGTAAAAAAACACCAAAATGGCATCATCACAAATAATTTTTTTTTCTTTTTTTTTGTTTTTAATTTTGTTAAGTTAATTTGAGTATTAAATTCTACATAAAAAATCACACCAAATTTGATTATTTGTATTTAATTTAATTTAATTATTATTTATAATAATAAATTCATAATAATGATATAATTTAAAAAATAATGAAAAATTAAAATTAGAATTTTATTCAATGCAATTGTGGTAGGACCGACACGTTTTTATGATAAAAATGTATTACATGATATAATAACTGCGTGTATTATTATGCACAACATGATAATCAAGGATGAACGTAATGTTGATGCATCGATTTAGAATCAGATGGAAGCGCTAACTCCCGAAGTTGAAATTGTCGTAGATGAGAATGTCTGATTTCAAAATTTTCTTGCTCGACATAAACAAATCAAGGATACAGAGGCTCACCATACTCTTCGAAATGCATTAATTGATCATTTGTGGGAAGAATATACTAATTCAGAAAATTAAATTACTATCAATATGGAATTTTACCTTTGTGTTGTTGTTTTTTTTTTTTTTTTTATTTTTGTTCATGTTATATTACCATGTAATGTTTATTTGATTAAATAAATGCTTAATTTTATTAAATTAGTATAATTTTCAAAATAATTATTATTTAATAAAAATATCATTCTCAATATTTAATTAATATATACAAAAATAATGAATGAAATAGATTAATTATTGATTATTAAAATAAAAGAAAAAAAGAATATTTTAAGAAATATTCTTTTTGGTGTAATATTTGGTGTTATGGGTTGGAGATGGAATAGTATTTTGCACCAAAATTTGCAACAATTTGGTGCAATTTTGTACCAAATTGGTGCAATGGATTGGAGATGGTCTAAGAACTTTTAGATAAATATGGAAAAGAATAATATTATTAAAACTAGAAAAATAGGAATGGCTAAGATTTTAGAAATAAATAAAAATAATTAAAACTACGTCGTTCGATAAAAACTCTTAAATGTATTATTAGAGAGAATAATACTAGCTTTACACCATTCTCTCACATCATGACATGGCAGTCCACATGACAATGACATCTCATCTGCCACATCATCGATTTGCCAAGTCATTTCCTACCAATTTTTCTTTTAATTTTTTTTGCAAATTCTGAAATTTGAAACAAAACTTCCCTAAAGCAAACTCTGGGGTAGTTTATTAAAAGGTCATCTCAAGTTTAAATTTAATTAAAAGGTTATGAAGTTTTAAAGTGTTAACTAAATAACCTTATTATTGATTAAAGGTAATTAAACTTGATTAGTGCTTAATTAGGATTAATGAAGTATTATGTAATCTTTTAAAAATTATACTATATTCCCAAAAACCCAAAATTCTTGCAAACAAACCCAAACACCTTCTTCTTCCTCCCGCCATTAACGCATCTCTACCTTGGTTGATGTTTCTTCTTAGCTTCGTCTACATCTTCTTCTTCCTCTGTATCTTTTTCTTCGTCTACATCTTCTTCTTCCTCCTTCCTCTACATCTTTTTCTTCCTCATTCCTCTATATCTTCTTGTTCCTCCGCCATTAACACTTTCTTCTTTCTCCACCATTAACATCTTCTTCGCCAAAAATCCCCCTCCTCCTCCTCCTAAAATTTCGTCTAAGTATATGTATCTCCTCTTTACATTTTATATTTTGATTTACAAATATTTAATAATAGATGGGGTTTGGGTTATGATTTTGATTTAGTTATTTAGGTTGTTGGGTTGTGTTTGATTTAATGTAAGTTGAAAAAAGTGAAATTTGTTGAATATTTTCTTCCATTGTGAGTAACTAGGGGTGATAGCACCGATTGTAGGTGGAGATGGCTGAAAATGTGTTTTGGATCTGATGGATCGCTTAAGCGATCTGGTATATGACAGAAGATCGCTTAAGCGATCAGGTATAAGTCTGGTATATGGTACCAGATCGCTTAAGCGATCTGGTATAAGTCTGGTATATGGCAGCAGATCGCTTAAGCGATCAGGCTTATTTGTACTAGATCACTTTAGATCTCTTAAGGGATATGCTAGATCGCTTAAGCGATGCAGTAAGCGATATACTTCGGTGAGAAATTATATTCAATAATGTTTATTTAATATTTAGTCCTTTTTTTATTAATTATTAATTATTTTTTTCATTTCAATAGAATGTGAAAAGAACACTTCGGTCTTTGCCAATCAGCACCGTACATAAAACTGAAAAATCTATTGTTATTCCATTATTTTTGTTAGTTCTTGGCAAAAAAGTAATATAAAAAAATATAATATTGATATAAAATTGAACTCTGCAACTATCTGCTCTGCACTCTGTAGACCAAGGCTAAATAGACGAGATCGCTTAAGCGATTAAAGGTAATTTACTTCAATATTTATTTTCCTTGTTTATGGACATATGTTTAATATAGACATAAAGGAACTAATTTAATTAAAATATAATAACGGTTATGGTCCACTGAATGAATCGTACACCTGATATGTTTAATATAGACGTAAACATTCTACATTATATATGTTTAATATAACCGTAAAAGAACTAATTTAATTAAAATATAATAACGATCATGGTCCACTGGACGAATCGTACACCTGATATGTTTAATATAGACATAAACATTCTATACCATATATGTTTAATATGGTCGTAAAAGAACTAATTTAATTAAAATATAATAACGATCATAGTCTACTGAACGAATCGTACATCTGATATGTTTAATATAGACGTAAACATTCTACACCATCTATGTTTAATATAGTCGTAAAAGAACTAATTTAATTAAAATATAATATCGGTCATGATCCACTAAATAAATCGTACACCTGATATGTTTAATATAGACGTAAACATTCTACACCATATATATTTAATATAGCCGTAAAAGAACTAATTTAATTAAAATATAATAACGGTCATGGTCCACTGAACGAATCGTACACCTGATATGTTTAATATAGATGTAAATATTCTATACGATATATGTTTAATGTAACCATAAAAGAATTAATTTAATTAAAATATAATAATGATCGTGGTCCACTGAATGAATCGTACACCTTATACGTCTAAGATAGCGTTAATCGCTTAACCAATCTAGTGAAATATAATAAAAATAATCCAAATACACTGGATCGCTTAAGAGATTTCATTTCTCACTTAAGCGATCCTATGTATTTAGACTTAGTCGCTTAAGAGATCTGGTTGTATTTATGTTATTGCTTAAGCGATTATATGCTTTTACACTTAGTCGCTTAAATGATCTATAAGCGATCATGTGTATTTAGACTTAGTCGCTTAAGAGATCTTATTGTATTTATGTTATCGCTTAAGCGATCCTTTGCTTTTAACCTTGGTCGCTTATCGCTTAAGCAATCATGTCCGAGGCAGAATAAACTTTTGCCTAGATGTATAATCACTTAAGCGATTAAGTGTATCGCTTAAGCGATTCTTTGTTTTTACTATTGGTTGCTTAAGTGATCATGAATAAGACAATAGATAAGTGTCCAGACGCAGTATCGCTTAAGCGATTCTTCGCTTTTACTGTTGGTCGCTTAAGCGATCATGAACAAGATAATAAATAAGTGCCCAGACGCATGATCGCTTAAGCGATCCTTTGCTTTTAATGTTGGTCGCATTAAACGATTTATAATCGCTTAAGCGATCATGTCCGAGGTAAAATCAACTTCTGCCCAAATGCACGATCGCTTAAGCGATCTAAAATTACTTATACCAGATCGCTTAAACGATCTAAAATCACTTATACCAGATCGCTTAAGCGATCTTCTATCATATACCAGACTGCTTAAGCGATCATTTGCTTTTACTCTTGGTATGTCCGACGCTTGGAATTTGCGTCGACATCCTCCTCTTCAGTTTCAATTTCAACTCTTGCCCTCCCTTGTTCCGCCAATAGAATGTCTTCCGTCGACGCCGTCTCCTCTCTTGGTGGAGCAACTTCAGTCATCGGAAGTTACTCCACCACAACTTCTTCTTTTCCATTTTTGGTAGACCTAGTGGTGCCTACAATTTGGGGAGTAGGTGGGTTTTTTTCTGTTTCTTTAAGGATCTCGACCATTATAACTTAATCGGGAATGACAAGGAATGACAAAAATGCCAAAAGCAAATAAATTGAGAAATTACAGAAAATTGAAAGAAAAAACGAGAGAGAGAAAGGTGTTTGAATCCTGTTGTGAGAAAGAGAAGCTAAGAGAAATATGTTTTGCCTTTCAAATTTTAAATCAACTTCTCTTTATTATATTTTAACCCATGAATATTTAAATCTTTTCACTCTAATCATTTTTACTGCTTTAATTACACTTAAGTATGCTACGCTATATTTTTTTAACCCAAAAAAAAAAAAAAAAAATTCTCATGACCATTTTGTTAAATAGAAACTTGGGATGGCGGGCAGCTAAATTTTCTAGCAAACTCTCCATCAATTTCAAAATCCAAAAAGTATATACCCAAAAATTCTCCCCGAATTTCCTTTCAATATTGTAAACCCTAGCTACCACATCCCTCAATCACAGCCCGTCCAAGTCGCCGCCCTCCACCATCCGAAACGGGTTTCACTTAAGCCTTGCACCACCGCTGCCAATCTCAGCCGCGCCTCTATCGATCTCGACCTTAAACGGCCATGCGTCCGCTGTTCCTCCGCACCACCACCACAACCACGAGTGTCAGTCGAGCCACTTCAGGTCACCGAACTTGGAAACCAGAGATTACTGAACTTGTATCACTCCCTTACAGATGACGAGTCTCCCTCTTTCTTATCTTGTTGTCTAACAAGTACACTTTTTTTTTATGTAGTTCCTTTAATGTTACATTAATCTTGTCGATTGGGTGATTGGTTCTACTTTGGTTCTTGATTATCTTTTCTGCATTAGTGTTTCATAATGTTTGTTTCAGTTTTAATGTTCTACAGTGACTGGCATTTGAAAACTAATTTTTCCTTCTCTTGTGAAGTCAAACATTATTTCCATATTTTCTACTTATATATAATGCCTCCTATTGTCACTTAGTACTTGGAGACGTGTTTGCGATTTATATTTGGCACTGCTGAAGGCTGCTCTAACAATTTGACTTTGTAATATATGATGATTTTAGTTAAATTTCTGTATGTTGATTCCCTATTTGATTTGTTCATATTTTTGCTGCTTGGTTAAATTTGTGCCTTCTAATAGGAGTTATAGCTCCGGAGGAAAAATATCTCCACGTCGCTGCCCTGAAATGTATTTGGAGTAATGTAATGTCTTGTTTTTGAGTGTTTACTCCTTAATCAGGCTGTAGTTAGTATCTGAACAACATTGTAGTAGTCTGTAGATTTTCTTAAATTGCCTTTTTTTGAGAAAAAAAAAAAATTGATGTTGATGTTTTGAGAGAAATGGGAAGAGGTGATGTGAAGTGAAGTGAAGTGAGGTGGGAGAAGTTTTAGATTCTATTTGGATAGTTAAATGAGCAGAGAAGAGGAGAGTAAAAGAAGATAAATAAATATTGGTAATTGAGACACAAATTCGTAACCTTTGATGTACATATTACACACATCTGTGCTGATTGTTTTCTCTTCTTTAGAGGACAAGCATTGTGTACCATTGCTGCTGTCCTTGGAGGAAAGAGTTTGGCATCTCAGATATCAGAGAAAATAGTAATCTTGGACAATTTTTGCTGCTTGGTTATTGCTATTATGGTTTATCCATGCTATCTATTTTATTGAGCAATTGTAACGGTTTAACTATCTTGGTGCAGGTTGCACCCTCAGGTGGAGTCCTTTATTGTTTCCGGACTCCAATCATTCCTTTCATCAGTGGAGTCATAAAATCACATTATTAATGGTTACTCTACATATATAGCATGTCCTAGAATTGAAGTTTTTGTTTTTGGCCTATCTGGGTTTTATATATATATAAATAGTAATATGTCCTAGAGCATGTTATTTTCTCGAAAAAGTAAGTCAGTGGATTAGAGGAAAATATCTCGACTCAAATTTCAAACAAAATATTTCCGAATTGATTGACTGATCTTGCAGGCACTAAATATGTGCCACATGCACCATTCTATAATGAATATTTCAACATTTTTGTTTCATACAATATGTCAATAATTAATGATTGTCATCCAACTCCGATGGATTACAATAAATCAAAGGCTAAGAATTTGTCTCAAATTTGTGTTAAAAATGAAAGAGTTGGGCAGTGGATTATTTTTGTTCTAAAATGGGATTTTGTGCTGTAGAGGGAAAAAAATGGTGAATATCTACATACATGTGCGGTTTGTCTTGCTGCTATCTATAGGCCTAGTGAAGAGAGGCAGTTTCCAAGGATAGTGTCAGTAGTGAAGTTACTTTTAGTGCCTATCAGAATTGATGAAGCGAATGTGAAACAAGACTGGATTTATGTGGATAACCTCGTACTCGCACTGGTATTGGCGAGGATGGCACTTTTGGATGACATTCCTGGGAAAACTTTCCTTTTACTAAATATATCTACAAGTATAGAACAGCCACTTGCATGTGTGTTATTAATAATTTTCAAAATATATTTCTCTAGCAAGATACTAACATTATGAGAAGGAAAAAGCATTCGGCTTTCATCGCCTCCATATTCTGGTATATGCAAAAGTGTAAGGTGTAGGGCAGACTGTATAGTAGTAGCTTGTAATTTGGAAGCATTCAAATTTAATACTGAGCTTATAGTATTGACTATGTATTTGTATTTTAAGTTTATATGAAGATGAAAGATTTTTTTGACTTCCATTTGCTATTGAAATGGTGGAATCGTATCCCAATTTGTATGTTATTGATACATTGCAAATCTTACTTTTTATGCTATTGAATTTTTGGAATCTTCTCCCAGTCTGTATTCTTGTTTTCAATACCATTTTCATCCAAACATAATTGCCTTTCTGGGTTTAAATTATAGTATCTTGAATCCTACATATGATCCTGGTTTAAATTATGCAATTGAATCAAAATAATCCTTTTATAACCCTAATTTCAAAATCTACTTGTGTAAACTTGATTTGGAAAGTTGGGGCAAGACATACCTTGTTATCACCTATATAAAGACTTAAGTTGTGTATTCAATTATTCAACTTGTTAAAAGTATAATCAGGATTATGGGTATTGATTTTTGTATTACTTAAAGTACAAACCTCATCAATCAACCTATAAAAAACTGTTTTAATGCTTATTTTATCTCCCATTTTTTTATTTAATTATACAACAATGACATTATTTGACATAGATATCCAACAAATCAAGTAGTTCTCAAGAATGAATTTCGTTTGGACATAATAATGCGTAAATATCTACAAGTCCTTCCTTTGACACCAAATTTTTCTTCCTGGTTACATTGTACAACAAACACTTAATACAAAACCTACTAAAAGCTGCGTTGGACTTTTTTTATCATTTGAGTTACGGACAAAAGGATGCTCAAGTAGCATCATAGCTGATGGCCGCTCTGCAGGATTTCTTCGAAAGTAGCGTTGGAGAAAATCCTTTCCCTCTGAAGATAACGTTTCTGGTATAGGCATGGGTTTTATGCAAGACCTTGAACATAGCTTGAGGCTGACAAGACAAATAGAAGATGAGACAATTAAAGTGATTGGCAGAGAAAAGATCATATGCAAACCCTTAAAGAAAATATAAGGACAAGAAATAAGCATTCTTTCTCTTTGATTTTGTAAGTAAATCACCATACTAGAAATCAAGCTATAAGCCCATTAAGTAACATGCAAAAGAAAATCATTAACAAGCAGAATATGCTATCAGGAAAGCAAGATACGGAAAAATGTTTAAAATCCTTAAAGCAGAATCTCCCATGTCATTTAAAAGTTTGTAACTAATTAAATATGGGTTCATTTTGAGCAATTAACTATAGAACTCAGTACTTAGAGTGAAAAATTGTAAAAGAGTTGATGACATGAAAAAATGAGTCTAAATTCTTCGATGAAAAGAGAATCCGGATTGCAGAAAGAAAGGAGAAGCAATCAACAGCAGTTGCACCTGCTTATTCACAGGTATTCAGAGATCCAGTGACCTTATGCATGCTAATGAATTTATGTTACAATGCATAATTCAATCTTTCTAGAAAAGATCTCGAAATAATAGTGCAGAGAATCAAATATACATAAATAAACATTAACTACAATTAATTTACTAATACAAACATTAGCCTTTGAATACGATCTATGAAAAGATAATGTTAGAGAAGCATACTCTCAAATTACAATAGATCAAACAAAACTAATATTCATTACTACATAGTGTTAAAGAATCTCAAACCTCACATGTTTTGCCATCCCAAAGTCTGCAAGCTTTACAACGCCAGATGCATCAACAAGCAAATTTGTGCCTTTAATATCCCGATAAATCATAATAATGTAGATAAGTATACTCATAGACCAAAGCAATAAGTTTATAACAAACAAATGTGCCACTTCTCCAACAAAATCCAAATTCAACAAGCAAGTATGTAAAAACAGTAAAGACAGTAAAGTAAGCAGTCATATAATTCTTCCAAAACATCATTGATAATTTTACTGTCGCCTTTTTACAAGATTAAGAATATATATGGACTTTAGCAATCTGCAAAGTGCAGTCATAAACTATTAACAAAGAAGTTAACTCTAATGCTCTGCTCCCGGTCGAGCACAATTGTTACCTGTGGATTGTCTTTGTGCCATGCAGGTAAGCCAGCCCAGAGAGAATATGTCGGGTGAAATTGTGAACTATCTATTATAGCTCCAAAATGGTCACAATAATATTTATTAATATATCTGGGATGAACATACTCCAGATATATGTGAAAATGATCATAAACCTACAGTGGCAACAATGTTTTCTGAACGAATTATATCTGCACTAATACAAACACAGTCAAATCTAGCGTATTCTATAGGAAGAACCACACACCACTTCACTTCCATAATACTGTACTATATTTGGATGCTTTAAGTGTTGGAGAATTCTAATTTCCTGCAACAATTACCACAAATAGGAATGGTTAGTTTCCAAGCAAAATGGACAAAAAAAAAAAAAAAAATACGTCCAACTAATCTGACTGAAGTATAGTGCCTTATGTATCCACAATGGACACAGTTGAAGTGGTGATGAACAAGAATTGGAACTTCTAAACAGCAATTCAGATTGGTATCATCTCTAGGGATTTATCAAACGGAGTGGTAGATTTGTACTGGTCTTAGGTGTTGAGCCAAAATGAGGAAAAGGGTGACTGAGTTTATGCATGCCGCTTATTTTACTGTGAACACCATGTTCAGGCTTGATTTCAATTGACAATCAACTATTGTGGCCAGAATTCATGTAAGACAAATACAAATTCCAATACCATGTTCTTGGAATAGAATACTATTGGCAACAAATATTCTAGGATACGACAAATAATTCAAATCTGCATATTCCTCAGTAAGTGATTTAAAGAGCCTCCAACTGCTTTATACATTCAGCAGACTTAGGGTCATCAGGGATGATATCAACCTCCTTCATTGTACAAAAAGCTCCAGTTTCCCTGGCAGCCCATAAAATAGAAAGAAAGATAAAGATTAGTGTTCACTTAAAGAAAGTCAAGAACCAACTAGAAGAATAAACTTCTGCATACTTGCACACCTGTTGGTTGCAATATAAACACTTCTAAAAGTACCACGTCCAATAAGTTTTCCTTTTTGCCTGCCTCTAACACTCTTCGTCTATAAGGGAGTGATGCAAGGTAATCTCTGGTTCTCCAAGTTTGATGACTTGGAGCGGGTCGACTGACACTCGTCGTGGTGGTGGTGCGGAGGAACAGCCGATGCACGGCCATTTAAGGTCGAGATCGATAGGGGCACGGCTGAGATTGGCAGTGGTGGTGGAAGGCTTAAGTGAAACCTGTTTGGGATGGTGGACGGCGGGGACTTGGACGGACTATGATTGAGCCATTGAGGGATGTGGTGGCTAGGGTTTACAATATTGAAAGGAAATTCGGGGAGAATTTTTGGGTCTGTATTTTTTGGATTTTGAAATTGATGGTGGGTTTGTTTTAGGGAAGTTTTGTTTCAAATTTTAGAATTTGCAAAAAAAATTAAAAGAAAAATTGGGGGGAAATGACTTGGCAGATCGATGATGTGGCAGTAAGGTGTCACTGCATGTGGGCTGCCATGGTGTGAGAAAATGGTGAAAAGCTAATATTACTTAATATTAATAAAGATAACCATTACAACTTTTATTCAATCGGTAGTTTTAAAATCAATCTCGAAAGATGATTAATTGAAATGGGTATAAACTGGTTTAAACACTCCTAATCATAAAAAAAAAAAAAATTAAATAATGACACGTAAAAAATAATTATTAATATTAGTAATTGGCTGTGAAAGATTAATAACATTATATTTTTTATTTAAAATAATTTAGTAAATATTACCATTTAAATTTTAAAACAATTCAACGACTTCATATAAAAGTGGGATTAATAACATATAAATACATTATTAATACGTTGTGTTAAAGCAAATCACGTGAAACTCAATAGCAGATTTAATATCTTAAAGACGTACAGTACCAACAATACTTATTTTGAGAAATGTTTAAGGCCATGTTTGACTTATTATTTTTATCCCTATTTCCAATCCTATTCTATTATTTGGCACATTATTCCAGAAATATTACCCTATTTTTTTTAATTACTTTTAGACCCCCACGTCCAATAAGTTTTCCTTTTTGCCTGCCTCTAACACTCTTCGTCTATAAGGGAGTGATGAAAGGTAATCTCTGGTTCTCCAAGTTCGATGACTTGGAGCGGGTCGACTGACACTCGTTGTGGTGGTGGTGCAGAGGAATAGCCGATGCACGGCCATTTAAGGTCGAGATTGATAGGGGCACGACTGAGATTGGCAGTGGTGGTGGAAGGCTTAAGTGAAACCTGTTTGGGATGGTGGACGGCGAGGACTTGGACGGACTATGATTGAGCCATTGAGGGATGTGGTGGCTAGGGTTTACAATATTGAAAGGAAATTCGGGGAGAATCTTTGGGTCTGTATTTTTTGGATTTTGAAATTGATGGTGGGTTTGTTTTAGGGAAGTTTTGTTTCAAATTTTAGAATTTGCAAAAAAAATTAAAAGAAAAATTGGGGGGAAATGACTTGGCAGATCGATGATGTGGCAGTAAGGTGTCACTGCATGTGGGCTGCCATGGTGTGAGAAAATGGTGAAAAGCTAATATTACTTAATATTAATAAAGATAACCATTACAACTTTTATTCAATCGGTAGTTTTAAAATCAATCTCGAAAGATGATTAATTGAAATGGGTATAAACTGGTTTAAACACTTCTAATCATAAAAAAAAAAAAAAATTAAATAATAATAATACGTACAAAATAATTATTAATATTAGTAATTGCTTGTGAATGATTAATAACATTATATTTTTTATTTAAAATAATTTAGTAAATATTACCATTTAAATTTTAAAACAATTCAACGACTTCATATAAAAGTGAGATTAATAACATATAAATACATTATTAATACATTATGTTAAAGCAAATCACGTGAAACTCAGTAGCAGATTTGATATCTTAAAGACGTACAGTACCAACAATACTTATTTTGAGAAATGTTTAAGGCCATGTTTGGCTTATTATTTTTATCCCTATTTCCAATCATATTCTCCAAATAATGTTTGGCACATTATTCCAGAAATATTACCTTTTTTTTTTAATTACTTTTAGACCCCATAAGGTTATTAATTTCATCAAATACACTCTGAAAAAAAAGTTTAAAAATTATCAAAAACACCCCCGCGACCCATACTTGCCAGATTTCGGCAACCACCGTCGGTGGTAGCCGAAATCTGTACAGCGGCCTACCTGCCGACCATAAATGGCCGAAAGTTCACCGATCTGGCCGGAAAAGGCCAGATCTGGCCGTGAACGACGGCCAAAGAAATGGTCATCGTTGACCGAAAACGACGGCCATATCTTTGGCCGTCGTTTTGGCCTTTTTCGACAGTTGATGGCCACAGCAGGTCGTAGATCTGGCCTTTTCCAGTCAGATCTGTGGTGGATCTGGTCGGAAAAGGCCATAACGACGCGTTACGACATAGATCGCGATTTTCCGGCCAGATTCTGGCAGTGGTGGCCGGAATCTGTCACTGCAGGTGGTGGGGGTATTTTTGTCATTTTACATATTGGGGTATTTATTAAATTAGCAAACTTAGGAGTTTTTTTATAAATTTTTAAATTTTACCTCGTAATACTCCCATATTCAATTATCCAATACTATCCCCAAAATTCTATCCAAAATAATAAACCAAACGCACCCTAAATATTTCAATAGAGTAATACTACACTTACAAATAAATTTTATAAATATCTCCATACAAAGTGATGTAGTAAAAAATGAATGGAAAAATGAATTTAATGAGTTTGACTTTTTATTTTATTTTTTATTCATTTTTTATTACCTCACTCTGTATGAAAATCTTTGTAAGTATAGTATTATTGATTTCAATATCACCATGGTTGCTCCCTTTTTGTCTTCATGAGAGGAGAGCTGTTTCACTATTTTGACGGTGATTAATCAATACTTAGCCAGAATGGCCCACATTAATAGTTGAGTCCAGTTCACATTTCACAAATGACTCTCTATTTCTTTAGAGTGACTTGTTGGGCCATCAACAAGGCCCACATTAAAGTAAGACAAAGACTCATAATTTTTTAACCTCACTCTTTTTTTTTTCTTTCAAAATAAAGGTTTAAACAGTAATGAAGAAAAGGTCACTGATAATATTTTTATGAGTAATATTACACTAACTGAATGAATCTCATAAATTTTATCTCATAAATCTAATGTAATAATTGATAATTGGTTTTTGATGAATCGATTTAGACGAATTTTTTTATCAAAAACTAATTATTAACTATCATGTTAGATTTGTAAGAGAAATTTTGTAAAATCCGTCAATTATATCCTTATTGTATTTTTATTCAAGCATAGTTTTATAGATTAATCTTCTATTTAATAATATGTAGTGTCTATTACTCCCTTCGTTTCGAAATAAAAGTCGTTTTAAGTTATTATACGTTTTTTAATAAATTAATTTTTTCATGTAAATTTTTTTTCTCTTTACTCCTCCCTCTGAAAGTGCGTGGGAAATAAAACGAAGAAAGAGAAAGAGAAAGAGAGAGAGAGAGAGAGAGAGAGAGAGAGGAGATGAGGGGTGAGGGAAATGGGAAAGAGAGAGAGGAGACAGGGGCATACTTCGAGAAAGAGAGAGAATGTTGCATTTGGCCAGACGACATTTATTTTGGAAAAAATTTATAAAGCTAAAACAACTTTTAATTCCAAACAGAGGGAGTATTATTCTTCTCTTGACTATAATAAATTTACAAATTTTCTCCACAAGTATTTGAAATAACAATTTATCGTTTATAATTATTGTTCCATTAATGTTTCCATCATCTAACAAGTACAAAGGAAACGAAGGTTCAATGCCGAGGCTGGGGGCCTTGAGAAGTGGGACAAATTGAGGGTTACCCTCAGCAACTAGCAGGCAAAAATACAACCATAACTAAGGCCCTACCATGTTGTGATTTCAGAAAGTTAAAGCATGAAAATGATAGCCTTTGTCCATCTATTCCATCACCATCAATCTTGCCAGATGTTTTTTTAAGAGAGTTTTTAATTAATTTAAAAAATATATACAACATTTTTCAATAATAGCATATACGATTTGATAATAAAATATCTCACCAAAATAAATAAAATAAAGATAAAAATTGACTCACAACCAAATCTTACAAACTTTCTCTTACAATCCGATATAGCAACTCGTAATTGGTCAATTCACAAATAAGCATGAGAGACCCATAACAAGGAGATGAGACCCATTTACGAGTTGACCAATTACGAGTTATCACGTCGGAGTTATGAGATTGGGTTGTAAGTGTAGTATAAAATAATACTGAAAAGAGTGATTCAAAAGAAATAAGAACTGTACATCTCCCAAATTCTTTAACCGAACCATTCAAGACTTTTGACTTAGGAAAATGATAGAGTTACCGAAAGTTATATACTGAATTTGTGCACCGAATGACGTGATAAAATCCTGACCATTGATTAATATTAACTTATAATGAATCAATAATCAGGATTTTATTACGTTATTCGATGTATAAATTCGGTATACACCCTTCAATAACGCTAGCATTACTCTTTGACTTAAAAGAACTGCAGAAATTTTAGATATTGGTGGTTGGATTGTGACGCCAAGACCCAATAAATAATGCTGAGAAAAAAGTATAGTTGACTCAGTATCAGAATCACAGATGTAAAATAGCCTACCACTTATGCCACTTTGGGCTACAATGATTCGACTACTGGGCTTGTTTCGTGTATTGGGCTTCACACGTGCAATTAAATTCACCTAGCCCATATTATCGTTGAAAGTTTGTTGAGACTCTCTGAAAGAGGGAGAATAGTTTTTAATTTATTCTAAAAAGGCTCATTTGCTGTTAGGGTTCCAGCCGAATGCTGATATGACACGGAAAAGTGATTTCAAGGATTTGATTTTTTTATTTTTATTTTTTTGTATATTAATGTTGGATGGATCATCTTTTCCAACGGTCAGCATAATAAATACGTGTATATATATATTTTTAGTTGGTATTCCTACCATGATCATAATTATAAGCTACAAAACAATTATGCATCAAGAGAAATAAACATGCAAAAGCTTGAAGTAAAAAATTAAAGTCATATAATACAACTGAAAATTAACTATTTCTGAATGGTCGAGTGGTTTGATAGGGTATATTGCTTAAAAGGTTTTGAGTTCGAATCCTTCTTTGGCTGCTAATAGGAGTAGTCTAAGGTGCATTTGGTTTATTATTTTGGATAGGATTTTGAGAATAATATTGGTTAGTTGGATAGGGAGTATTACAAGGTAAAATTTAAAAATTTATGAAAAAGCCCCTAGGTTTGCTAATTTAATTAAACACCCTAATGTATAAAATGACAAAAACACCTCCACCACCTGCAGTGCCAGATTCCGGCCACCACCGCTGGAATCTAGCCGAAAAATCGCGTTACGACACAGACCGGTTGGATCTGTGTCGTAACGCGCCATTATGGCCTTTTTCGGCCAGATCCACCACTGATCTGGCCGAAAAAAGCCAGATCCACGGCCTGCCGTGGCCACGACGGCCGAAAAAGGCCAAAACGACGGCCATCTTTGGCCATCGTTAAGGCCAGATCGGTGAACTTCTGGCCATTTATGGTTGGTAGATAGGCCGTTGTACAAATTCCGGCTACCACCGATGGTGGTTGTTGGAATCTGGCAAGCATGGGTCGCGGGGGTGTTTTTGCAAATTTTTAAACTTTTTTTCAGGGGGTATTTAATGAAATTAATAACCTTATGGGGTCTAAAAGTAATTAAAAAAATAGGATAATATTTCTGGAATAATATGTCAAACATTATTTGGAGTATAGGATTGAGAATATGGGTAAAAATAATAAGCCAAACATGCCCCTAGCCACTGAACCTCTTACCCAACCGATCAAGGGCGAATCCAGCCAACCTCAAATTTTCTTTTTTAAATATTAATATGTATAATTTATATATTTTGGCCCACTCTAACAAAAATATTAATGGACAAAAATATTAATTTATAATTAATTTTTATTTTGATCCACCTTAATAGACATTTTTAGATCTGCTACTGCAACCGATAGTACAATTTTTCTTTGTTTAATGAAACCATGATAAGAATTTTGTAGACATAGAAAATGTGGTTGAAATTGACTATTTTGTTAATAGAAGAATTTAGGTAAACGGGCATGATCACGCACTCGAATCAATTGAATACCAACCCACCAACGAGACAAATTACATGATGGTGAAGCAAGTCATAAGTTCCAACACTATATCATTTTGCAAGTCCTTTATACTAAAATTCTTCCACGTTTGACATCTGTTTCTTTCATCATATTTCATGTTATTTTTTTTTTTTTTCCAATTTCATACCCTAAAAAACCCTAAAACTTACGTTAAATACAGTTTATTTCATTTATCTTTTATAAGATCATTTAATTTGAAACGTATCTATTATTATGAAAAATACAAATACTCTCAATGGTTTAAAAAAAAAAAAAACTCTTATTAAAGTATAAAAACTCCTTTTTAAAGTGAGGTGATACAAATTTCAAGAACAAATATTATAAAGGAGATTTGGTGATATGGGTATGAATAGATTCAATTTGTATTGAAATTAATATTATAAAAATTAAAAATTAATTTGTATTTTCAATCAAACAAACTAATAATTTAGTGACCCTATCAAATCATCATGGCTAAATTGGATTTAAAAATACGTAGTTGACTGTAGGTAGTAGTTATCGATCGACGGCTGAAAGCATGGAACCATATATATTATAATGGTGTGCCGCTTCATTAAGCAACAAATCAATTCACATATGTAATAATAATAATAATAATATATTATCTTATTATCGAACTTCTCTTTATATAAAGTTAAAGTAATTAACTTTGATTTCTTCATCATCGATAGCAGAGAAAACCACAATTGTGTTATTTTTACTTTTTACGTTTTCATTCATAAAAAAATCAAATAACCCTTTTATTTTGTCAAAAATTAAGGAAATTATAAAAGATAACAAAGTAGTTGTGGCAAACCATCATTGAATGACATGATGGTAAAAGAGCAAATGAGAATCTCGAATTCTCTCGAAGGTAAAAGAGCAGGAGACCACTAGATTCTTATCTGATCAATAATTTCAGGGCCTTAAGAGACTAGTTGAGGTGTGCCGTATGCGTGAGGTTGGCCCGGACACTATTGATCATAAAAAAATAAAAAGTACAGCAAAACCTATCTATAGTCATAATAATGGGACTAACTAATTTTATTACTATGAGGAGGTTATAACTTAATAGAGGTATAGTTAAAAAAAATTATTATTTCATGATTCATGTTTTAGTAGTACAATATTATGATTTCAATTCATATTTTAATAATATTAAAGTTTCAATTCAGCGTTTCAATTGCTTACTTTTGAAATGGATAGAAGATCGTGTTTTAAAACCAACAAAGATAACTGTCCTTAATAGAATTGTAAATCCAATTGCTGCATGACAATTGATGTAAAACCACAAACAATTGTCAATTGTTTAAAGCATTATAAAACTAGGACCCTCGATGTCGATGAATTACAAGTTACAAATGAAGTGAATGAAGAGAATCGAAGAGTCATTGTAGAATTAAGTAATCAAATTCGACAACTTCATTACACTAATCAAATGAATATTAATATTTTCCTTAATTATCCAAATAAGTAACAAGTCATGTATGTTTTAACAAAAGAAGAAACTATTTCTACAATTAAACAATAAGAAAAGAAAATAATTATGAGAATGATAGTACGAAAATACAAAAAAATTTATGTCAAGAAGCAGAAGCTATAAATGTTTTGGTTTTAACAATAAAATGTTCATGCTAGCGAATAATGTACCCGCAAGTTAAAAGATGTGATAACAACTCTAAAGCATAAATTATTGTCCCAAACAACTTCAGATAAATATTTTATTTTATCTTAAACCTTTAATGTAATATACCATATATTTTTTTTGTAATATACAGATAATTATTACTATTTGGAGACAACTTTCCTTAAGACAATAATTAGAAAAATTATAATTTATTACAATGTGAAATTTATTCTTATTTATAACTATCCCAAATTGAGAATATAATTTTTTATGACTATATAGAGTTTATTTTTATATAGAGGATTACTATATAAAGGTTTTACTGTAGTTATAGTTTTATTCAATTTGGAAGCTATTTTTATCTTTATTTTTTGCCAAATTTATAGAAGGCTTGAACAACTTTAAAAGGGGATTCACCAATGCTCTTTTTTTTTTTTTTATATATATATATATAGAATTTAGGAGTGTTTTGACAGATTTAGAAGGAGATCTATTAATAATCTAAACCTCTCTAATAAATTTTAAAATACACCCAAATACAACGTATTTTTCATATAAAAAAACTTTAAAATTTGCTTTTACATAATAAATTTTTGGAAGAATTTTCTGGAAACAAAATTTGTTTCTACCATTGGGAATATTTTCATTAAATTTGTTTTTTCGCTTATTTAACACGGTTCTTCTAGGTTTCCATAAGGAATCATTTAATTGTCATGATTATCATCTTTAATCATTCCCAAGAATGTTAATTTCAAATCAATTACTCTAATTCCAAAATAATTCTCCACATTAACGGATTAACCAAATATTT
The DNA here is from genome assembly GCF_008641045.1 of Pistacia vera. Classification (NCBI taxonomy): domain Eukaryota; kingdom Viridiplantae; phylum Streptophyta; class Magnoliopsida; order Sapindales; family Anacardiaceae; genus Pistacia; species Pistacia vera. The sequence goes on along the minus strand of NW_022196157.1, from coordinate 265,409 downwards.
AATGCTTTCACTATTGCTGATATTATTTGTGGGAGTATCTCTAATAGTATTCTTTATTTTGAAGAGCATTTTTTATATAAATAAAAAGTATCTTTATTAATTTTTAAATATAATGAACATAATTATTATTTAAATCCAATAGACTCTTTAAATTTAATGAAGATGCTATTTATTTTTAAAAAAGAGACTTAATGGGAAAGAGAATTAATAAATAAAATACATAGAAACTTGTAGTTTATTAATTGAAATTAGGATATAGAGTGAAATTTGACTCTCTAAATATAGAGAGCCAAATTCACTCTCTAATTTATATTTTAAAGATAAAAAATATGTTAGACTCTTGTTTTTATGGATAAACTCTTTATAATAAAGAGTTTGGATCATATAAAGAGTCATTTAGAGATGCTCTAATGATGTTTTTTTTATTAATTTTTAAATATAAAGAATAAAGTTTTAATTCAAATCTCATGCATTCTTTAAATTTAATAAAAATACTCCTTATTTTCAAAAAAGATATTTAATAAGAAAGAAAATTAATAAATAAAATATATATAAACTTATAATTTATTAATTAAAATTAGAATTAATAATGAAATTTGACTCTCTAGTCTCTAGATGCGGAGAGTCAAACTCTTTAATTTATATTTAAAAAATAAAGAGTCAGTTAGAGTCTTGTTTTTATGGATTAATTCTTTATAATAAAGAATTTGAATTATATAAAGAGTCAGGAGATGTTGTTACTACTTACAACTTGTTTTATGTTCCATTAAATAAAAAAGAGTAAACCACTTTTTCCTACCAAAATAATGGTTTAATAAACTTTCTCACTCACAGACTTTTAAAATATGATTTTATTACCCAAATTTATATTATATTTTTGATTTTAACATAGTTGTGACCCCTTACCATAATCATTCTCTTCTCCCATCATCACTCACCAAAACCCTTTAAGCCTTACTCCTGTTGACTCCGTCAATTGCCGATAATCTAACGATTAGAGTTTGTATAATTGTCCCTCTCAAGTCAAATTTCTATTAATCCCAACTACTAAAATTTAACCTTTCACCACCTAGAGACTCATCGGCCTCTTCTTTACATAAGCTCTAACAGTCTTGACTGACTTTGCTATCTGCTATCTTTGGGTGGAAAAATTTCATTAAACCATTATTTGGGTGGGAAAAATTCATAATTGTCTTTGGGCCAACATCACAAATATAGAAAAAAATATGGCCCAAAACAGGAATATTTAAATAATTAGGAGGATAAGGTTAAAATAAGAATAGAAAATAAATAAAATCAGGATGGAAAGGAAACTCCTAGAAGGAATCGCAGCTGCCGACGGATAGAGAAGATGCCGCGATAGATTCGCCACGTAAGCCCTAAATTGTATATCACGCGTTGGTTGATGCGTGACCTGAGTTATTGCCAAATTAAGTGACTGAACTAAAGTAAGTGCTCTGGCACGTGTGATTACGGTTACGCCTCAAACCAACAAGTACGCCAAGGCCCAAGCGAGAGATTGTTCATGTGCGCGGCACGTGCCGTAGCTTACGTGGACCACCTTGTCGTTTTCTGGTTTGACTCCATCTCGGAGCGGGCTGAACTGAACAAAAAAAATATCGAAAGGCGGGCAAATATTTTCCCCTAAAAACCATCATTATTGCTCTAATTTACAAACAAGTCCTTCGTATTAATTTAAAAAATAATCTTTTTATTTTTCAATTTTCTCTATTTTTAAGCCTAAGTATCTTATTCTTTACTTGTGACAAAAATCTCTCTTCATATATTTGAAAAGTTTGATTCCATTTTTTTTTTTTGGAAAAGAAATATGAAGTTAACCTAAGTTTTGGATTCCTTTATGTCTTTCTAGTGCTTGATTTACTTCTAATTAATTTTTACTAAAATTGTTAAAATTATAAATTCCACGAAATTGCCAACTTTTGTTTTATTTATAAATAGGAAATTTTGCTTTAAACCTTTTAATTACTATATTTAGATCTGCTGAGATTTTGCTTGCCTCACATGAATCAATTTTTAAGTAAAAGTCTAATTGTGGTCCTCAGTCCCCTTTTTTTTTATTTTTTTATTTTTTTAATAATCGGTAGTGTCCAAGTCAGTTTACGCATATCTCAATTAATTCTTTGGACTCTGAAACTATTGACCGGATAAAAGCTCCATTGGTTATCCTTATTAGTAATCGAAGAGGGATTTGAATTCAAGACCTCTTGAGTAATACACCCAAGAGTCTTTATTGAATCACTCGGCTATTCATAGATAATTGGTCTTTAGTCCTCATAATTGCTTATCGTAATTATTATAAATAACATAAATAAAATATAGTTAATTTTTAAGAATTTTGATATTAGAAAATGTTCTTATAAAATTGAATTTGCAATTTGTTAATTCAAATGGCATGATGTATAAAATAGGTTTTCTAAATGTCAGAATTCAATAATAGGGAAACTGGGCAACCGGGCATTAAAAAAATGTGCATAAGCATGATATAGAAAAGAAAAATCGCATCCTTACAAAGACCTATACAAAGAGAACTACAAAGTGACATCATTCAGAAAAAAAAACAAAGAAAAAACGAAAAAAGAAAAAAAGAAAAAGAAAAAAATCATGAAAACCAAGGATAAGGATTATCTTTATATATCCTTTTTATATGTATCTTTATAAAACTAGTATTACTCTATGGAAAATGTCATTGGTGGATAAACTACAAACGATACTCTCGCTTAGAAAAAACAATGAAGTTACGCAATCTTCTAGATTTCCTGTGTGCACATGGGACAATGGTTTTTCTGTTATTATTAATATATGCAAAGTTGCGTTTTAATCATATTAATCCCATTGACCATATTCTTTATAATAATGTTTCATATATTTAACCACCCCTGAACGATAGAGCGATTGAACTAAAAACTTTCTGTATATTATTTAACAAGTTTAGAGTTTGAGTCATCTATAACCATTGGAGGATTTACCCAACCCTTAAATTTAAGACTTATCTCAGTTTTTAATAAGGATAACCATTGGAGAATTTATCCAACTGTTAACTTTAGTTATAATGTAATAGTGTTTATTTTGACATTTATTTTAAAAATGATCGAGATCTTGTAATAAGCTCTTTTTTATAAACACTTCTGAAATTTAAGTTTATTGGGTTTATAGCGTTGAAATTTTAAAATACTCGCATATTGTATTTATAAATTTGATTTTTTTTTTTTTTATAGTGTCTTAATTTATCTTTTTACTATATATAAATATATATATATTTTAATTTATTAGTGACTAAACAACTAACAAGATTTTCGTAAAACCTTCACTTCCATAATTTTTACGTGTATCTTTATACTTTCTCAAAACGTTTATAAATACGGTTTATTAGTCTTTTTTTCTTTTTATAAAAATTCATATTATATGTATAATAAAATAAATTCCTTGTTATGACATTTAAATTCCAAGCTCGTTATTTAAAAGCATGTAGTTTTATAAAGACTAGACCTAGTAATAAATGGTCCATGTTGATGCAAGGTGTTATGCTTGAAAAACCAAGGGCGATGTGGACTCTCGTCAGCAAGAGCCAATTAGGATTCAGGAAAGTTTTATGCCATCCAGACGTTGCCAGGTCATACAATGATGGAAGAGATATGGTTCTTGTCAGTGCAGCAGGTGAATGCTAGGCTTACGAATGGCTAGGGATCGCTCACCTGCCCCAACCCTACGCAATTTGAATATATTTCTCGTTCAGATAACTAATGGGATGCAAGGAAGGACTTGCATGACACCTACCCACTTGTAGACGTGTAATCATTACCTCGAATTTTTCCACTATAAATAAAGGACTCTTCTATAATTTACGAGATTGACTTATCTTAGTCTAAAAAAAGCATACACATTCTTTCTCTGTATTCTCTCTATGTTATAACTTAGCTCGCCACACACGACTTGACTGTATCCATCTATTAATGCAACCACAGTAGGCATAAGATTCGCTTTTGAGCATCCGAACCACTTTAAAAACTGTTTCTCATTTATTCTCTCATTGCATATTTTCATATTATGTGTACTCTCTAAGTCCGTTTAGCACTTTGCACGTGTGAGTCGTTGGTGTCAAAATTAAGCAGTAACACAAGGCTTCACAATCTCAAATGGATAAGGTTGGATTGTTCAAATTTATTTTTTCTTTCCCTATAAATGGAAAGCCTAGATAATATTACAAGATGTAAACTCAAAATTAAATAATCCTAAATTATCAACTTAATTCACATAAAAAATTTGCATTTATAAAATTTATCTTAATTTTTAGAGTTAACGACTTTTTCCTACCTAAATAATGACTTAATGGTCATTTCTCACCAACAAACTTTTAAAATATCATTTTATTACCTAAATAATGGCAGAACCACGCTCATTGATCGATTCCGGCAACATTGCTGTCCCATACCACCACCATTATCTTCCTTGATTCTCATTCACCAAAACTCCTTTAACGTTGCTCCTACCGACCCCACCAATTGTAAAAAATCGAGTGATTAGAGTTTGTATAACCGTCTCTCCAAAGTCAAATTTTAACCAATCACGACTACCAAAATCCAATTTGCCACCACAAAAAAGTCACTGACCTCTTCTCTTTAAAAGCCCTAACGGCTTGGATTGAGCTTGCTCTCCTTTCGCTGTTGAATTTTTGAATAGTAAACAGAATATAAATTTGTATAGTAAGATGACAGTTTAAAATTTGTGGGTAAAAAAATATTATTAAATCATTATTTGGGTGGAAAAAAAAAGTCAGCTAACTCTAATTTTTACCCTAAATACATATGGTAGGTCAGTTACTTGCTCACAAAGAAAAAATATATTTAAAGTTTGAATTTAAATGGTTGATTGCCATTTGCATTAACTGTAATTTTAAAAATTAAATTAAAATATTTAACTACTGTCAATTTTTAACGTCTCTTAATTCAAGTCTGAGATTGCGGCTTTGAAACCATTTTTATTGTTATCAATTTCTTGTTACAAAATCTCATTAATTATTTGGTAATAATTAATAAATTTTTAAAATTCATATGCAAAACAGGCAGTGCCATCTCAGACTAACACGTAATAAGGGTCATTCTATAATTTCAAGGCTAAACCCGTCAGAAAAAAAGCGGATGTGACTAGCCTGTAATTAATCACTTAATCCAAGGGCATTCTCGAAATAACAATAACAAGGACACGATGGGGGCCAAAATTTAAAAAAATAATAAAAAAAGTTAAATAAAAAAGGAGACAAATAAATAAAAAATCAAGTATTTTAATCGCGGACGCGAGATAACATTCAAATATGGTTTTATAGCTTCCTCTCTCAATCTCTCCCTCTTTTCTTTTTCTTCTCTCTCTGTGAAGGCGCTCTTTGTCCCCTATCGGCTAACGTTTTCACTTTCTTTTCTTCCAAACAACAGAAGGCAGAGAAAATTCGCGAGAAAATCCGCCTCTCCATAACTACAAGACACAGAGGTGTGCGTTAAAACCCTAGAAAACTATCTTCATCCGACGTGGCGGATCCGATTCTCAAACCCTAGACATCAGCCGCTTTATCACGGCTTCGTTTGAAATCAGGTTCTTGCTATCACTTTTCGCCGGTTCTCAGTCTCTCGGAACCGTAGGTATTCCCCGGTTCAGGGCTTACATTTCGTGAGCTGTTTCTATCGGTTCTCTTTCGATCTTGAGAATATCAGGTTTGTTCTATCTGTTTTGACAATTCTTTTTCGTGTTCTTTTCAATTATGCTGCACAAAACCTAGAGTATGTGTGGTTCGGTTCGGTGCCCACAGTTCGTTCTTGGCTGCTGCCCTATCAAGTTTTTGGTCGATCTGGCCATTAATCAGCTTTTGAAAACCCTAGATTAGTAGGTGCGGTCGTTTATGATACGGTGCTTTTTGGCTGGAATATAGTTGTGGAGGGTTTTTATTGGTGTGTTTGGACTTGCATAGCGTGATTTAGACGCTTTTTATTGTTGTTATTGTAGCGTTTGGTTACGCGAGTAGCGGGGAATTGGTGTTTCCTGCCGATGCGATTGGGTGGAATTGTAATTTCATGCCGCCAGAACCACTGCCTTAGGATCGGAAAGACTTCTTCAAGGAGAGGAAGCACCATAACAATAATAACCACCACGACAGGACGGCGTCTGACTCTTTGCTAGGAGGTGGCGGCGGCGGCCCCCTGACCAGATGGAGAGATTACTCCTCGCCCTCTTCTCACAGCCGCGAGCTCCCCCGGTGGGGATCTGTCGACTATCGCAGACCTCCAGGTAACGTCAGTTCTTAATAGCTTTTTTTCGTCAATTATGAGTGTTAATTTGCTCTGGAGTAGCCGTAGATCATTCACTTTTCATTCATATTTTATTTTATAGAGAGACATCGAAACTAGACTTTGCTTGAAACTAAGTAGTCATGATTTGTTTGACATGTGGCTTCGGATCTGATTCGTTGTGTTTTAAGATGTGCTTATTTTGGATTCTCGTTAGATCTGGGTTTTCTTTTCTGTCTTTTTTTTCCCCCTTTTTCTTTTTGTCTTTTGGGTTGTTGGGGAATTTTTATCTTGGTCAGAGATCTCTTTGGGGTAGATTTATTGTTTCTTAACTTGTTTTTCTTTTTTTCTTTCTTCTTTTTTTCCCTGGTTTGGGTGAATATATACTTTGCTTGTCTAAATTTGTTGTGGTTTTCCCTTTTTGTTTAAATATTTTATGAAGGTCATGGTAAGCAGGGAGGTTGGTACTCGTTTGCTGAAGAATCTTGTCATGGTTATATGCCGTCTCGAACTGGTGACAAGATGCTGGAAGATGAGAGCACCCGCTTGTCTGTTTCGCGTGGTGATGGGAAATATGTCCGGAATAGTAGGGAAAATAAAGTTTCTTTTAATCAGAAAGACTGGAAAGGGCATTCATGGGAAACGAGCAATGGGTCATCCAACATTCCTGGGAGGCTACAAGACCTGAGTAATGATCAGAGGTCAATCGATGATATGCTAACGTATCCATCTCATCCTCAATCTGACTTTGTAAACACATGGGATCACCTTCAGTTGAAAGATCAACATGATAATAAAATGGGTGGTGTCAATGGGTTGGGCACAGGCCAAAGATGTGAGAGACAGAATTCACTGGATTGGAAAACACTTAAGTGGACTCGTTCTGGAAGTTTGTCTTCCCGGGGTTCAGGGTTCAGCCATTCAAGCAGTTCAAAGAGCCTGGGTGGCGTAGATTCCAATGAAGGGAAGGCAGATTTACAGCCAAAAAATGCAACTCCAGTCCAGTCTCCATCAGGGGATGCAGCAACCTATGTGACTTCTGCTATGCCATCTGAGGAGACTACTTCTAGGAAGAAGCCTCGTCTCGGATGGGGTGAGGGATTGGCAAAGTATGAGAAAAAAAAAGTTGAAGGTCCTGATGTGAGTGAGAACAAAGATGGAGCTGTTGTTTTGACTAGTAATGTAGAACCTGCTCATTCTCTCTCTTCAAACTTGGCCGAAAAAAGCCCCAGAGTTATGGGTTTGTCAGATTGTGCATCACCTGCAACTCCATCCTCTGTTGCTTGCAGTTCTTCGTCAGGTTTGTTGTTTCTTACATTGCTTTTCATTAAAATTAAGTTGGTTCAATATTAGGTTTTGACCAAACCAAAACTTGAATATGCTGTTTGTTTTATTCTCATATTTTGGTTTGTGAATGTAATTTGTACAACAAACCTAAATCAATCTCTAATATGTCCTTTCACTCCAAGCTGATGGTAGAGGGCTCGGTAAGGATGTTGATACGTAAGTTATAAGGATTATATAAAAAATGATCGATCCCCTTAATTGACCTGTGTTACTTATTTCATGGTAAGTGTCAAGTACTTGGATATGATGGCTAAAAACATGTAAATTTTTTGCCTCCCCCATTCTTTTCCATGCAATGTGAGCATATGATTTGTGATTTGTTTGCTTTACATTTTCCATTCCCATCACTCGTGTTGGCTATCTTTTAGCCCTCCACTTGTTTGGATTGAATGAAGCCATCTTCTTAAATTTTGGCATATCTTTAGTTTTTAATTAGTTTTCATTTAGTACGTGTCTTGAAGATTTTTATCCCATTGTTACGTAGACACAACAGACTCAACCACCAACCCTGCTCCCCCTGTTTATCATTTTCCAATGTTTACGATTGCATGTCTGAACAAACGATTTTGAATTCTATGTGGGCAATCGTTGCAGGTGTAGAGGAGAAAGCATTTAGCAAGGCAGCGAATGTTGATAATGATAACAGTAATTTATGTGGCTCACCTAGTATTGGGTCTCAGAATCATCTTGAGGGATTTTTATTTAATTTAGAGAAGTTGGATAGCAGTTCAATATCTAATTTAGGCTCTTCTCTTATGGAATTTCTCCATCCTGATGATCCAAGTACTTTAGATTCTAGTTTTGTTCGATCTACTGCAATGAATAAGTTGCTTATATTGAAAGGCGATATTTTGAAGACCCTGGAGGTGACCGAATCCGAAATTGATTCACTGGAAACTGAACTTAAGTCATTGAAATCTGAATTGGGAAGTAGTTGTCCTTGTCCTGCAACATCCAGTTCTTTGTCAGTAGAGGGCAACACAGATAATTTAAAGGAACAGGGGACTGCCTCCAATTTAATTGCCCGACCTGCTCCTTTGCAAATTGATTCTTGTGGTGAAGGTTTGTTGGATAAGATGCCTGATTGTAGTCATGTCTTGGAAGAAGCTCATGCTAATGTTAAAGATGAGGATGTAGATAGTCCTGGAACTGCTACTTCTAAATTTGTTGAACCGTTGACTGAGGTGAAGGAAGAGTCTCCATCCGACATGGTTAAAAATGGTGAATGTCCTGGAAATTTGGATGCTATTCAGTCAGAAAACGTTGAACCTAAATGCACACCGCCTGGCTCCTGTAAGGAAGAGGTGACTGGTGCCTCTGCTGGCAGGAATGACATTGCGGTTGCAGAGAGTGATTGTGGTGCACTTGTTTCTGGTGATTGGAGTCTATATGCTGATGGAGAAAATTTGTGTGATATAATTTTGGGTTGCAATAAAGAATATGCTAATAGGGCTTCTGAAGTATTTAATAAGCTATTGCCAAGAGATCACTGTAATGTTCATGTTTGGGGTGTTGCCAATGTCTTGCGTTGTCAGGACAACTCCTCAGTCAAAGAAAAGTTTGTAAAGAGGAAGCAATTTTTAAGATTTAAGGAGAGAGTATTGACTCTTAAGTTTAAAGCCTTTCAACATCTTTGGAAGGAAGATATGCGCTTACTTTCAATAAGGAAATATCGTGTGAAGTCTCAGAAGAAATGTGAATTAAGCTTGAGGACAATACATAGTGGATATCAGAAGCACCGGTCTTCTATTCGCTCTCGATTTTCTTCTCCTGGTAAGAAAACTCTCAATTTCTTTATATGCTTCGATTGTTTTTGCTGTTTAGTCTTATAAATATTGAATATAATTAAGTGTCAATTTTTATTAGATGATAATGACTTTATGTAGGACAGTGGAATAGTTCTGATAAGATTTATCTAGTTGATGAATTACTGTTGTAAACTTCTTACATTTGGGAAATGTTATGGTTTATGTTGGTGTTACTGCAAATTGGAAAGAATATGAGATATATTTTATGCATTACATCTGTAATTTCTCTCTCTCTCCCTCTCTATTTATTTATTTATTTTTACATTTGAACATTGATAGTTATTTTTTATCATTAACTCTAGATTATAATTGAAAGAGAGATATATAAGGTGATCAAGTGGTGATTTTGCTTTGTTGTTAGTTCTATATTCCTTTTGTTGTTTCCATGGTAGCTAAATAGTAAATAACTAAATATGATTAGTCTAATAATTATGCACTAGACTCTAGTTTTGATGGTTTAGGATTTTGGTTTTATGTTAATAGCGGTTTACATTTAAGGGTTTCCATGTAAGCTTGTGTTTTTATTTTTATTTTATGTCTCTGTGATCTGTTGGTGTAAAATTTTTATTGGTGAATGCCTGACGACAAGCATGATAAAGTGAAAGAAGGGTATAAGCAAATTTGTTTCCTAATCTGATGCATTTATAGAATTCCTCTTGCTTGTTTTACTATCTGTTTATATTAGTTGCAAGACCTGGCATCTGAATGTCCTATTGACCTGTATTCTGACAGTGTGAGGACTTGAAGTGGATGGAATATAGGGGAAAGTATGGAAGGCTACAATATTGTTGCCATAGAGTTATGCTTACTGAATAGCATATAGAGCATTTTTATTTTTCTTTCCTTGTATTGATGATTTTGTCTGTCTGTCTGTCTCTCCCTGTTTTTATTTTTTTTTTATTTTTTTTAATTTAAAGTTTGGATGATTCATGACTCTGCAATGTGTTTAGTAAAGTAGCTGAAAAGTTTGCTGTATTACATGTGAAGCAAGCATCTGTGGGTGCAAATGTTAATAAAAATAGTGTCACGAGAATGGTCTGTAAGGTCCTGTAGTCAACCTCCAGGACAGTTGGTGGACTGGCTTTTCTGTGCTGTTTTATTTGAGTTGCTATGTGCTTCTATAGGAATGGTCTTTTTGGTGTTTAATTAGTGAAGTGGTTCTATTCAGTAGCAGGATGTAAAATAATTTGAATGAACTGCTGCTGCACAGTCTTAATAAAGGAGGATTAGCAGCATTTGCTAGGAGTCATGGTAGTGTAATACATGAAGAGCAAGATGGAAGTGTCCCAAGATTTCATGACAGGGTGTCAATTCTTTTTTTTTTTCCTCAGATGCATTTATGTTTAATGCATATCATGTTACACAATTCTGTTTACAATTTCTAAGGTGACGGTGATTCATTTGTTGCTGTTTGGTTATTTTGACATCCATATCAAGTGGGGCAAGCTTCTGTTTATTAATGTGGTCGTGCTTTGGGTGTTCATATTAAGTTATCAGATTGTTTGCAATAGGAAATGATGATAAAACATGGAAATGGTCCATGTGATACATTCTCTGCTTAAGTACTTTATTCACTGGTATTTGTTGTATGTTCTATATTTTTTTCAGTGTTTCTTTTTCCTTTTGGGTTGTTTTTATTATTATTATTATTATTATTATTATAGTTTCACGGATATTTTTTTTCTAATTAATTTTTGATGGTAGATGAATTCTTTTTAAATGCTAATTTTGGTGTCGACCATGACTTTCATTTTTTCTTTTCCTTAGCAATCATTCATAAAAATTACTAGTACTGACCAAATTTTACTGTTCATTGTTTTTACTGTCTTAGCAACAGGAAATCTAAGCCTTGTTCCGACCACAGAGATAATTAATTTCACTAGCAAACTGCTTTCAGATTCCCAGATCAAGGTTTATAGGGATTCTTTGAAGATGCCAACATTGATATTGGACAAGAAGGAGAAGATGGTGTCAAGGTTTATCTCTAGTAATGGATTGGTTGAAGATCCGTGTGCTGTGGAGAAGGAAAGAGCTATGATCAATCCCTGGACTGTGGAAGAGAGGGAGATTTTCATGGATAAGTTAGCCACTGTCGGGAAAGATTTCAGGAAAATTGCTACATTTCTTGATTATAAGACGACTGCTGATTGTGTTGAGTTCTACTATAAAAACCACAAGTCTGATTGTTTTGAGAAAATAAAGAAAACGTCTGAACAAGTGAAGCCATGTGCTAATACTTACTTAATTCCATCAGGCAAAAAATGGGATCGACAGATGAATGCAGCATCCCTTGATATATTGGGTGAAGCTTCTGAGATGGCAGCTGCATTCCAAGCTGACAATGTTCGGCGGCTGTGTTCTGGTAGAATCTCTTTGGGAGGGTGCAGTGATTCAAAAATATCTTTGGGTGATGATGGCATGACAGAAAGGTCAAGCAGTTTTGATGTATATGGGAATGAGAGAGAAACAGCTGCTGCAGATGTTTTAGCAGGAATATGTGGTTCGCTGTCGTCTGAGGCAATGAGTTCTTGCATCACAAGTTCTGTTGATCCTGGGGAGGGCCAACGGGAGTGGAAGCACCAGAAAATGGATTGTGTTAGGAGATGGCATTCAACATCTGATGTTACTCAGAATGTTGATGATGACACTTGCTCAGATGAGAGTTGTGGGGAGATGGATCCTGCTGATTGGACAGATGAGGAGAAATCCATCTTTATACAGGCAGTGTCATCCTATGGTAAGGATTTTGTCATGATCTCACGATGCGTTAGAACGAGGTCCAGGGATCAATGCAAGGTGTTTTTTAGCAAGGCGCGTAAGTGCCTTGGACTGGATTTGATTCATACTGGACGTGGAACTGCGGGAACGTCTGTAAGTGATGATGCCAATGGTGGAGGGAGTGACACAGAAGATGCATGTGTCTTGGAGACTAGCTCGGTTATTTGCAGTGATAAGGTGGACTCTAAAATGGATGACTTGCCATCCTCTGGGGTCTACAAAAATCAGGACAAATCTGATATGGAAACCATGAACATGCAAACTGACCTGAATAAATCAGAGGATGACAATGGGGCGAGACTCCTTGATGATCAAGGTTCCAAGGATGTAGGTCCTTTGGTTTCTGATGAATCTAAGATAGTGCGTAATCTTGAGGTAGTTTCTGAATTGGAAAGAAAGAGAATAGATGATGTTGATAGCCAGTCCGAGTCACTGCAGGCCCATAAAATTCCAGTTGTATTGGTTAAGAAGGAAGGTGGGAAAGATAATATGACAGAACAAGCTGTTGGTGTGCCGGTGCCGGCTACGAGTAGAGAAGCCATGAATTCATGCCCGTCAGGTTTAAATATTTTAGTTGAGACTACTGAGGCTCCTGTTAAGGGATTTGAAAATGGTTTGGAGGGTCAAATTGAGCATTATAAAGTATGCAAAGCCGATAGAAATGGTGACACAGATACGATGCAAGGTTCAAATGCATTTGGGAATATTTTCGATCTGGCTGTAGATACAAGTTCTTGTTCTGTTCCTCGGAAGTCAGATAGTGGGGATAAGCTTCATGTAATGTCATTGCCACCAGAGAATTCTTTTGCTCCTGTAGCTTCTGTGTCACAAGATTCTGCTGCCAGTCAATGTGAAAAAACAGTCAAACAAAATAGGTTGTCTACCACACTTGACTTTCAGGGGAATAAAGATAAGAATGCTCATATTTCTGTTAGCAGTGAAGACTATCACCATAACCTGTTGGGGCATTCTGTACTGAACCATGTTGAACACCCCCAGATTCTCAAGGGGTATCCGTTGCAAATTCCTGCAAAGAAAGAGATGAATGGCGATATAAGTTGCAGACAACTTTCTGAAGCTCAAGGCAGTTCTAAGTCAGACAGGAGTAATGGGGTGCACTATATGGCTCAGGATTGTTACATTCAGAAGTGTAATAGTTCAATGTCTCATGCTTCAGTTCCCGAGCTTCCACTTCTGTCACCAAACTTAGACCAAAAGAATGATCCTCGAAGAACCCATTCACGTAGTTTGTCAGATACAGATAAACCATGCAAGAATGGTGATGTTAAGTTGTTTGGTAAGATACTTAGTCATCCCTCATCTTCCCAGAAGCCAAATTCTGGTAGTCATGAGACTGAAGAAAATGGGGTTCATCATCAGAAACAAAGCTGCAAGGTATCAAATTTGAAATTCACTGCTCCTCTCCCTGCAGAGATGTTGAAGTTTGATCGTAATAACTATCTAGGCCTTGAGAATGTTCCTGTGAGGAGTTATGGTTTTTGGGATGGGAACAGAATACAAACTGGTTTTCCATCTTTGCCTGATTCGGCCATCTTGCTGGCCAAGTATCCTGCAGCCTTTGGCAATTATCCTGCGTCCTCATCCAAAATGGAGCAGCAGGCTTTGCAGGTCAAGAGTAGTGAGCGCAATTTTAATGGTGTCGCAGTTCTTCCGCAAAGGGAAATTAATAGCAGTAATGGAGTGGACTATCAGGTGTATAGGAGTCGTGATAGTACTAAAGTACAGCCATTTACCGTAGATGTAAAGCAGAGGCAGGACTTGTTATTCTCCGAGATGCAAAGACGAAATGGGTTTGAAGCGTTGTCGAGTCTTCCACAGCCGGGGAGAGGGATGGTCGGAGTGAATGTTGTAGGAAGAGGAGGGATACTTGTAGGTGGACCATGCACTGGTGTTTCAGATCCAGTGGCAGCAATTAAAATGCACTATGCTAAAGCTGACCAGTATGGTGGGCAGAGTGGGAGCATTATTCGGGAAGAAGAATCTTGGAGAAGTAATGGGGACATAGGCAGGTAGTAGTTGTTCTTTGAGGGCTTGGGAAAGAAGCCCTTCGCAGCAAACGTCTTATCTTTGCTGCGCCCTGTATAATAGTTTTTGTATTGTTCAATGAAAAATGATAGGGCAGTTGACAGTTTCTCAGATCTCTTTCTTTTTTTGGGTAAAATATTTTAGGTGCTTGTAATATTGCAGCAGCTTTGTATTTGTTGTATTTGATGGAAATACAGAAATAATCTGTGAAAGTTGGAAGGAGGGGTTCTTAAAACACCTACCAGTTAGAAGACCATTAAACATCTATACCCGGTTTCTGTTCAGCACATTTTGCTAAACCTTAAAAGTTGCTACACCTTAAAAGCTAAAAGTTGCTCTCATAGTCCCTATAAATTTCAATTCCTTTAATCTCGATCTCAGTTTCTTTTTGTTTACCTTTCAATTTTTGAAATAATATCCGACAGGGAGATGTGGTTACGCAGGATTCAGTTGGGGCTTCTATTAACCACGGCCAATAATTGGGTCTTGATTGCTTTTGCTTGTAGAATAAAAAAATCATTTGTCTTTGTCGTTTATTGGCTTTTAGTCAAAGGCAGATACATTTAGAATCCCCAAAGACGTATTTTAAAATTCCGAATCTGCCTAACAATTTTGACAAAGTTTGGAAGTCGACCGAGCTGTCTACCACTAAAGCAGAAGTAAAATTTATCAGCCTACCTTATCTGGCATTTCACCAAATCTTCCTCAAAATTAGTCAAAACAACATACCATACAAAGTGGCTCATCATGCAGAGTACCTGTCCGGGTCTTTAAAATTAGTTGTATTGACACCTAAAAAATGTGGACTAACTGGGTTGTCCAACACTCCGACCAAAAACTGTAGTGGGGCCCAAAAATATATTGTTTTGTCATTTTAAAATTTATGTAGAAAATATGGGACCATGGGGATTACCATAAATATGGGATTCTTTTGGCACATGAATGGCTTGAACCTGTGTCTGCTTTTGAATGTGATCTGTGAGGAAGAACTATCTTCCCATCATTAAGAGAGACCGATCAAATTTGACCTCAATCCATCACTTCTGGCCTTATCCTTTAAAAGATAAGGGGTTGTGGTGACATCCCTAACTGATCTTCTAATGAATGGTAATTTTCTTTGCCTCTTCCTGTGTTTGGAGGATGGATGGAAGAGGTGCCATAACTTCTATTACCTGCATTTGGGAATCAAAGATAGTAAATTTGTTGCAATAGAAAATAAATAAAACTATAATCTCACGGCTTAGCAATTTTTATTTACATGGCAAATGTTACTCAACTTTGCAAATCATGAAATAATATACCAACAGAAGGTGATAGAACACGTTTTTTTGGATTTCGATGAACCATAATATCGATATTTCTCAGCATCATTGGGCATAAATAATTTTGTTCATACAAAGGCATATGCATTCATATATCAGAATGCTCCTAAGTAACAATTTGTAATTTCCACATGTTGAGTCTGATTGGTCAACTGGAACAAGTATTTTTGGATGGTTGTTATGCATTTACCTCATTTGTGGTCGGATGTGAGAGTGTGAGTTGATGTGCATGCAAATAGTAACCACAGTCTCCTGGAACAGGTGTTAGAGGCCTTGGATACCCTCTGCATGAAGAGCGAAAAAAATGCATCTTATAAAAGGAACTTGACTACTTAAATAAAAATTATGAGATCAACTGTTTTATCCCCCAATGAATCTTAGATTTTTGCTTTCAAAAACAGATGGGTCAAAAAGGTCCAAGAACCAACTCTATATATGCAGTGAATATACATCAAAATAATTGAAATTTGCTAGTAGTTCACGAATAACAATAAGATAAGAAAGTTTGGGAAGAAGAAATCATCCATGTAAGGAGTATTTATGTACCCATCTTGTGCAAAAGTTTCGTTAGCAAATTCAGAGTCAAAGGACTTTGGTTGGCCTCCAGCAACATAGAGAGGATCACCTGCTTAGAAGTAAAAATAACTTTCAGAGTCTGACATAAGACAAAACATAACATGAACACAGGATATAAAATTTTAACCTCCCAAGTGAGAAACTTTATGCATGGTTGAAGGAGATACCTAATCCTCAACTGTGATTACAACAAAAAGGAAAATCGACAGGAAAAAATAACTTGCAATATTATGATGATATGGCAGAAATTTGAAGCGATCCAGACAACTTTTAACCACTATAGTTGAACTTCTCAACATTTAAGAGTCTCCTCTATATAATTAATCTTGAAAATGGCATAAAAAAAATACATGTTTTACCTTTACCATATATGTGAGCTCCCTGTTATCACAAATTTTAACCTTTGGCTTTGCCCTGTTTACCTCTTTATCTCATTACAGTTCACCATCACCTTGTGCCTAGAATCATTTTAAATCTTTAATTCCATTTTCGTCCTTTTTCTTTAATGTCATCCAGGTGCATAAATCCTATAAAGTTTTTGAGTCTTCATTTAATGCTAAAATTGACATGAGAGTGTTATTGGAAGTGATGACATGATTCAAATACAAAATTGGAATGTCATCCAATAACCAGTACCATACAGATATCAAGACTTCAAATTTTACCCACTAAAGGATGCCCTACAAAAGCAAGATGAATGCGTATTTGGTGTGGCCGGCCAGACTGAATTGCAACCTGTTAAACACATTTACAGATCAGGACACTTGTATTTAGTTACAGGAAAATGCAAAGGACATCCTAAATTTCTTGATGAACAATTGAATGAGGACATTCTATTCATGACAAATATTAGGGGTGAAAAAAAAAGTCCGAAAACTGAACCGAACCGAGAAACCGGACCCAAAACGAACCAAAAATTAGGTTTTTCTAAAAGCCGGTTCGGTTTGGAAAAATTCATAAACCAATTATCTGGTTCAGTTTTCAGTTTATGGGTTTCTCCAAACTGGTTAACCAAAACCGGATTTTAAAACCAGTTTCCAATAAAAAAAACCCTAGGTATATGTAACACTTAACTTCTAACTCACCGCCACCCTCAACCTTTCTCAACTTTTAGTTAACACTCTCACATCCTAAACCTTTCTTTCTCATCAGCGAACGGCAAACAGTGACAACCACAGCATTAGTAACCACCACGAACGATGAACAGCGTTAGACCAAAAATCATGCTTTAAAAAATTTTAGATCCAAATGAATCTTCAATCTTTCATTCCCTCTCCTTACATTCTCTCTTGAAGCAATGAATTCATCAAACTCTTATGAATCACGCAGCTCTTCTCTCACTAAATTTCACAAAAACCAACCAAACCCACATCAAATTTCCAACAATATCACCCATCTCAAAGATCAGAACCAAAACTTTCACAATACACTGAAATTCTAGATCAGCAACCCCAACCAAAGAGATCTACCATACCCACCAAAACCAATCCCCAAATTCAAACAAAACCCGCAACAACAAATCAAAACACCAATAAAACAAAACACCCAAAAACCATTTCCAAGATCTGCAGCTAATCCCCAAATGGGCACTCAAATCTGACGCAAAAAAACGAAATTTACTTCTCTCCCTCTTTCTGTTTGTTTGTATTTGAAGTGGGTTTTGATTGTTTTTGGTTTTGTTTGAGTTATAGTGGGTTGGATTTGATTGATTAATTTGGTGGTTGAGTTGTTGCTGATTAAATTTATGCTTTGAAGGTTTTACTTTGTTAAATTGCCAGATGCTTTTTGTAAGGCTTGTCAGCTAAGAGGTGATTTACAAAACTGGTTTAAATCCGATTAACCGGTGAACCGAACCGAATATTAGGTTCGGTTCAAAACCGGTTTACTAATATAACCGGTTCGGTTTTGGTTCAGGTTTTGCCTAAACCGAAAAACCGGGTCGGTTAACCGGATTTTCCCACCCCTAACAAATATCATATAGCCTCCATAATATCTCCTAATACTTAGTAACATGAAGGTTGATGATATAACAAAATGAAGCAGAAGGGGTACCTGGACCAATGTTCGGTTTCCTTGCACATCTCTCTCAAGAACTTTAACTTTGCTCAGAGCTGGTTTCCCTGCTTAAGCGGAAAACAATAAGGGACAGAAAAAAAATGTAAATGATAAAGGAAGTCAAAAACAAAGCACAACTGTGAGGGTGAATGACACAGTAATACTTGGATGAATATGGTGACTAGTACAATATAACTCATGCTCAAAAACAGAAAAAAATGACTATGTTTATATTTCTAAATCTGCAGTCCAGCAACTAGATAGAAGTTATATTCATTGAACAAAATTCAATAAATTGATAAACCTGAAGGAGTAGCGACATACAGCCCTTTGGCCACACCAGGATATTGCATAATTCCGATTGGCTGCTTGATGATTATCTGTGATGCAGAAACAAGTTCTAATTTACATAAAAATATGTTCAAGTAACAATGTTATAGATACACAAAAAGAGTGGATATAGATGGTTTTCTAATTTAGTAGCCTGTACAAGGACAACTCTTAGCTAAGATACAAAATGTATTGGCAAAACATTATTGAGAAATTCCAAAAAAGATGTTGTGCCGTGTTGTTACCTCATCCTCCTCAACCATCCCACTTACTAGTGCCCGGTATATCTTTGAAATTTTCCTTGTACAGAGCTCCATGTTCATATCACTGCACACCAGAGGATTGTAGGTTTAATCAATGAATGATATAATGATTTAAAACAAAATGCATCCAGAGTTGTACTTATTCATGGCTACAATAGATTGAATCAGTATAGAACTTAAAAAAAATGCAACACAAATAATAATTCTCATGTCTAAATGAAAAGGAAGGCCCCAAAGACATAAAGGTTTTAGTTTTACTGGGGATTGTAAGGGCAGCATGTCATTCTGCTATTCTTTGTTTAGAATCTGTCAGTTAAGTGACCGTTGTTCTAAATGTGGTCCATATCAGGTTTATCGCCGTAGATGTTCTCCTCATTTTCCAACATTACTAGATAAGAACATGTGAATACGAAGCATTTTACTTAGGTTTTAAAAAAGAGAAAAAATGGTAATTGAGGGGTTCTTTGCGTAATGTAATATGTGCGACAGCTATTACTATTTACTACTGGTGAGCTCATCATGTTTTCAAAAAGAAAGAATAAACAAATAACGCTTGTAAAGGTAGTAAAGGCCTTTTGTCCAGGCAGTAGTCTGCATCTGTTTAATTGATTCCCAGGTCCAGCAATTCAGAAGCATGGAACAGGATAATAAGTTCCTCTAACTGAAAATCATTTTGAAAATGTAATTATGCACCAAATGATAGTACACTTCTGCTTCTCTTTTCAGGAGATATTAGCAGATTCAATTCTCACTTCTTTTCAATGATCTCTATTTCTAATTGACATGTTATGCATTGGGGACTAATTAAATATTTTTCTAAAAATTACTCTACTTGTAAGCCAAAAATATGAATTAGTTTTTGATGCTTAAATCACAACCATCAATTCTACAAAGTTATAGACAGATCGCCAGGTAGCTTTTTCACAGGCTCAAACACCGAGGATAAATGAAAAGTTCCAATTTTTCATGGTTTTTAGACATTCGATAAAAAATAAACTGCAAGTAGATGCAAGCTTTCCTGCTACCTGTTAGCACCAATAACAGATGTCCCATCGGCAAAATAAGCTGCAAGGCAAGTTTTTGCGAGCTTTGTTTTTGCACAAAGTAATATTCCTAAAACCAATAAGCAAACTAATCAGATCACTGAAAATACGGCAAGAATAATAATATTTGCCTAATTGCTGTACATAACCAACATAAAAATTAAAAAAGTAAAGTTGGGATGTTAGATGTCTAGGAATATCAAGTTTGATTTGTCAGATAGGGCAGAAATAAACTACCAACCATCATTAGTTATGGCAGTACACTGTTTACACTATAAATTTTGTTTACCAACACCAGATGACTATGCAATACCACCATGTCAAGAGACATATCTAAATTCAACTATGGGCATCTTCGAATAACAAATAAAAGCAACTTTTTTCGAATTTAAGTTCTTAGCTTCATCATTGTTCTCTTATCTTTCCCATATCAGTGTCAACCGGTGATAAGTACATGCACCTTGATCAATAATGTTCCTTCTGAGCTCTAGATTTGTTAATTGAAAAAAAAAAAAAAAGAAAAGAAAAACAGAGCATACAGAACCACCTTTATAGGGAAACATTATCTTGGTCATTTTGTTAGTCATTAAGCTAACCTGATGTGCCCCTTCCCAAACGATGTACGGGAACAAGGTGTGATTCTTGGTTTGACAGTGAAGACTTCTGTTTGCTTGCCTGCCATTGTAGCTGCTTTAAAACAGTTCTCTGTTGGAAAAGTCCTCCCGGCAGAACTTGCAGACCAGAAGGCTTATTTAAGGCAATCTGAAAACAAAATCATTCCGTCAGAACACATTAACCAGAAAATTATGAAGACAGAAATATATAAAAAGCATAATCTCCTAAAAGCCAAAAGGAAGACAGTCTGAAATACAGGATTAATAAAAGACAACTTAGACACATTGACCATAACAAAAGAAAAATTGACACCAATATATTCATACAATACAAAACTTCATTGGGGTACAAACAATGACACAGAGACATCAAATGAAGCAATTTAAACAAAGTATACACCAATTTGAGCATCTAATAGTCAAAACTCATGAAAACAAGTGATTGAATATACAGGCACATATAAAAAGAAATGTGCAATAGCAATTCACCATATCATTGTCTTCATATGAAACCTCCAGCAAGTATGGTGCATCAGGCTCTTTCCAAGGAAGCCTATGATATACTAGTTCTGAACCAGCACTGAAATTTTTGATTGATAAACAAACAACTTAAGAACTTCTCGTCTTTCATACTTAGTATACCAGACATTAAAATAACAAAATCTAAAAATAATCATCAAGCACGAAACCTGAGAATCATGTCAGGATCTTAAACAGCTTTACCATCAATTGTTATCTGGAGACCACCAAGCAAAACAATATAGTAAATCAATTCAACCACTACTAAAAGTTGATGAAAGGATATATTTGGGAGTGCTTCTGTAGAAAGCACTTAAAACACTCTCTAATATATATATATATATATATAATTGAAATTAAATTTTACCTGTTCATTTTGAATTCTCTGCAACCAACTGCTCGATTATTAGTAAAGCTTGTAATAAGTAAATAAATAAATTTGAAAAAAATAATCCAAGTAATGGCCTGCTTGGTTGCGAAGAAAACAGAACAAACACAGTTCGACTTCAAGTTAATGCCATATAGATGTCTGTGAATGCCAAAAGCTCATATCAACCAAAGTCATTTAAATAAACATCAATTTGTTACATTTTTTTTTTCTTTCAATAAATTTTCTTCAGTTTTCTCAGCAACCAAACAGAGGATAAATAATAAAACAATAACAATGAAGTGAATTACCCTTGCAAGGGAGCTGAGTTCTTGTGTTTGGTAGAGTAGAACTCGATCAGTGTCAATTCTGTGATTATAAACAAAAACCAAAAGCCGGAGTCAAATTTCAAAACAAGCAGAATTTTGAAAATAAAAAATAGGGAAAAAAATAATCAAAGGAAGTAAAGAAGAGACTGGAATCGGAGGGAGAAATGACGTCGCTGTAGAATAAACCGTCGTTGAGATCAGGCCACGGCAGGCCGAACGCCTTCTCGCGAGATTGAGTTGCTTCTTCTGTCTCTGAAGCGCGAGACATTGCTCGATAAACCGCGGAAAGTGGAAAAGCTGCTTTAAGTTTTGCTTAAAAAGAGAGCTGAGTTTTGATTGACGCGGTTTATTAAAAAGACATTTAGAGTTAAAATTTAATTAAAAGGCTATCTAGTTTGTAAATGTTAACTAAATAACCTTATTTTTTATTAAGTTTAATTAAATATAATTAGGGGATATAACAAATATTATATGTTGGGTGTAAATGGTATCAGAGCTTTGGAAGACGGGGGGTATGTGTTTATACCTGTTAACCTGTTGAAAGTTCTTGGTAGCATGAATAATGATTTGAATGATGAAGTCTGTATGAATAAGACTTGTTTTCATTTGGATCATGGACTCAAGGTAAAACCGGAAATCGGTTTGTTAAATACTGTCATAGATAAGTTAGAGCTTTTGACCCAGAAGCTTGAAAACTTAGATAGGAGAGTGAATTATACGGTGTATCGTATATTTACTCTAAACGAAGAATTAACCCATATCGAAAATCAGATTGAAAAGGTTAATTCTGTACTTCAAAAGGTTAAAACACTGGAACGTGTTCTAACTATTTTACTAAGCTGGTAAGATAGGAGATGTCTCTGGTTTTAAGTGACATCGAACAAGTGTGGCCTATTGAAGGATATACTGAACAAGAGGTTAAACAGGTTGTGCTAGACCTCTGTAACGGCAACCCAGATATTCGAGAAGAGTATTTGACTTGGCTAGGTGTTAAGCGGCTTTTGGATGTTATTCAAAAGGCTTTTAGTCAAGGGTGCACAAAGATTTTGTGTTTTATTTGCCGGATTTCCACCATTGAAGTCTCTGAGCTAGAACTTCGGAATAAGTGGTTAGAAAAAGCTGAGGCGGTAATTCCTTATTGGTACGGCGAATCTCAGTTGGATCCAGATCCCAAACCTTATAAAGAGTCGGACTTTGCAACTGAGTTGAGACCTGATTCAGATTGACCATGGGTGGTCAAGATGTTTTGGATCAGTTCGCGGCTAGTTTGCAGGAAAAATATCCCAGATTGCCTCCAGGATATGCACAGTTTGTAGCCAAGGAAACCCAAGGTGATTGGGAAAAGGCGGAAAAACTCTTTATGAAAGGTGTTAAGGAAGAAGACTTTGTTTCTAAGGTGGATGGAAAACGAAAGATTGATATTCCAGAAATTTCTACCTCAGATGCTGAGCGAATCAGCAGGTATTATGAGGAAGAAATGAAGAAACAAAGGAAAGGAGAAGAAACTGAAGGATCAAAACCAACTCCAGGTCCAGGTTCTAAAAAGGCGAAGCTTGATGAGCTAATCTCGAGACTCAGGGAATCTGAGTTTAAAGATGATCCCCTTGAAGGAATTCGTAATCCTTTAAATTCTTTCGAAGGATTCCTTAAGGAAATCTCCAAACCCGAATATAAACAAACTTATGCCACAAAGATAAGGTCAGAGTTTATACCTAGGGGAATACCTAGAATGGTGGAGATACCGTCTAGCGGAAGTTTCCTAAATATGGATTGTGTTACGAATGTAACGGATGCAATCGAAGCATGGGAAACTGTTAACTGGGTTCATATCCTAAACAAGAATTTTGGACTCAGTGATACTTACAAGTTTCTAAGATCTACACTGCAGGAAGCTTTTGGAGAAGTTTAGAAGCTGGTACGGGTCTATTAGATACTGTAAGGGACTTGAAGAATACAAAGTCTATTTTTGCACTCTTCAAGGATATGCTCTGTAGAGAATTTACTGGGATAACTATTACCAGTAGGAATCTCGCGGAGGTAGTTGCCTTAGAAGCTTTGACAAAGCTTAGGCTTTGTGACATGTGTCTGTTTGAAAATTTCGTTTGTGAATATAGACGTTATTTTTATCAGTTGCCTGGTGGAACACAGGAAGTCATGAAGAATACTTTCTTTGCTAAGCTTCCCCAAGGATGGGATAAGGCAGCAAACAAGGTGTTTAAGCTTCTACTTGAAAAGAATCAGGTTGTTGATTCTTTGGGAGGAAGAATAGAAGCTGTTAGACAACTTGTGAGGACAAGATGTTTGAACGCCAAGCTGAATAAGGAAGCTAAGAGGCTTGAGTTCAACGAATCTTGTTGTCAAAACTTTGATGGAGTGCCAGGGCAATATGGTTGTGAGTTGAGGAGTTCGACTAAACATTAAGGTTGGAAAAACCATATGAAACGAAAAGGATCACTCGGTAAAAGGCACTTTAAGCCAAAACGTTTTCGTAATATGGTAAAACGACCTGTTACTAATAAACAGAATCTTCCAGATCACGAAAGGTTTATTAGGCGCACAGGGAAAGGTAGACTTAACGCTAAGGAACACGGAGTGCGTAAGTTTTGTGCTATCTGCCCATCTGGCAAGAACGCAAAAGATTGTAATTGTTGCTGGATTTGTGGTGACAAAAATCATTTTGCAGACAAATGCCCTCATAAGGGTAAGAAAAAAGCAGCGTTAAGATTTTTGAAAATCAATGCGGATAGCCAAACTTCTGAATTTGAGCCAGTTTGGGGATACGAAATTAATTCAGATGATGAAGTTTATGAATTAGTTTCGGATTACTCTGACGATTTGGATGATTCTTCAGAGGATGACTCAACGGATATTTCTTTTGAGGAACAATCTTCAAATCTTCAACGCATAGGTATATTCATGCAAAAGTCTAGAAGTCTTAATGAATATCATAGGAACAGCGGAATTGGTAATGAGGATGATCTCATTCTAATTAGAAATGAAGATGCAAACCCTAACTCGGTAATTAGTTCATCATCTAATTACGAGGATCACTCGGGTAGCCCAGAGACGTAGGTAATTCCGCGGTTAACACCTAGAGAAGTTTTTGAAAAACGCTCTAAGTGGTTCTTCAAAACTGAAGGCTTGGAAGATGTTCACGAAAAGCCTGTTCGTGTAGCATTATCTCAGTCTCGAGAGGGTGAATTAATACTCTCAGATGATGAGTGGCTACAGAAGGTTAGAAACCTTGCCAAATGGGCAAATAGCAAGTATAACTATGTACAACTTGGTGCTGTACAAATTCATGTGCAGGGACTATTCCGTGGAGGACTGAATGTACCTGTTCAGGTTGCTTTATTGGACAGACGATAGCTTACATTTAGCAAAGCTTTAGTTGGCGGTTTTCACGCTAATTTAGCTTTAGGAGATGCCTATGGGACTGTTAAACCAGGATATATGGTTAGTCTTACGGATCCAAATCTTAAATGGATTATGGTTCTTCGAATTCATACTTCGGGATTAGAAGACTTGATGGCTTCTAGTGACAGAATAGCTATTCAGTATAGGTTGATTTATCGTTTGATAAATTCTGTTAATCCTATATGAATGAACTCTGGTGCAGATATAGAGGTTCATGGCCCGGGACAGGATTCTGTAATTCCAATTCGCCCTACGGTTGTCAACGCGAAGGCTCTTATGTGGCCGAAACGATGGGTTTTAGACTATTCACTGCAGCCCAGCATGGTGGAATTAAACCCAAATCGGGGAATTCAAATCCAAGAACTTGATAATGAGGTTGAGGTTACTCTCCCTGCGGCTAGAAACTCAGAGTCTCTAGAGCAGAATAAAGAGGTTCAACCCATTATATCAAGGAAAAATATACTGGAAACATATGATACTGCTAGTGATGCCGGAAGTAGCGGTAGCAGGAAAATAGTTGGGTATAAATCTGTGCAAATTCCCGTATATGAAGACGAAACTCCAAGCACAAAAATGATGATGAGTCATGAAATGCATTGTCATGCGATAGTTCAGGGAACTATTGATACATACATACGTGCAAAACTATGTTTTCTAGAATATGAAGAATATACTCTGGATGTTCTTGTAGACACAAGAGCAACCAAATGTATTGCAAGGAAGTAGTGCTTTCCACAGGAGCTTTGGAAATCATTGGAGAAACCAATCCTAAATACGGTTGCGGATGAAGGCCAAAGTATGATCACGGATGTGGTAAAGAACGTGGTTGTACTGTTAAACGAGAAAGAATTCGCTCTAAGGGAAGTTTTAATAGTGGATTACTTAGAGGTAGATTTTATTCTCGGAAATAGCTTTCTGCGAGGACAAGCAGAAGTTAGACCTTTTACTCAGGATAACGACCACATTATCCTCGGAGGACATAAAATCCTTATTCTTGTTAAGCCTGAAGTTTCAAAAATCAGAAACGGTTTTAGACCGGTGAGACTGAGGCAAGAAGTAGATCACATTGTTTTCCAGATTTTGGAAAAGGAAAGATGGTGGTTGAAAACTTCTAATGCAGAAAAAGTGGATGAGGCTTGTAATGTTTTCTTTCAAAGACTGTATCCTAGTCATCATATAAACCGGATCGCATGGGATATATCGCAGGAGGTTGACCCCTCTGGTGCATGTCCTGAGAGCATGGATAAATTCAAACATAAGGAGAACATCTTGAAAATTGAAAACAAGAGCCAAGAAAACTCTTTAAGGATTGAAGAACTTGTCAACTCTTTTAAAGAGGAACTTTTTCCATGCTTTGATGATCAACCATTAAATTTATGGGAAAGGAACGGTGTTTATGCTTCACTTGAATTAAAAAGGAAAGATGATAAGATTGTGACCAAACCTTTTCCTTATACTCCCGATACAGAGGAGGAATTCAGTAAGCAAATACTGGAATTGCTGGAAAAGCAATTGATACGCGCCAGTAAAAGTCCACACTCTTCGCCAGCATTCATGGTCATGAATAGAGCTGAGCAATTAAGAGGAAAAGCGCGGATGGTTATCAACTATAGGCAATTGAATGAGAAAACCATTGACGATGCCTATAAGATACCAAACAAATCGGCTTGTTTGAATAAAGCTAGATTTGGAAAAATCTTCTCCAAATTTGATCTAAAGTCAGGATTTCGGTAGATCAAGATGGCGAAGTCAAGTATTCATTTGACGACTTTCACCTGTTCGAAAGGATTGTTTGAATGGATGGTTTTACCTTTTGGACTTAAGCAAGCACCATCAATATTCTAGAGGAAAATGGATCAAGTTTTTGGAGACTTATCCAACTTTTGTATAGTCTATGTTGATGATGTTCTGGTTTTTAGTAAAACCAAGGAAGAACATGTAAATCATCTTAGACTGGTAAGCAAAAGGTTCCTTGATAATGGAATGATTCGATCTGAAAGAAAGATAGAATGGTTTAAGAACAAGGTGAAATTCTTAGGCGTAGAGATAGGTTAAGGAGGTATTCAACTCTAAAAACATATCTCAAAGAAGTTGCTGGATTTTCCAGACATGATGGAAGATAAGCATATGTTACAGCAATTTCTTGGATTACCCAATTACATGCGTGAGTATGTGCCCAATCTCGTTAATGTAATTAATGGCTTAACGCTTAAAGTTAGTGACAAAGTGCCTTGGATTTGGACACTTGAAGACACTAATTGTATTAAGCGGACAAAAGTCTTGACAAAGCAGTTAAAACCATTAAAACTCCCAGATGATGAGGATAAGCTTATTATTGAAAGTGATGCATCTCACTTGTATTGGGGAGGAGTGCTTAAGGCTAAAGGGACTGATAATATTGAACGGATTATTCGATATGCGTCAGGAAAATTCTCTCCTGCTGAAATAAACTATCCAGTTCATGAAAAGGAAGTTTTAGCAGCGATAGAATGTATGGACCGATTTCGATTATTTGTAATCAGTCAGGAATTTACTTTAAGGACAAATTCTAAATATTTAAAAACTTTTATAAAATTGTCTTTAAAGGATGACAAATCTAGATTAACCAGATGGCAAATTTGGTTTGCAGATTATAAAATCAAGTTTGAATATATTTCTGGTAAATCTAACTTTGTTGCGGACTTTTTGTCTAGACATTTCTTTGAAGATTTGCAGGAAAATGACAGACAAGAAGGAAACTGGAAGTCACTTCTCATGCTCCAAGTGTAAACAACGAGGACACTTGAGAAGGAATTGTCCTTTGAAGATCACTTCGACTTCGAAGGTTACTGTAAAAAGGAGAAAACTGCGGATAAGCAAGCGGCTTCTTCTTCTAAGCAGGTTACTGCGGTACAACAGGTTAAAGAAGGAAAGAGTCGAGATTATGACTCTGATACTTTAGAAAGAAGGAATCCACAATTTCAACGATTGAAGGTTGAAACTTCTACGAAGGAAAATACTTATGAAAAGGAAATTATTCCTAAGAAGGAAAAAACTCAGAAGAAAGCAATAGTTTGCTGGTCTTGTAAACAGGAAGGACATGAACGGGCTAATTGTCCACTGTCAAAGACAAAACATTCTGAGGCATCATCGTCAGGTGCTGTAAGTGTGGTGACTCCACACACTCCACAAAAAAAGTGGTTAATTGATGCAGATATTTGTGAGAGGTTTAGTTTTCCAGAAGGCTTAAGACTAACTTCAGCTAGTCAAACACTCTGGGAGAATCTAGAAACCCAAATTAGGATCGCAATGGCGATAGGACAAGGGGAAGTATAGCTGCAGAGGTGTTTAGAGAAGCTAGCAAGAAGGTTAGCATGGCTAGAAACTGATAAACTGTTCTATGAGGATGAAGAGTTCAAAGGAACTGACATACTCTATGCAGTAGGAATTCAAAAGCTTGAGGTAATGAGAAAATGTCATTTGTTTGACATGTTAAAGCTCAAACTCGAGAATTTGAATGATTTAGTAGTGAAATTGGGAAAAACCGACTTGACTAATTTAGTTCAAGGATTATCAGTTTATCCTAATGGCGCTATGGAATTGTTCGTTCCATGGAAAATCTTTAGAAAAGGTTTCTGTAGAGATCTTTTAACTAAAGGATGGATCGATACAATACAAATTGACGTACAGGAAGCAATGGTGGACCCGAATATGCCAGACGTGGTCAAGCAAACGCTCTGTGTATTAAATCGGAAGGTGGACACATTCACTTGCATGATTACTTCCTCATTGCAAGAGAACTATGATGTTCAGCCTGTACAGATATGAGAATTTCTTGTAGGAGAACCATGGTACCGAATTATGTTAAATAGTGAGGTAAAAATGGGTTCTTATACACTAGAAGAAATTCAGAAAAAAGAAGAGGAAGATTGGATCAGATAACACATTGCCAAAATGTTACTGGTGAAATCAAAACTGGAAGAACTCGTGAGAGTAAATGCTACTGTCCATATTCAGAATGGGATCATGGTGGTTATACCAGACAAGTATGTATTAATCCAGGACACTCTGTTTCAACACAATCAGACCCAGTTGAAAACATTATTAGAAGGGTTCGAATTAGCCCATCTACCAAATCAGGCCTTAATGGAAGGTACAATTGATCTTCTAAGGTTGGTCTTAGCCCATGACCAGGAAGCCCAAGAGGATGAATCTCTGAAAGAATTTCTTGATCTGATTGAAACAGATAATTTCAAAGATCAATAAATTCTAGGAGGATGGAAATTTGGACAACCGTAAACGTCCAACACGTATACGCATCGTGTATCAAATAGTGGAACAATACGTGGACATCCAGGATGTTGCTAGCCGAATTCAACGATCCATATTTAAAGAGGCATTAGATGTTGACTTTATAATAAATGTAAAATTTTAGTCGACTGTAATAAAATGTTTGTAAGGCACATGGGAGACATGTGCACCCCAGTGTCATTTTTATTAAAGTTTTATTAAGATTTTAGCTAAAGGTTGTATTTATTTTCTTTTACTTCTTCTTTTGCTAAGTCAAAGTCTTATTTAAGACTTGTTGTACAATTGTTTAAAGCTTTGTACGTTAGCTTAGACTTTTGTAACTTTTGTTTTGTTTCTTTTTTCCGGATTCAATTCTAATTGAAGTCCGGAGCTTCTCTATAAGAAGGAAGCATGTGTATATTTCGAAAAGAGGGAAAATTAATAATATTTTTAGTTTGTGAAAAATTCTCTCAATCTCTTGTCTACTTTTAATTTGTACACTCGAGACAAAGAAAAAGGTTTATTCAAGACGATTAATATCCAGGTATGAATTATTCTGTTAACTGAATTTATGTAATTTTCCTTCCAATTAAATAACTAGGTTGTTTAGTTATTAATTGTAATAATATTTGTTCGACTGGATTCTGGATATAACAAATATTATGTGTTGGGTGTAAATGGTATAATCTTTTAAAAATTATAATTTGTTCCTAAAGAGTCGAAATTCTTGCAAATAAACCCAAACACCTTCTTCTTCTTCCTCCTGCCACGTTAACGCATTCCTCCGCCATTAACATCTTCTCCAACACAGATCTTTCTCCTCCTCATCCTCCCGACATTTCGTCCAGGTATGTGTATCTCCCTTTCGATTTCATATTTCAATTTACAAAGATCTGGGTTATGATTTTGATTTAGCATGGATTGGGTTTGGGTTATGATTTTGATTTAGTTGTTTAGGTTGTTGGGCTATGTTTGATGTAATAGAAGTTGAAAGAAGTGAAATATGTTGAAAATTTGTTTTGGGTATGTGTTCTGGGTATGATGGATCGATTGTAGGTGGAGATGATTGAAAATGTGTTCTAGGTATGATGGATCACTTAAGTGATCTGGTGTATCGCTTAAGCGATCTGGTACGTCTGGTAATGCAGCAGATAATCGCTTAAGCTATCAGGTATGTGGCATAAGATCGCTTAAGCGATCTGCTAATTTGGTGCAGATCGCTGAAGCGATCAGTAAATGACATAAGATCGCTTAAGCAATACACCAGACCATATAAGCGACTATGCAGATTCTTTTTAAAATATTTGAACCCTTAGTACAACATTTAAGAATTTTTTTTTTCTTGCATTACAGGTAGTTGGCTATTATTACACATGGGACAAGTTGTTTGGGTGTTGAATATTTTGGTGAGTGGGTGGAGGAAGAAAGTAGTTGGAAGTGGATTGGGAAGAGCAAAGAAGTTATACCAATTGCTGTGAGCACAGAGGTTAGTTTTGATGAGTTGATTGATGAAATAATTAGAAGAGGTAATTTGAGTTGCTCGCGTAGTGATATAGTTGTGAAGTATGTTTTAAGCAGAGTTCCTGAACATTATAAGGTACCTCCTGCTATATTAAAGTCGGATGAAAGTGTGAAGTTATATATGATTGATGTGGCCGATAATGGTTCGAGGACGATTTTAAGGGTTTCTTTTGTAGAAAAACCGTTGGAAGTTGGTTCAAAGAGGAAGTAGGCGGAGATTTACTTGGTTTTAATTTGAACTACGAGGCCATTGATTTGTTAGTTGAAAAATCAAGAGTAGACGGTGAATTGGGTGGTGAGGAGGACACTGTGGAAGAGGTTGGTGATGGGGGGCAGAATGCAAATGTTGAGGAGGAGGACCTTGTAGATGTTCCCACAGATGTAGAGATTCCTTTAAATACAGATTATGCAGAAAGCGTAGATTGTGAGGAAGAGAACACTATGGTTGTTTATGCAAGTTTAGAGAGGGCAATTGGATGTAGTAGTGAATCAGCTCATGTTTTTATGGATGGATCAGAGTTGCACATAGGGTATTTATTTGACAACAAAAAGGAAGTGGTAAGGAAGCTAAAACTTGTTGCTGTGAGAGGTAATTTTGAGTTCATCACCAAAAAGTCAAATTCATTGGCTGTGACGGTTGCATGTCGTGACCGAAAGTGCAAGTGGCAGGTTTATTGTAGAAGGTTGGCAGAGTCGGAAAAATTTATTCTTAGCACATATACCGTGAGCACACATGTGATTTGGGACATATTTCAGGTGAGCATTGACAAACGTCCGCTGATGTTATTGGACAATTTGTCAAAAGTCGGTTCATTGAAGGGAAATGTCCATCTCCTAAAGACATTTAAAGACTTGTGCGCACAGAGTTGGGATGTGCTGTTAGTTACTGGAAATGCTGGAAAGGGAGACAACATGTACAAGATTTTGTGAGGGGCACGCCGAAGCACGAGTACGCAGTATTAGAAGCGTACCGTTATATGCTTGAGTTGACAAACCAAGGTAGCAAGAAAAATTTGAAGTGGGACAGGAATATGATGTTTAAATATTTTTTTGTTGCTTACGGTTCTGCTATAAGGGGTTTTGTAAACATGAGAAAGGTGTTGGCTGTTGATGGTTGCTTTCTGACGGGAAAGTATGGAGGTACATTGTTGGTGGCCACTGCACAGGACAACGAGAATCTCACATATTCTATTGCATGGTGTGTGGTTGACTCTGAGAATGACAAGTCGTAGACTTAGTTTTTCAGCAATTATGTATGATAATGCCTGACAGTGACGAGTTGTGCATAATATCCAATAAGCACAACTCTATAAAGAAAGGGATTGCCACTATTTACCGTCAAGCACATCACGGATTCTGTATGAGGCACCTTGGTAAGAATATAAAACAAAAGTTTAAGTGTGCTGGCCTCCTTCAGACATACTATATGGCAGCAAAAGCTTATCGGGTTGATGAGTTCGAGGAGCACTTGCAGCAAATCCGAATCAAGGATGATAGAGTTGCTAAGTATCTTGAGCATGATATTGGTTTCAAGCGATAAAGTAGAGCTTACTTTCCTGGAAGAAGGTTTGATGTCATGACCACGAATATAGCGGAGTCTATAAATTCGAAGTTGTTAATAGAAAGAGAGTTTCCAATAGTTGCACTTTTTGATGCAATCCAGAGGACATTGTCACGGTGGTTCCATGAGCGTCGTACGGAGTCAGATAATTTTACTACAACCCTTGTTCCTTCAGCTGAAAAATTATTGCAAGAACATATGGAACTGTCAAATGCACTATTTGCCTATCCTTTTAATGCTCAAGAGTTCACTGTGCACGGCTATGGTCTGGATGCCCTAGTTAACCTTGTTAGTAAAACTTGCAGCTGTAAAGTGCTTGACATTCAACGTTTACCTTGTCCTCATGCACTAGCAACACTGAAACACCAACAGAAGCTGGATTTTGGGTCAAGAATTTACATAAAACTTTGCTCCCCTCTCTATATGGCAGATCACTACATGTTAGCTTATTCAGAAACAATATATCCAGTGCCTTCAGAAGAGCAGTGGGTAGTGCCGCCAGAGTTGGCTGACATTATCATCCATCCGCCATTCAAGAAGACAGTAAAGGGGAGAAAAAGAGTTAAGCGTATTCTATCAGCCTTTGAGGTTCTCCGGAAGATGAATAAGTGCTCAATTTGCAAGCAACCTGGCCACAAGAAAAACAGTTGCCAGAAGTAATCACATGCAGATCCAGAAAATTAGGTTCGAAGAAGGATGAAATTTAGGGAGTTGCGAAGGCCAGGCATTGATGAGTTATTGTTTTCAATTATTGATGTTTTAAATTTTATTGTTACCTTTAATAAATCATTCTTTATATTTCTTGTTACAAGGCCTAAATATTTGTTGGTGATTTTAGTTTTATAATTAAGGTTGTCAAATGAGAAGAAAGTATGGAATAATATGTGTTGGTAATTTTAGTTTGCAAATTCAGGAGAAAAGCTGGAAAAGTTATACTGCCCATGATCGTCTAAGCGACTAAGTATATCGCTTAAGCGACAAAGGGTTTTTCAAACAGGATCGCTTAAACGATATCACGGATCGCTTAAGTGATCATGCACCTGGCAAATATTGATTCTGCCAATCACATGATCGTTAACGATCCACGATCGCTTAATCGACCAAGACAAAAAGACAAGAATCGCTTAAGCGATATCACGGATCGCTTAAGCGATTATGCACCTGGGCAGATTTGATTCTGCCAATCACATGATCGCTTAACGATCCACGATCGCTTAATCACCAAGTGAAAAAGAAAAGAATCGCTTAAGCGATATCTACGATCGTTTAAGCGACCCTGTTTAAACGAAGTCTTTTAGTACGATCGTTAATCGACCAACGAAAAATTTTAAATTTAACAAATACACCCCCACCTACCCACGGTCCAGACTTCGGCCACCACCACCAAATCCTACCGAGAAAGGGCGTTATGATGCACCGCGTCAATCAGGTGGTAGGGCGTCGATATGGCCTTTTTCGACCGGATCACGGCTAGATCTGGCCGTCCACAGACAGAAAAGTCCACATCTGCAAACGGCCAAATATATGGCCATCATTTTCGGTCAACGATGCCCAAGATTTGGCCGTCGTTGACCGTTAATGTCGGCCATTTCTTTGAAAGTCAATGACGACTAGATGTGCCTTTCTGGCCGATCCACAGTGGATCTGGTCGAAAATGTCACATCGATTACCGCATTTCTAGTCTTTATAGCCGTTAGTGGTAGCCGGAATCTAGGAAGTTGGGTGGGTGGGGATGTTTTTGTTAATTTTTAAACTTTTTTAGGTGGTATTAAATAATTAATTCACTTAATGGTCTAAATTAATTAAAAAAATACTAATATTCATAAATAATTAACAAAGAAATATTTTGGGAATAGGATTTGTAATATTTATAGATTCACCAAACGCACCATTTATGTTTTGAACAAAGAAGAACACATTTCTAAGATTCCATGGTTACCTTTGAAATATATAAGACTCATGGTCCACTGAACGAATCGTAAACCTCATATTTTAGCATGACGTAAACATTCTACACCTTATATGTTTCATACTGACATAAAAGACATATTTTAATATAAATAAATACGGTCATAGTCCACTGAACGAATCGTAAACCTTATATGTTTAGTATAGACATAAACATTTTACATCTTATATGTTTCATACTGACATAAAAAACTATATGTTTATATAAATAATAACGGCATAGTCCACTGAACGAATCGTAAACCCCATATGTTTAGCATAGACGTAAACATTCTATACCTTATATGTTTCATACTAACGTAAAAAATTATAGTTTAATATAATATAATACGGTCGTAGTCCACTGAACGAATCGTAAACCCTATATGTTTACATAGACGTAAACATTCTACCCTTATATATTTCATATTGACGTAAAAGAACTATATGTTTAATATAATATAATAACGGTCATAGTCTACTGAACGAATCGTAAACCCTATATGTTTAGCATAGCGTTAATCGCTTAATCGATGCTCTGAAATACAATAAATAATATCTAAATACATAGGATCACTTAAGCGATCTTCTGTTTACGCAGTCGGTTAAGAGATCTGTCTGTACGCTTAAGCGATTCTTTGCTTTTACTCTGGTCGATTATGTCCTCTGTATCGCTTAACGATTCTTTCCTTTACCCTGGTCGCTTAAGCGATCGGTAATCTCTTAAGCAATCTAGTCTGCGACAGATGCCCAGATCGAAAATCACTTAAGCATCCATTTGTATCGCTTAAGCGATTTTCGTAAAAGACTCTTGATCGCTTACGATTTGATCGCTTAAGTGATCTTGGCCAAGGCAGAATGAATTCTGCCCAAATCTATGATCGCTTAAGCGATTTTTGTAAAAGACTTTTGGTCGCTTAAGAGATCTTGTCCGAGGCACATGAATATCTGCCCAGATCTATGATCGCTTAAGCGATTCTTCCAAAAGAGTCTTTGTCGCTTAGCGATTCTTCCAAAAGAGTCTTTGTCGCTTAAGCGATTTGGGATCACTTAAGCGATATTTTCCGGGGCAGAATAACATTTGCCCAGATGGGTATCGCTTGCGATCTTATGTATCGCTTAAGTGATGCTTCGTAATAGACTCTTGGTCACTTAAGCGATTTGAGATCGCTTAAGTGATCATATCTAGAAAAGTCTGGGTCGTTTAAGAGATATATGTGATCAGTCAATCGTAATTGTTTGGTACCATGACATTCTTTAGTTAATTAATTTCAAATGACTGTGATTGGGAAACATTTGTACATCACTCTTTCCCTCCCAAATCCGAAAAGAATTTGTATTGCAAAATTAAGTAATTTATATCAATCTAATCTCACAAATCAAATATAAGAGACTCAATGTAACCTGTTTATCGAAACACAAAATAAAAAATGGCATGGGATGCGGCAAATATCGAAATATTTGGACAAGCTAACCTAGCCCCAACTGTGGTGAATCAATATCACACCAGTACATCACACATTGTGTATACACAAATGAAACAAAACGCTAAAAAACCTTATACCACTGGGTGAACAAATGATCACACCATACATATTAATTCAAACTACTAATGAGATATCTTATATGGACAAAAAACAACATCTCCTAAATGTCAGATCCAATTCTTTACAATGATTCTGCAGGCACAAGGCTTTTGGCTGCCGCAAGAAGAGTCACAACACAACGATCTGGACTTGAGAATTTCCTATACACTGCCTTTAATTTACTTTTTGATGCCAAAGAGTTTAATGTCACTAACACCTTTGCACAATCCCTTTATTGCAGATGCCTCCTCCTGCCAACCAGCCTTTGAGAAGTTTTCGAATTCTGTTTGCTAGCAACCTGTCTGAGATCATTGTTTGGTACCATGCTTTCCCAGCAGCCTTTATTGCAGATGCTTCATCTTGCCAACCAACCTTTGAGAAGTTTCCTCTCATTGTTTGCCAGGAACCTGCAACATTATCCGGCACACACCTGCAAACACGTCAAATTTTGTAAAAAAAAAAAAAAAAAAACACGTAAAAAAGTTACTGAGTGGGTAGGTGAGAAGTTCACTTAGTCCGTCTCTTTCGGTAAAGCTCCATATAAGTATGACACCTGCAGCATCAGCACCATAACCCAAGTATCAACATCAACATCGCATAAACTACAAAATTCAAAGTCCAACTTTCATACCTTTTGATTAGGTTCTGCTCACTCAAAATAGATCCATCTGCCCATGGAAGCAGTCGACAGCCCAGCCTTCCCGACAGTCTCTCATTGTTTCGTCATTCAAGCCGTCTATCGGCGTATTGGTCATGTCAAACTCAATAAATTTCAGGGCATATGCCCCACATTCAGCACTACAATAGGAAGAAGACATTAACATTAGAATAAACTTATAGAACAATTGTATTATGTAAGTTAGTTTTATACAAAATTTACCTTAACTCATTTATTGGGCCGATTGAGCGCTTAATTGGCCACTTTTCGGTTAGTACTTGATCACCCAAGCGCCCAAACATCCCGTTGTCACACAATAGCCGCGGGAACAACCTGGACAATGGCTCCAACTCGACCTCCAACTGCTTGTCTCAACAAATAGTTGGGTTGCAGTCAAAGATCTTCAATAACCCCTCCTCTAGATGCGCAACGACAGCTATCCAGTACATTAGTTTGACGAGGATGATGCAGTACACTCTTTTAACAAAGGCCCAACCGTGGCCATATTTGGGCCGATCTCCCTGTATATATTGCATAATCCTGTCATCAAAATGAAAATCATTAGGGATACAGTCCAACTGTTGTGGGGCCAATCTTTTTTGCTTCGGTCCTTTTGCTGCACCACTAGCAACGACATTTTTAATTAAAGTGCGATATACCAAAACAAGCATTTGGCCAAACGTCACATTGGTGATGGCACAGTCGGGATACAATGGATCACCATCAGTAGTCTGTTGTAGCCTCATCAGTGCCAATATCTCATCGATGTGCTGCATCAAATAAAAACAACAAGATAAGTATGGAAAACATAGGCAAAAATAAGGAAAATTAAGCGAAAATAACTCACCGAGTCCTCAAGCCACGTGCCCATCATCAACAACTTCTCAAACTATTTTCGGGGATAATCCCCTGTCTTATACTTTATATGGACATTACTTCCTGATCCATTGTAATAGGCATAGAAGAGTTTTTTCTTTTCCTCTATTGGCCTATACAAATTGACATTTGAGTCCATTTTCGCTTGCCCACTTCCTCCCCCTTCCTCCATTTTTACATCCTCGCTTCCTTCGCCTCCCACCTTGCCCTCCTCCATTATCACTGACCCACTTCCTCCACCAACCTCCTCAACCTCTTCCATTTCTGGTTCTTCCTCCATTTGTTTCTTAATTTTCTTCTTCTTTATCTGTGTCACTACCATGTAAGGCGATTTCACAAACTTGCTCTTTCGGCTCTCTCTTTTCAACCCAGTTTGCACTTCAACCGCCTTTAATTCTCCACCAACTTCCTCCTCCATTGTACCAATTTCCTCCTCCACTGTACCAACTTTCTCTGCTAGCTTATCCACGTTCTCCTCCACCCTTTTCATGCGCTCTTCCATCTTGTCAAACTTGTCATAAATGGCTGTTGTAAAACTCTCAAACATGCCGTTTATGAGGTCAACCACCTCATTCTCCCGACGTCGATGTCTTGACAAAGCGGTACTTGTTGTACCGGTTTGCTAAGGCATACGAACCTCTTCCTTCCTCTTCTCCTCTTCATCCTCGGGCCTCCCACCGATTGGAGCTTCATCATCCTCGGCATCAACCATGTTGTCAAGCAGTGGCCTGCAACTGCTGTCACATACGTGACCTTTTTTAGGTCCCGTATCAGGCGGTCTATCTGTTCATTCCTTTCATCCTCTAGTGCTTTGAAAGATGTGACATAGTCCCCTTCCGCTTCATCCCCAGTAGCGGTGAGAAAGGGACGGACGACTCCCTGCAATAAGAAACAAAATCAATCAGATTGAAGCGACATTTTAAAGCAACTGCATATTCAAAAGCTTAATCCTTTAATCTTACCCTAGCCGTTTCAATCTTAA
The DNA here is from genome assembly GCF_008641045.1 of Pistacia vera. Lineage (NCBI taxonomy): Eukaryota > Viridiplantae > Streptophyta > Magnoliopsida > Sapindales > Anacardiaceae > Pistacia > Pistacia vera. The sequence goes on along the minus strand of NW_022196157.1, from coordinate 226,902 downwards.
TGTCTATTTGGTCGTAGTCTCAATGGGTACACCTCTTGACATGCCACCGCAACATCCTAGGAAATTGCTATTGCACATCCAAACTATTGCTCCTCCCCCCAGCCTAAGCGAAGACAGGAATGGCCTCATACATTCAAGCCTACATTGTAAAAACACAGTCCATATCATAATTCAAACACATATATTATAAAAAATATAACAAAAAGCTATTAATATTTACCTGCATTGCCCATGGGAAGCCAAACAAATTGTACGTGTTTGGTTTATCCTTCCTGACCCATTGGGTCTGCTTTAATGCAATGTCTAGTTTTTTCAGGCTATTGATGGTTCGCTCAAATGATATCCGTCCCCACGGATAAGAATTAAAGAACTCCAAGTCACTTGCAAACAACAACCAATCATTCTCAACAGCTTTTGTTGAGTCACCAGCCAATAAGATCGAATGTAAAAACAATAGCAAGTACACTTTTATCTTCTCTCCATCATTAAACCGAACTATTTCTAGCTTCTCCTCTAAAACGTGTCCTGTAATAGACTTTGCCCCCTGCAAAACCTTCTTACGAAACCTTTTGGCTCCCGGACTCATCCATATTGCGTCTGCCTTATCTAGCACTTCCCTACATCCTAAGCCCGTCACCAAGGCATACTCCATCATCCCAAACCGTAGTGGCTTTCCGTCCACCATGAACCACATTTCTTTTTTTTTTTTATTGCATTTTATTGAGTGCAGCAACATGTAATGCACTCCCTACCCCCAAAATGCCTTTTTTCCAATTTGTTCCGATTCTTAAAAACTGACCGAAACAAGTGTGACAGAAATCTCTTGCACCATGCCTCATTCCAGCTAAAATGTCCCTTATTCTGTCAAAAACATCCCAACTCGACCTCACCATCACCCTTGTAGGGAAGTAGGGTACCTTCTCATTTATAAGCTCCAACTTGTAGTCTCGACAGTTTACGGTCTGCACAATCTGCACAATCGATATAAGCAAAATGTCAGCAACAAAAATGAACCAAAACAACTAATAAACAAAATATCAGCAACAAAAAATTACCACTGTAGTCGTTTAAGCGATTTCGGATCGCTTAAGAGATCTTGACTCTGCCTCGTGCAAGATCACTTAAGCGATCTGAAATCACTTAAGCGACCAAGAGTAAACTGAAAGAATCTCTTAAGCAATACAAAAGATCGCTTAAGCGATCTTATATCTGTGATTCTGCCTCGACAAGATCGCTTAAGCGATCTAAAATCACTTAAGCGACCAAGAGTAAACTGAATCAATCGCATCATCTGCCCAGATCTAAGATCGCTTAAGCGATCCTTTGTATCGCTTAAGCGATCATGAGTAAAAGAGATTAATCGCTTAAGCGATACAAATGATCGCTTAAGCAACGTTACAAGCAATATTCCTAAAACAAATACGTACCCTTTCTTCGCCGGCCTCCTCCTTGTCGCCTGAATCCTCGGACGACTCCTCCTGGCCTGAATTCTCGCTTGACTCTTCGTCTTCAGAACTGTTTGCCGATTCTTCTCTCTGTTGTTGTGCTGCCGTCGTCTCCTCTGCCTGTGGACCACCTTCACTGATCGGATGATCCACCGGAGCAGCCATTGAACTGCTTGCGCCATCGGAATCTAGGATTCGAAGTGGCATTGGGTTTTCCTCCTGATTGTGAGTGTCAGCCATGGTTTTGGATTGAATTTGGTGTCAAAGTTTGCAGTTTCGATCGAAAATATGGACTGTATCACCAGAAATCGCACATATTCCATTTAGGGTTCAAGAAATCGATCGAAAATCGCGACTGTATTCTATTTAGGGTTCAAGAAATTGATTTTAGGGTGCAAATTTGTAGGTTCGATCGGAAAAAATCGCAATGTCTCCCTTTGTTTCAAGAAATCGCTTTTTGCCCTAATGAATTTCGATTAAGCGAGGTGAATAGGTGGGGCTTGCTTTGATAAATTTCAAATTTTAAAAACTTTCATTATTTATGATTCAGCCCACATATGTTTTAATCTTTTAATTTTAACCCATTTTACGTGTTTAATTAATCCTAACTATGCCACGTCATCTTCTCTAAATTAAAAAAAAAATGAAAAATATTTTCAAGGCCATTTTCTTAAATCGAAACTTGGGATGGCCGGGCAGCTAAATTTTCTTGTTTTGATTTGGTCGAAGTTATAATTGGACTAGGATAGTATATATGTGAATTCAAATATACATAGGAGTGTGTAAATCTTATATCAAGGGAGGCTTAGAAGCATGGTTATACACCAAAGGGTTTGAGAAACATTTATAGAGGGAGTTGAGTGAAACTAGAGAAAATAGACTTTACAGAAATGTATTGTAGAACTGAGTTGAGAGAGTAAGACCAAAGGGTTTAGAATTTTGGTTACTGGGTTAGAATAAAAGCAACAGAACTTAGTATTTTTTCTTAGCGATTTATTGTGGTGGAGAATCTGGAGATAGAACTTTCACGTAGATTTAGTATGTATTTGTGTTCTTATTTTCTTTCTTTTATTGTCTCAATATCTACTTCTAGAGGTAACTACTGGACGTCCTGGTATTAGACATTTATACGCAAGGTGAAGCAGGAATCTATACATATCACCATATATAAGATTTCCTTTGTCTTAACGCGTGTTCATTCCAACTGAAGACAAACATATACGTGCCCACAAAGAAAAAGGTAATTCCACCAAATAAGAATTAGATCTGAACTCTAATTATGCTATTAAAATGATAAGTTTACTATTAGATGGATGATTTTAAAAATTAAATCTCATGGTTTAGATTAAACAGTCAGTAAAATTTATGGGGAAATCCTTCAAATGATTTTATTTAGTAAAACAAGACGTTATATATATATTGTGATCCTAATTAGAGAAAAGCTCATTGAAGACTCACAAGTCCGAGTGACTGTCTATATATATATATGGCATGTGATTTCGGCTTATCATATTATACTCCTCAACACCTCCGTTCATCTTTCTTTGGTAGCCTCGTCTTGGTCTTTCCAGAGAAGTTTGCTTGTCTGACCATTCATGGCTCTAAAGGAAGACAAACAAGTCATTCATCATCATGTGCTAATGGTGGCATTCGCAGCTCAAGGTCACATTAATCCATTGCTTAGATTTGGCAAACGCCTTGTCTCCAAAGGCCTCCATGTCACACTTGCCTGCACCGAAACCACCAAACAACGCATGCTAAAACAATTCACCACCACCACTGACGAGAACAACAACAACAACATCAGCAAAGGCACCGCAAGCCATTCTATTTCTGATATCCAACTTCTGTTTTTCTCTGATGGGTTCGACTTAGACTATGACCGCAAAGCCAATTTAGACCACTACTTTGAAACTCTAGAAAAAGTCGGACCCGTTAACCTCTCAAACCTTATCAAAGAACACTACTATAATAACCATAAGAAACTCTCTTGCATCATCATCAATCCGTTTGTTCCATGGGCGGCTGATGTTGCTGTTAAGCATAAAGTCCCTTGTGCCTTGCTCTGGATCCAACCATGTTCACTCTTTGCTATTTATTATCGTTTTTTAAATAAACTAAACTCTTTTCCCACCTTAGAGAACCCTGACTTAAGTGTTGAGTTACCCGGATTACCACTGTTGTCCACAGAAGATCTGCCTTCATTTGTTCTTCCTTCAAATCCGTTCGGTAGCCTCCTTAAAATATTCTCTGACTTGTTCCAAAACATGAAGAAGCACAACTGGGTATTAGCCAATTCATTCTTTGAGTTAGAGAAAGAAGTCATTGACTCCATGTCTGAGCTTTGTCCAATCCGACCCGTTGGTCCTCTGGTCCCCACTTCGCTACTCGGTGAAGATGAAAAATTCGATGTCGGTGTTGAACTCTGGACACCGGAAAATGCTTGCTTAGAATGGCTAAACAAACAGGCAGTTTCTTCAGTTATTTACGTATCATTCGGTAGCATCATCGTCTTTTCAGCAAAACAAATGGAGGTCATAGCAACAGCTCTAAAGAATAGTAACCATCCGTTCTTATGGGTTGCCAAGCAACCAGAAGTTCCAACAAACCTGACGGTGCAGGAGAATTACCAGATGGGTTCGTCGAAGAAACGAAAGACCAAGGCTTTATAGCATCTGTGGTGTCCCCAAACCAAAGTTTGTGGCCCATCCGGCTATTGCATGTTTCATAACTCATTGCGGGTGGAATTCTATGTCAGAGACAATAGTGCAGGCGTGCCAGTGATCGCATATCCTCAATGGACCGACCAGCCAACGAATGCAAAGCTTGCAACTGATGTTTTTAAGATTGGTCTAAGGATGAGGCCTAACAGTGACGGTATTGTTAGTACAGAGGAAGTGGGAAAATGTATTAAGGAAATCATTAGTGGACCCAAATCAGAAGAGTACAAGAAGAACTTAACGGAATTGAAGGTTGCAGCAAGGAAGGCAGTGGCCGTCGGGGGCTCGTCGGACATGAATATTCAGTGGTTGGTTGATGAGATTAGTAATGGAAATTCTTGTGAAAGTGAAGGTTTACTCAATGACAGACAGCGAGAGGAGAAAATAAGGTTAGGACTTAAGGGTCTATTAGTTTAGTTGTTTTGGTTCACGTAATGGGAAGAGCCCCATCATTGTGAAAATTCAACGCATGTATTATTGAAAAGTTAGAATAATTAAGAGAATGCAGCTATTATCTGAATTGTCTCTTGCTGTAGAATATTAAGAGAAGCAGCTATTCTCTGAATTGTCTCTTGCTGAGAAAATTGTGATCACAAATGAATGACAAGATGTCCATCTCTTATGGTGTAGACATATTGAATCGCCTAAAATAAAAATACAATAAAAGAAAAATGACTGTTGTAACTTGCAAGACCACACTTTGTAAGATTAATACGCGAAATGCCCATGTGTGGATAAAGAAAAGTCAGATTCATGTGAAGAGTTATGAATTATGCAAATGATGACATGACTGCACGCATAAAGCCATTGCGAGTTGTGACAGACCTGCAAATGTGGTAATAATTTACCAGGAGCTGCTCTTTTGCTTTTGTATCCCATCTGCATTGACTTCGTATCTAACCCACCAAGAAGCAAAATTCTCTGGTTTTTCTCAATCCAAGTAAGAAATCTCAGGCATAATCAGCTAGCCTTACGCTCTCATAAACGATTACATATTGCATTCGTTCAATTTCCATCTCTCTCAAATATTCAAGCTTATTATTTATTTCCATGTTCGGTTCAATTTTCATCTCTTCAAAATAATTTCAACCATGACAACTAACCCAAACACACTTCGAAGCAAAAAAAAAAAAAAAAAAAAAAAAAGAAATTATTTGAAGAGTTTAGGGAATTGAGAAAAATAGTTTTGTGATATATGGGGTGTAACAAATGAATAAATGTCCTATTTGGTAATTATTAGTTTGAAAATATATATTTTATAAAAAAATTATTTCTAGGGCTTAGAAAGAAAGTTGATGGGGCTTAAATAACCCCACTCCTTGATTAACTTTATTTAAGCTCAATCTCTGTAAATCCATTTATCTAATTTTTTTTTTTTTTTAAATTATAAATAGAACTCGGATTAAATTTACCGATAACTTCTAACCTTTAAAGTTGAATATCAATGATATTTTAGATTTTAATTTAATCAAATCTTAATTCTCATTATTACAAACCAGATTAATCTTAACTTTATTTTCATATTTGGGTTAAGGACGGACGTCCATCCTTAACCCAAATATGAAAATAAAATTAAAAAAACTTTGGGGACGGCCATCCACTTATATTTGGATGGTCCATCCTTAACCCAAATATGAAAATAAAATTAAAAAACTTTGGGACGGCCATCCACTTATATTTGGATGGGCGTCCGTACCCGTCCTTTATTTTTCATTTTAAGTAGTATTTACTTATCTTCAACATTTTGTTGTAGGAAAAGAAGCTCTCAGAAGACAACGTGAAGGACTTGTCAAGCGATTTGCAGGTAAGTTAGTGCTTGCTTTTGTGTACCATGTTGTTTAGGGCGCTTTGGACTTGGACTGAAGTCTAGGGCACTGCCCAAATGAAGTCTGAGCTAAGCACATAAAAAAATTCATTGACCTTGCATAATTTCTCTTTTATCAGATAACACCGTCCATACTCCTTGGCCCTTTCCTTCATATCCCTATCCTTGTCAGCTATCTTCATCCTAGCATAATCTAGCTGGTCAGCTCCCGGCGGGTGCTTTCCCATCACGTAACCGTATACCCACGATAACAACGTTATCGCAGTCACGCCACACCCGTCGGAGAACAAGAACCTAGCAGCAGCCAAGAAAGTCACTATCCCAGCAGGGACCAGAATTGGACTGAACAGGACTAGTACTGGAGTAGCCAAAATCAGAGTTATCACTGTCCCGGTTATGGTTAAACCTGCTAAGAATAACAGTGATGCACCTATTGTGGCTGCCGTCAAAAACTTCACCATCAGGTATAAGGTTGGTGCTCTGTCGTAGAACTCCTGGGTGCTCATGGACCTTGGACGATCAGACATGATGGACGATTGTAACTGTTGATGATCACGAAATGGGAAAGAAATATGAAAAAGATTGTGAGAGATGGAGCAAAGAGTAATGGTGATATAAGGAGGTGAGTGAGAGGAACGTGGCGGAAGAAGGAAATGTAATATTTTATCGTGATGTGCATTGTTAATGGACGGGGGTCCATTCATTATGGACGACCGTCCAAATGTAAGGGACGATTCATGGACGGGCATCTCCAAAGTTTTTTTTTTTNCCCCCCCCCCCCCCCCCCCCCCCCCCCCCCCCCAAAAAAAAAAAAATCAAAACTCCCAACATCGTTGACCGCAATTGCAGACCGATCGTCGCAGCCTTTCCCTTATGTTTTTGTGTTTTGTTGCACCTTTCCAACTAAATTCCGACACCTTGTCGAGGTGCAATCGAGTTGAAAAGTAAGGGGTTTTGGTGAAGAGAATAAGAGGATGCTAATGGTGGTGTTGGGGAGGTCCAATGGTGCAAGAATCAAGCCAGATTTTTGGCTTGGCCGGGATCTCCTCTGGGGTTTATTTAAGAGAAATTTGAGATTTAGGAGTTATTTTGAGAGAAAAGTAACGGTGTTAATTTAAGGGTGAGAATCTACAATTTATGAAATCATGGGTGTGGACTTGCAGATTTGCCAAACCTTGGGTGGGAAAATGTCGTTTACTCTTATTTTATTATTAAATTTAGAAAGAATGTAAAAAATGGGGGTTTACCTGTAATAATGAGACTAGCGGGTGCTCAGCCAAGCCTATGGGGCTGTAGGATAAATAACCCTATTATTACTTAATAAATATAGTAAAAAAGGAGAGATGAAAGAAATTGAATAGTTGGTTACATAAACGTCATGGATGATGTTCTAGAACTAGAATCATACCATTGTTTTTATCGTGAGATGATATTGACATTGATTTTTATTACTATCTTATCATATTTTCTTTTTTTGGGTATAAAAATGGAACCATCACAGGTCACATCGACTTGGGTGGGTCAGGACTCAGGGTGGAGGAGCCAAACATGACCATTAATGTCTCTCTCTGCGCGTGGCGTGGGCAGCCTGAGCCACAATTTTACTTGAAACAAAACAAAAAAGGTAGTACATAATTGATTCTAGAACCACATCCAAAAAATCTAACCAATAGAATATACTTGGCATATTAATTTTTATTATTATGAAATTTAAGAGATTGGATTAATTCTGCGATTTTTGAAGTATTTTTTTTTTTTCATATACTATGTTGTCATATATAATCTTAAATGTGTCATAGAGTTTGGGTTAGGTTATCCCTGAACCTAATCTTTACTCTTTAGAATGAGTGGGGTAATGTTATTGATAAGATTCTGTTCTCTATTACCTAATATGCCCTATAATTCATAATTGATGTGAGATTTTTAATTTTTAAGTTAAATCTCAACAATCTCCACTAAAATAATTAAAAGTGCTGCATATATTTATAAAAACAAGCATGGTGTTAAAACCATCATTGGATGGTCGAATAATCAACTAAGACTCTTGAGTATATTACTCAAGAAATTATGAATTTGATTCATCTCGACCCCTAATAATGGTGGCCATTAGAGATTTACCCGATCGTTAATTTTAGAGTTTGGTCAAGTTGACTCGGACACCCTCGACCAAAAAATAAGATAAAATAAAATAAAAAATAATGGTGCTGAACTAGGATTCATGATATAAAAGAAATTCCAAATGTCAACAGTTTTGCTTCAACCATATAGAGTAATACTACATTTACATCACCTACTACATCATTTTCATTACATCATCACCATTTTACTAATAATTATTTTATTATAATATTAAAAATTCAAAATAATTAAAAATAATTAAAAATTTGTGTGGATGTGGGATATGTCATATCATGGTGTAATGAAAATGGTGTAATGAATGGTGTAAATGTAGCATTACTCAACCATATATTGGAAAATTTGGACACAAAGATCTTGAACAAGAATATCCTCCATCCACGAGGGTTTGAAAATTAAAGCTAAGAAAATAGAAAGACTCATTAATTGTATCTCAAAATTTCTCTTTTGCATTTAAAAATATACCTGAATACTGTTTACAGAAAAATACATAAAAGAACATATTTTATGGACAAGAAAGTAGCTTGAGTCGATAACTTAACGAAGTAATTAAGCAAAGGCATACTAAGAACCTATTTAGGAGTTGATTCATCGCCGTGTTTCTTGTATTCGTCACAGTTGAGGCTTAATCCCCCTTGTTGTTGTAAACACAAAGTTCTTTGAGAATGTCTTTCAGAAATTGCTGCAAAGATAAAAGGTCAGAACAAAATCCTGAAAAAACAAAAATAAAGATTCATTTTAAATGGCTGGCATACCGCAAAGTTATTTGTTTATTTTTAGTTAAAATGACAGTAAATGGCATAAAAAACTCAAGCCAGCATCTAAAAGTTATGTATAATCAAACGATCAAAATACATACTTCAGGTTGATCTGTCTCTTGAATTAGTTGTCGTAAAGTCCAATTGGATTGCCTTTCAAAGAGCTTAAACATAATATCTTCCATCTCTCCACGGTCCCTTCTTGTTCTTTTCACTGCGGATGCTTTAGCCGGGGCTTTCTTTGAGAAATAATAAATATTTCTATAAAATTATCAAAAACCTTTAAAGGAACCTCTTAATAGAAAGATTTTTTAGGGGTGTTCGGTTCTGGGTATCCTACATTTTTTGAAAGAACTGGAACCGACGGTTCCTTGAAATTTGGAACCAAAACTAGAACCGATGGTTCCAGTTCCTAGGTACCCAGAACCGGAACCTATAACAACGGTTCCGGTTCTGGTTTTGGGTACCTTATAAAATTACATGACCCCCCCAAAATTTTTAAAATGGTAAAAAAACCTTTAAAAACTTACAAATACCCCCCCACCTGACACTTGTTAATAAAAATAAAATTACAAATTATAAATTTAAAATTACAAACTCTATTACTTTGTAAAGGTAGATTCTCAAAAGTCAAACTAACTTACTTTAAATGTTATGAAATACATATATAAATGCATTCACATTAGTTTTTTTACGAAAGTTTTTATTAACCCCCCTACTCTTTAATTTTATTTTATATTAATCTCAGTTTTCGGTTCCGGTTCTGGTTCTTAACTATAGGAGCTGAAACCGAAACTGCACAGTAACGGTTCCAAAAATTTGGAACCAAAACCGCACAGTAACGGTTTCAAAAATTTGGAACCGGAACCTATCCGTTGACAGGCGATTCCGGGTAGAAACCGAAACTAAACCCTGGGTACCCGTCGATTCCAGTTCCAACCATTTCTTTTGAACACCCCTAAGATTTTTATAGTTCCTAAAAGTCATTAAGGCGTTTGAGATGCAAATGAAATTTACCCATTATATTATTACCGGTAATTCACAACAAACCCCCATAGGTTTGATCTAATTTTTGAGCACCTGCTAATTTCATTATTTTATAGGGAGTAAACGATATTTTCCCACCCAAGGTTTGGCAAATCTCCAAGTTCCCACCCATAGTTTCATCAATTGTTGATTCTCACCCTTTAAATTAACAAAAAACTGTTAAATCCAATAGTTAAAAGGATAAAATGGTCATTTCAAAATAACCCTTGACTTCTCACATTCACCACACCAATTTTTTTTGAAATAACCCTTGAGTTCTCAAATTCACCCCACCGGCGATTTCAGGTCATTCTGGTTTGTTGCCGACACAGTCAACCCCTCCTGATACCACCATTACAATCCCCTCAACCCTCACATTAAAACCCCCTAACCTCTTCGCCTGATTGAACCCCCCAATCGCCAGCCACCGCTCTTAGTTTTAGTCGGCATTTCATCCAAATTTTGGCAGGTCTCGATATAAAAAACCACCCCCAACACCACCAATAGCAACACCTGCTTACCCCCCCCCCCCCCCCCCCCCCCCAAAAAAAAAAAAAAAAATCAAAACCTCAACATCGCAGACCGATCGCCGCAGCCTCTCCCTTAGGTTTTTGTGTTTTGTCGTGCCTTTCCAACTAAATTCCGACACCTTGTGAGGTGCAATCGATGGAAAAGTTCGGGTTTTTGGTGAAGAGGATAGGGGATGCTGATGGTGATGGTGATGGTGATGTTTAGGGGTCCAATAGTACCGAAATCAAGCCAGATTTTTGGCTTGGCCAGGATCTCCTTTGGGGGTTATTTGAGAGAAATTTGAGATATAGGGGTTATTTTGAGAGAAAAGTAATGGTGTTAATTTAAGGGTGAGAATCTACAATTTATGAAACCATGGGTGGGAACTTGCAGATATGCCAAACCTTGGGTGGGAAAATGTCGTTTACTCTTATTTTATTATTAAATTTAGAAGGAATGTAAAAAATGGGGGTTTACGTGTAATGGTGAAATAGCGGGTATGAAGCCCATGGGGCTGTAGGTAAATAACCCTACTATTACTTAATAAATATAGCAAAAGGAGAGATGAAAAGAAATTGAATAGTTGGTTACATAAACGTCATGGATGATGTTCTAGAACTAGAATCATACCATTGTTTTTATCGTGAGATGATATTGACATTGATTTTTATTACTATTTTACATATTTTCTTTTTTTGGGTATAAAAATGGAACCATCACAGGTCACATCCAGGAGTCAGGGTGGAGGAGCCAAACATGACCATTAATGTCTCTCTCTGTGCGTGGCGTGGGCAGCCTGAGCCACAATTTTACTTGAAACAAAACGAAAAAGGTCGTAAATAATATTGATTCTAGAACCACATCCAAATAAAATCTAACCAATAGAATATAGTTGGCATATTAATTTTTATTATTATGAAATTGAAAAACTTAAAAGATTGGATTAATTCTGAGATTTTTAAAAGTTTTTTTTTTTTTTTTTCATATACTATGTTGTCATGTATAATCTTAAATGTGTCTTAGAGTTTGAGTTAGGTTATCCCTGAGCCTAATCTTTATTCTTTAGACTGAGTGGGGTAATGTTATTAATACAATAAAGCTAAGGACACCGAAAAACCTGCACCAAAATTTTGTACCGGCTTACGTGTAACACACCTCTAATTTTTTAATAATTTTTTTTCTAGTGAACAGCCGTCCATCAAATTTGGACAACCGTTCACTCACATGGACGGGCGTCCATAAATAAAATATAATAAACATTTTTTATAAACATTTGGGACGACTGTCCATCTGTTATGGACGGGCGTCCATTACGTTTGGACGGGCGTCCATTATGAATGGACGCCCGTCCCTTATGTTTGGACGGGCGTCCATTACGCTTCTCTTCTTCTTCTTCTTCTTCTTCTCTGATCATCTAATAACTGCCCACGACTTTTAACTAATCAGACTTTTAAGTAAATGCATGCAGATATGCATATGGACCTGTACATCTCCATACTCAATACTGATTAAGGCAAGAATACATTATTATTATTATTATTATTATTATTATTATCATCATTAGAATTGGAAGCGCTATCTTCCTTGGCCTTCACTTGCGCCTCAGAAACAGAAGCTCCTAAAGCTCTCTCCTTTGTGTTGTTTTTTGAAAGAAGGAGACTTCTATGGCGAGGAGCTTTTGACCTGGGCACTGGAACCCAAATCTAGCATTAACCTCCCATCCTCTACCTGGACGATGAAGGCTATGAGAGAGGTTCAGGCTTTTGTTCTGTCGCTGAAGAGTTAAAATTTGCGGCCACTCGATTCAGGCGCCTTCACAGTAGACAGGTTCAGCACACCTTCAAGTTCTACTCATAACAGTGGAGGACATGGGTCGCATGCTTCATCCAAGCTGCATGGCGCCGTTATTCCAAGAGAAAGAAAATGGAACATTTCCGAAAGGAAGAAGAAGAAGCAGTATCATGTTTAGAATTTTTTATTTTTTATTTTTTATTTTTTTTATTTTTTTATTTTTTTATTTTTTTATTTTTTTATTTTTTTTAAGTATGGACGGCCGTCCATAACAGATGGATAGTTGTCCCAAATGTTTATAATTTTTTTTTTTTAATATTTGGGTGAAGGACAGGCGTCCATTATTTGTGGGCGTCCGTCCAAAATTAATGGACGATCGTCCATAATGGATGGACGGCCGTCCCTAATGTTTTACAAATTTTTTAATCGTATTTTAATCAGGGACGGACGTCCTTTAAATGGGGATGTCTGTCCCTTGTATATGGATGCCCGTCTATATAATATGAATGAGCGTCCATGTGAGTGAACGGCCGTCCAAATGTGATAGACGGCCGTTCACTAGAAAAAAATTGTAAAAAAATTCAGACGCGCGTTACACGTTGGCCAGTACAGAAATTCGGTACAACTTTTTCAGTATCCGTAGTGTTATTATTATTGATAAGATTTTGTTCTCCATTACCTAATATGCCCTATAATTCATAATTGATGTGAGATTTTTAATTTTGAAGTTAAATCTCAACAATCCCCACTAAAATAATTAAAAGTGTCCTAAACAAACATAGTAGTGTTGAAACCACCATTGGGTGACCGAGTGGTCAATTAAGACTCTTGGGTATATTACTCAAGAAATTATGAGTTCGATTCACCTCGGTCCCTAATAATGGTGGTCATTAGAGACTTACCCGATTGTTACTTCGGAGCTTAGTCAAGTTGACCCATACAACCCCGGCCAAAAAAAAAAACATAATAGTGCTGAACTAGGATTCATGATATAAAACAAATTGCAAATGTCAACAGTTTTGCTTCAACCATATATTGCAAAATTTGGACACAAAGATCTTGAACAAGAATATCCTCCATCCACGAGGGTTTGAAAATTAAAGCTAAGAAAATAGAAAGACTCATTGTTTGTATCTCAAAATTTCTCTTTTGCATTTGAAAATGTCTTTGAGAAATAATAAATATTTCTATAAAATTATCAAAACCTTTAAGGAACCTCTAATAGAAAGATTTTTTAGGGGTGTTCGGTTCTGGGTATCCTACATTTTTTGAAAGAACTGGAACCGACGGTTCCTTGAAATTGGAACCAAAACTAGAACCGATGGTTCCAGTTCCTAGGTACCCAGAACCGAACCTATAACAACGGTTCCGGTTCGGTTTGGGTACCTTAAAATTACATGACCCCCCCAAAATTTTTAAAATGGTAAAAAACCTTTAAAAACTTACAAATACCCCCCCCCTGACACTTGTTAATAAAAATAAAATTACAATTAAAATTTAAATTACAACTCTATTACTTTGTAAAGGTAGATTCTCAAGTCAAACTAACTTACTTTAAATGTTATGAAACATATATAAATGCATTCACATTAGTTTTTTTACGAAAGTTTTTATTAACCCCCCCTACTCTTTAATTTTATTTTATATTTAATCAGTTTTCGTGTTCCGGTTCTGGTTCTTAACTTAGGACTGAAACCGACACTGCACAGTAACGGTTCCAAAAATTTGGAACCAAACCGCACAGTACCGGTTTCAAAAATTTGGAACCGAACCTATCCGTTGACAGGCGTTCCGGTAGAAACCGAAACTAAACCCTGGGTACCCTCGATTCCAGTTCCAACCATTTCTTTGAACACCCCTAAGATTTTTATAGTTTCCTAAAAGTCATTAAGGCGTTTGAAGCAAATGAAATTTACCCATTATATTATTACCGGTAATTCACAACAAACCCCCATAGTTTGATCTAATTTTTGAGCACCTGCTAATTTCATTATTTTATAGGGAGTAAACGATATTTTCCCACCCAAGGTTTGGCAATCTCCAAGTTCCCACCCATAGTTTCATCAATTGTTGATTCTCACCCTTTAAATTAACAAAAAAACTGTTAAATCCAATAGTTAAAGGATAAAATGGTCATTTCAAAATAACCCTTGACTTCTCACATTCACCACACCATTTTTTTGAAATAACCCTTGAGTTCTCAAATTCACCCCACCGGCGATTTCAGGTCATTCGGTTTGTTGCCGACACAGTCAACCCCTCCTGATACCACCATTACAATCCCCTCAACCCTCACATTAAAACCCCCTAACCTCTTCGCCTGATTGAACCCCCCAATCGCCAGCCACCGCTCTTAGTTTTAGTCGGCATTTCATCCAAATTTTGGCAGGTCTCGATATAAAAAACCACCCCCAACACCACCAATAGCAACACTGCTTCCCCCCCCCCCCCCCCCCCCCCCCCAAAAAAAAAAAAAAAATCAAAAACCCTCAACATCGCAGACCGATCGCCGCAGCCTCTCCCTTAGGTTTTTGTGTTTTGTCGTGCCTTTCCAACTAAATTCCGACACCTTGTGAGGTGCAATCGAGTGGAAAAGTTCGGGTTTTTGGTGAAGAGGATAGGGGATGCTGATGGTGATGGTGATGGTGATGTTTAGGAGGTCCAATAGTACCGAAATCACCCAATTTTGGCTTGGCCAGGATCTCCTTTGGGGTTATTTGAGAGAAATTTGAGATATAGGGGTTATTTTGAGAGAAAAGTAATGGTGTTAATTTAAGGGTAGACTACAATTTATGAAACCATGGTGGGAACTTGCAGATATGCCAAACCTTGGGTGGGAAAATGTCGTTTACTCTATTTATTATTAAATTTAGAAGGAATGTAAAAAGATGGGGCTGTAGGATAAATAACCCTATTATTACTTAATAAATATAGTAAAAAAGGAGAGATGAAAGAAATTGAATAGTTGGTTACATAAACGTCATGGATGATGTTCTAGAACTAGAATCATACCATTGTTTTTATCGTGAGATGATATTGACATTGATTTTTATTACTATATTATCATATTTTCTTTTTTTGGGTATAAAAATGGAACCATCACAGGTCACATCGACTTGGGTGGGTCAGGACTCAGGGTGGAGGAGCCAAACATGACCATTAATGTCTCTCTCTGCGCGTGGCGTGGGCAGCCTGAGCCACAATTTTACTTGAAACAAAACAAAAAAGGTAGTACATAATTGATTCTAGAACCACATCCAAAAAATCTAACCAATAGAATATACTTGGCATATTAATTTTTATTATTATGAAATTTAAGAGATTGGATTAATTCTGCGATTTTTGAAGTATTTTTTTTTTTTCATATACTATGTTGTCATATATAATCTTAAATGTGTCATAGAGTTTGGGTTAGGTTATCCCTGAACCTAATCTTTACTCTTTAGAATGAGTGGGGTAATGTTATTGATAAGATTCTGTTCTCTATTACCTAATATGCCCTATAATTCATAATTGATGTGAGATTTTTAATTTTTAAGTTAAATCTCAACAATCTCCACTAAAATAATTAAAAGTGCTGCATATATTTATAAAAACAAGCATGGTGTTAAAACCATCATTGGATGGTCGAATAATCAACTAAGACTCTTGAGTATATTACTCAAGAAATTATGAATTTGATTCATCTCGACCCCTAATAATGGTGGCCATTAGAGATTTACCCGATCGTTAATTTTAGAGTTTGGTCAAGTTGACTCGGACACCCTCGACCAAAAAATAAGATAAAATAAAATAAAAAATAATGGTGCTGAACTAGGATTCATGATATAAAAGAAATTCCAAATGTCAACAGTTTTGCTTCAACCATATAGAGTAATACTACATTTACATCACCTACTACATCATTTTCATTACATCATCACCATTTTACTAATAATTATTTTATTATAATATTAAAAATTCAAAATAATTAAAAATAATTAAAAATTTGTGTGGATGTGGGATATGTCATATCATGGTGTAATGAAAATGGTGTAATGAATGGTGTAAATGTAGCATTACTCAACCATATATTGGAAAATTTGGACACAAAGATCTTGAACAAGAATATCCTCCATCCACGAGGGTTTGAAAATTAAAGCTAAGAAAATAGAAAGACTCATTAATTGTATCTCAAAATTTCTCTTTTGCATTTAAAAATATACCTGAATACTGTTTACAGAAAAATACATAAAAGAACATATTTTATGGACAAGAAAGTAGCTTGAGTCGATAACTTAACGAAGTAATTAAGCAAAGGCATACTAAGAACCTATTTAGGAGTTGATTCATCGCCGTGTTTCTTGTATTCGTCACAGTTGAGGCTTAATCCCCCTTGTTGTTGTAAACACAAAGTTCTTTGAGAATGTCTTTCAGAAATTGCTGCAAAGATAAAAGTCAGAACAAAATCCTGAAAAAACAAAAATAAAAGTTCATTTTAAACGGCTGGCATACCGCAAAGTTATTTATTTATTTTTAGTTAAAATGACAGTAAATGGCATAAAAAACTCAAGCCAGCATCTAAAAGTTATGCATAATCAAACGATCAAAATACATACTTCAGGTTGATCTGTCTCTTGAATTAGTTGTCGTAAAGTCCAATTGGATTGCCTTTCAAAGAGCTTAAACATAATATCTTCCATCTCTCCACGGTCCCTTCTTGTTCTTTTCACTTCAGACGCTTTAGCCGGGGCTTTCTTCTTTTCCTATTGCAAACAAAGCAGCTCCCTTTAGATATATTCTGTGTCGCAAATGTATTCAGAAGAAGAAAAAAAAGCTGAGAAAAGGAAAAACAGAAAAACACAATTCTGTTGAACATTAAAAGTTAGCCAAAATTACAGTAAATCCAAGAGGAATCATCATCCCTGGCATAGGTCGCATATGACTTCCAGTGTCATTATCAATGACCTGAAAAAAAACAAGGAGAAGATCAAAGAAACAAGGGAAACTTTTGAGTACATTACCAATGAGAAGTTCCAGTACAAATACAAAGAAATGAATAAGAGAACCTGTATCTGTCTACTTTTGGTCGTATACTTTTTTGTTCGTTCACGGCAGAGTTTTCCATAGTTTTCCATGTTTTCATGAAGAGGTCTCATGTCCAACTTCAATATGTTTCCCTCATAAGAAATCTTCCCTGAAATGCAAAAGGATTTTACACCTAGTACATTCTTGAGCTTAACTTCTAATATCTTTTAAAGAAACATCAAAAACAGAAAATGTTAATCAAAGCAATGCGAGTTAGTAATTAAATACATTGACCAAATGCACATGAAAAAAAGAAAATGCACAACCCCAAAAGGGAAACTGAATTTTGGTCTTGATATTTATCTTAATGGGGCACTCAAAAACTGTATAGAGTGTAAATTCCTAATACAAACAATATAAGAAAAAAGAGTTTTATGTTGCAGAATCGATAATTATAATTAGATAGACAATCATAAACTTTGAATGAACCAATAGAATGATGTGTGTGCTCGAAAGGAGGAGGTATAAAATTGGCATTCATGTACAGTCTGTCAAGAGACATTGTGATTATAGATAATGGTAACTGAATTTTGTAGCTTAGCAAGAAGATGCAGCTAGGATTATTGAAGGTTATTAAAATACTGAAACCGAGGAAATGAGAGAAAAAGTTGGTATCACATTATCTGGTTGAGTAGTTGTATAACAATTCTTGTTAATGTCAGTGTTGTTTACAGGAATTCAGTCTAAAAGTTATCATAGCTTCCAAAGAAATTGAAAAGTTTAGAGAGGTCTTCGCCCACAAAGTGATACTATTAAAGAGGTCGTGGCTGTGAACTACTGATAGTTAAACTAAAGAAAATTAAACTTCACAAAAATACTGAAACTGGGTAAAAAAAAGATTGTGGTAAGCGAAGCGTATTAATGAACTGCTATAGAAGTAATACCAGAACAAAAGCACCATGGTTACCTTGTGTGGACTCGGAAAATGCACACATTGGAACAACTTCAGACTTGTCCATTCCATAATGTTTGGGTGCAAATCCAGATTCAGGGCCAATCAATTCCATAGAGAACTCATTATCTTTCAAATTATTCGCCTAAGACGGTTGAGAATAAAAGGATATAAATATTACTGCTATAGCTTATAACATATATCTAAAATCAATGAGACAAACATTTCAACAATTCTTTGAACTGAATGATTCAAGCTCTAAAATGGCCACACCTTTTTGTTCTCTTTTTACTACTGTTTTGTTTTATGAGCCTCTTATACTTGCAACTGTTACACTGAGAGAGCATAAATGCACAGCGCCATGAAAGTAAAAAAATTAACCCAAATCCAGTAAATCTAGAGACCAATAAAACGCGCCCCCCCACCCCCCCCCCCCCCCCCCCCCCACCACCCCCAAAAAAAAAAACAAGAAACTCAGTGTAAAGTTCACTTCCGAATGCTGTTATTTGTCCCACCTAGAGAAAGAAACCACACCTCCGGAACACAGCCTGCAACAAAAAAAAAGTCTTCAAAATCACCATGCAACTGTCTCTTAATAACCCTGAGAGCGGTTTTGTCATCCGGGCCGGGGGGTCGATGGAGATGAAAGTTTGGCAACATGGCGAGAAGAGCCATCGGAAAAGGCTGAAAGAGCGAGAGACCAATGCAGGACATTTCATTAGAGCATTGTTCGTTCTGCCGCCTTGTATCAACAACTCCACCATAACGGTATTGCGATGATTGGCGGGTTCGTCCTATAGAGATGAGGGTGAAATGCAAAAAATGAAAAGTAATAAGACGGTTCTTGGAGTGTTTTTTCTGTTTAGGGTGTGTTGTGCTGGTATCTCATGGATCAAATGGAATCTATTAGTTGTTCTGTTGTGTGTTTTATTGATATACAAGTACTTTAAATCCTCTCAAACTGTTTTCAGAGACACCTCGTTTTCAAGAGTTTGGGGATCCGTATTTTTTTTTTTTTTTCTTTTCTTTGATCCTTTTTTACTTTTAGAGGTTAATTTATTTTTGGGCCAACTTACTTAATTTAGTCATTTTTCAAACTACAGCCCTACGAAGTTATTAAAATCGATGCTCGATGTTTGGCACCTGATCGACCGTTTCACCTACGTTCATGACGATGGTAAAATTCTGGCAAGTGATTCGATAAGAACTCTTGTATGTTACTCAAGGTCTTATTTCAAGTCTTTTTCTCGATTGTAATAGGGATAATCACTGAATTTCAAACTGGTTATTTCAGAATCCTGAAAGATTGTTGAGATGCGTAAACTGATCTGGATATTCTCTCCTAAAATAAAAATAAAATTACAGTTGAACACTGTCTTTATAAACTATCACCTTCACAAAGTTGCCCGTTTACTTTTTTGTTACCATACAGTGTTTTATTGAATTATCACCACTGGATACGATGATAAAAGAGCAAGATTCTGAGCTCTCCCGTTTGAGTCCCTACGGGCTTTAATAGGGGTGACCACGGGGCTTACTTGGTTGTCAACTTCAAAGTTTCGAGGATGTTGAGATACACACAATTGACCCCACATCCTCGTAAAAAAAAAAAAAAAGTTTTACTTTATTGTAATAATGGCTTCTCAGGGGAATGAATTCACCCAAGGTTTGAAATCTGATTTCGAAAGCTCAGTACCGATTCCCAGGATTGTAAAAATTTCACATGATTCAGTTCTATATATTCCAATTGTCACAATGTGTATGCCTAATGGGTTGCCTATATCAAGCATTAGACGTGAAGCAGTGACATGCCCCCACTCTTTGATCTGATATTTCATATAACCTGAGACAAACAAGCAAGATGTTCAAAACCTCATACTTATATTGCTGCTGACTTCTTCTATGTCCAGTTTGAACCTTGAATTTAATTAATATAAACATTTTAAGGAAATTTAAAAATCAATCTCATAGGTCAGTTCAGCATAAAGCAAGTCATGGGAATCGGGCACTAATATTTTTGAAAATTAACCTTTCAACTGCGCTCATCGGCTAGCCTGGCATGGCTGGCTTTGTTATTACACATCAATTCATGCCTAAAGTCGATTTAACCTAACTCGTTCAAGGAAAGCACGGTGAAGAAGCAAACTTAAAAATGCTGAATATACAATGATTGCTGAAGATGACTTATATTCAAACAAGTTACAGATCTCCAATGCTTCATCTCAAGCAGAAGTCATAGATAGTCGACAAATATGGTAGAATTCATACATGGTAGTTACAAAATTCATTGTAAGACGGTCAATCCGTTGGGATTTATACTGGAACGATCAGAGCGTTGCTTCGACAGTATTTGCTTCTCTCTTTCCGCCTGAAGTGATCGGCACAATGATTCAGTTTTTCTTTCTGATTTTGGATTTTTCAATTGTTTCTTCATTCTCTCACGCTGGTTGGACAAAGAAGAGTTTTAAGTACTATAATTTAACAATAAGATATATAAGCATAACTCAACCCAGGGGGGAAAGTAGGAAAAAGATGTGATAGTGTATGTCAGCGAACCAATTAGAAACAATAGTCCATGATTGCCCTGTTCATGCAGAAAGACCAACGATGGTGGCAAGAAGAACCACCTCAGACAAGACTTGTCGTCGTTAAAAGGAATTAATAGCATAAAATCAGTGCAACAAACTTCAATGGCAACGATAACAGAAGTTTTCTCCAACAATTTCTGCACTCATTACATGAAGCTTAAGCACGAGGGATAGTGTTATATGGCATAGATATTCTAAAAGGGAAAAAATTACTTTTTAAAAATCCAAGCCCAATGGTCCTAGCATATAGAGGGCAGATGGTCTTGGGTGGGAGGGGTGTTCAGGGTTCAGTCTTTACAGTAAAGGGAAAAAGAGAAAGATAAGATCAAGAAAAGCAAAAAACACTACCTCCTCAACAAGTTCTATAAGTGTAACATTGATTTCTCACATTTGCTCTTCAAGAATACATTTTCCTTCTTCAGTTCCTTGATGATTTTGCCATCTAGTGTTTCCGTACAAAGAAATAAAAATGGTACATAGCATCATGCAATCATGAAAACCAAGCTTAAATCTATATCTAATCTTTAAAAAAGTAAAATTTTACCTTTTCAATCTCTTGCTTAATGTTTCGAAGACCTCATTGCTCTTAACAATGCATCCTGCAGAGTCAAGCTATTTACTTCGGGCACAAGTAACCCAATAATTCTTTGATAACTTTACTATATCTACTAATTAAGAGACTGCTTACACATGCACAGTAGATACTAATGAGACCAGAGACCATGCCTAAATTGAATTAATGTGAAATGTGGTACAATATCCCATGACTACCTGAACAAGCACTTGGATTAAATCCATCTCTAACTCAAAAGAAAAAATGATTCTGCACCATGCTAAGAAGTCAGAAACCAACCCTGCATTATACAGTCATGTGGACAAATTTCAAAAAGGTTACACATCCAACCACCCAAATACAATTAAATTTAATTGTAACCAACATCCAAATCACATCCTTTAGCTCTTATTACATATTATTATTTTATAGAGTATTTAGAATGCTAGGTGAGAGAGACAAAAGAATGTCTCCTATGCAACTATCATCAAAATGTTGGTCAGTAAGGTTTTTATGCATTATTTTAAGGCAATGAACTCAATGAGGTAGACGGAATTGCTGGAATTTTTCTCGTCAGCAGTCAACTGCAAGCGCAAATTCTTTTCGGTAGCCAGTAATTGGGATACTGCTCAGCATATAATTCATTTGGGACTGCTCCTGAACTAGTTTCTCTTCATGCTGCTTAATTTTTAATTCAGCAAGCTGAAGTTCCAGGGTTTTCTGCTTTAACTCTGATCCAAGTCCACAGCAATATAACATCAATCAATAATCAGAAGCCTACGTCAAAAACATCAGATAAACAAGTAAAGTTAATCTAACAACTTCTGTCATATTGTTGTTCGTAGGGCATACTGATCAGCTAGCTGCTTCAGATATTTCTCAACCTAGACATAAAAATAAGAGTAAATAAGAGTCAGACAAATATAGGGGTGAGATAAATTCAAAAACAAAATAAAATTGAAAACTTCGCCTGAATTCTCTGTTTCTTAATCTCATTCTCCTTTAGCTGAGTAAGACACTCATCCTTTTGCTCATTCTCGTTAACGCTAACATCCTACAACAAAAAGAAACAAACATTACAGAATGGCATATTGGAAAAGAAAATGTAAATGGAAAGAGAAAAACAGCATGAAGAGAACCATAAGCCCCGTGAGAGTGAAAAAATATAAAAAACATCATAGGAAAAACCAATTAAAATAAAAAATTCAAGAACCAAGGTACGGCACTCTCCAATTCATGTTAGCATCAAGACATTGGAGTTCTCACCTTATTACTCTAGACCTGCGAGACAGATAAAAAATTAACTAATCAATTAATTTTAGAGGTAAGAGTTAATAAACTGAGCATTGAACACATGCCACATGAATGCTCAAATAAACATGAACAACAAAATTGAGAAGAACATGCAGTCATATGCTTATCAGCTATATGCACTAGTTAAAGCAGGACAGAAAGCAAGACGTGAAGAATAATTCACCAATTCTCAACTAGGGAAGACCATTAATTAACCTTGATGCATCTTGAAACTTGGCTGAAATCTAGTCTAGTTCTGTCCTCTGTCGATACGCGCTTGCACTCATCCTGCGCAATAGTGAGCAAGCATCAATTTCCATGAACCGATAAATAGCTAGAAGGATGATTATGGGACCTGTACAACTTCCCATACCAATTGGTAAGGGAAATTAACTTAAGTGAGAATTTCATGAATTTAAATTACTCCATGGGAAGAAAAGTGATCGTGAAAAGTATACATTAGCATCTTGTTCTGACGTTGTAATTCTCTACAAAGAGACTCTAGCTTATCTCAACAGCAATGCTACAAATAGAAATAAAGGGTGAATCAGTGAACAGATATCTCTACTCAACGTCAGTATATAATGTATTAGGTACAAGTCAATAAAGTATACATGCTTCTGACCAAGCAAATTTTTCAACAAGTAAATAACAAGTTAGATTACAATCTCTCTGCACAGTTTATATAAGGTTAAAAGGAAATCTATTTTATACAACAAAAGAATATTCCATAATATCACATAAATGGTATCTCTAATTCCAGACTCTTTGCAATACATCATCTCATTTGACGGATTTTACAAGTCTTCTTCTCAGCACGCCCAATGGAATTACATCCTCTTTAACAGCAATTTATTGATAGAAACCTTACTTTATAACAAAGGCGAAAATAATAAACGTGTCCTTTCCCATATGACCAGATATAATATGATTAAACCTCTGAACAGCACCGTAGCAATCAGGATTCATCTCAACTATCACAAAAGTTGTAAAAGAAAGCCAAAGATAACTTACCTGCATCTCTTTCCGCAGAACTTGTTGATATCTCAGAGTGAATTCAGAAACTCAGTTTCGGATTAAAAGTGCGCTTTGCCTCTTACGTGGTCAGTTTTTCCTGACAACCAAGAAGTAAACTATAAGCTAGTGAACTACATTTTGAAATTTGAAAACAACAAAAATGAAGAGTAAATTCATACACCCACAATACTCAAAATGGGAAAATATGACAGGTTCAAAGTGAATGCTTAAAACCAAAAAAATAAAAACTCTGTAGATCATCATACAGATCTTAGAAAAATAACATCAAAGTACGAAAATATTATTAACGGTTTTCTGCTTTTCAAAGAATCATCACTTTCTGATGCAGATAACTCCTTTGTACGGTTCCCTGCGCATCTGATCTTCCTTCAATTGCTACCAAAGATGAAATAGGGTACATTTTGAAAAGTCAAAAATCAGAATCAAAAGACATATGATAGAGATGCATATGTTATGACAATTCTCTGGATGCATGGCCTACATTAAAATACTTTACTTCTAAGATCCTTCCGAGTTGGCGCCTTCAGAAATCCAACATATTCAACTCAATTCCTTTTGTCATCTACTACAAAGACCAATCACCTAAAGCATCATCTTGGAAGTATATCAAGCTTTTCAGATGTGTCTACAAAATCGTGTCAAGGGTTGAATAACTGTCAGTATAATTAATTGTTGACATAACACACATTCTTGGTCATTCCTGCTGTTCAACTATAATATAAAATAATTTATTTAAAAAGAAAAGTCAGGATAAATGATCGGAGAATGAATGTTAGTAGTCTCTGTCTACACCTCTATCTCAATGTCAATATCCCCTACCTCCCAGGGTGGGGGAAAAACCACCTCATCTTACTTTTTTGGAGTTTCCCGTACATTCTTTCTGCAAAATTACCATAATGTTCATAAAGCATCTGATCTAATATGCTGTATCAGTCAGTGGCTGTACATTCTCCCGATAAAAAAGTAAACGGGCAGCCACAAACACTTATGATGTGTATTATTTGAGGAAATAGGAAATTGCATTCAAGTTGAATATATTACATCTCTTGTATTTTGACATTCCCCTTGAACTTGGCCTTTTACTCGCTGATCCAGATATCCCAGCTGAAGCCTCCGAAACTGAAGCAACTGCTGTAGGCATGGCCGCGATACCGTCTGTTTCCTCCACTGACCCTTATTAGGCATTTTGATTAAGTCCCTGAAGCATCGAAATTATCCATTTCAGATAATGGAACAGGAAAGTTCTCAGTTTCTGAGTTCTCTGTCCTACCCTTGTTGTTTGAAACTCTTCTGATGCAACTCATGTGTCGATTCATTGAATGATCTAATTCCACAAAACCCATCCTTGTAATCCCCAAGCGAGTTTTCTTGTTCTAAAGTTGGTGTTGCAGGAGCTAGAGCTTTGTGGGCATCAACAAACCCATTGGCAATGAATCTACTCAGGAGCTGATTTGCATCTGCGCCCTCCATTATACCATACTTCCACCACAAACAGAATCATCAATATAAACAGCCACTACACAAACTAATGCAAAAATACAGGAAAAACAGTTATACGATGCCCATCTTTTTTGAAGATTTCCTAAATAGTTTCATTTCCGAAAAGAGAAAGAAATAATATAAAACTGATGCAGAAAAACTCATGACATTTCCTTTTTAAGGACTGCAACTTCAGTAAACGGCTATCTGTATCCCCAGCATCAAAATCACAGTTGAGAAAACCAAACCAACACAAATTGTTACTTGTACAGTAAATTTAGCTAGTTTCAACATCAGACTTCAGAGAAACAAATTGAAGATTTATATCTTTTCATGACAGTAAACTTAAGTCTCAGTTCTTCAAATTAGAACCACAATCTCTTGCACTACTTTTCCCTATAATTATCAAAAACTCCAAAAAAAAAGCAATTATGCTTATTTTTTCAACGTTTTTTGTTATCCCATTATGGAAAGAAACAGGGAAAATAAAAAGAGAAGCTTTAAGAACTAAATACACTAAAATCGTTGATAGTTTCAATTTCAAAAAGCTCTTAATCACAGGTAAAACATCAACCAAATGACATAAAAACAGAAACCTATCTCTTAAAATACGAGTGCACGACAAAGAGACAGCTAAAAAAAAAAAAAGATACTAATTCTGCAACTGGGTTTTCACCATTTCACCAAGAGCTTAAATCTACACTAAACCCTTAAATAAAAATGACTAACGATTCGTTAATTAAAATGTAGAAAACCGATCAAACAGGAGCTGAAGCGATCTACGGTAAGCAGAAAGCAAGAAAATCAGAAAGAGAAAGAGAGAATACCAGCACGTGGTGAGTGAGAGAAACGTCCTCGCTTTCGTTGAACAGAAAGAAACACAAACAAAACAATGCGTCTTCTCCAGTGGGGTTTTAGTTTTATAATTTTATTACGAAAAGAAAAGAAAAAAGTTTATAAAATATGTTTAGTAAAATTAATTTTTTTGAAACGACGCCTTGGTTTTTTTTCCGTAGTATATTGAGAATATCATAAGATGTAAAATAAACCTCAATTATTATTAATGTGAGTTGAAAGATGAGGAGATATTTTGATCCTTTGCTATCATATCATTATCCATTTATATTTAATTAAAGAATTAAGGAGATTATGTTTACGTTGTTAAATTAATTTTCTCCAAGAGTTAATTTGGTAATTATTTTCCTTTCAATTATAAGAATTTGTAGTACATGAGCATAACAACCGTTCTATCATTAATTAGCATTAATTGAAATTAATGCTGGCTAATTTGGCCCATTTAGAAGGCTTTTTTTTTTCTTTTTTCTGTAATCGGAGTATTCGAACAAGTTTATACGTACTCTAACTAACTCTCGAACTCTACTTAACACTCTACAAACTCAAAGTATCATGTAAGTTACAATGTGACAGATGACCCAAAGATTCTAACCCAAAAAATCAATAAAGAAATCAAATCTCCATACGCCCACCTTGGGATTATTTAGAAGCAAATTTTGTTAGATAAGAAACAAAATTATATTTATGAATCTTGACATAAATTGTGGGATTTTGTTACTCTTCTTTATATCCTAAAAATGAACTGTGATTATTTGAGATATAATTGGAACCATTTAGAGCGTATAATTTTGTTAGCTTCTTTACTGCAAATCTAAAGTTGAAATAAGTGACATAGTTATCAAATCGCGTGTCATATCTCGTATCGAAAACCTAATTTTTCAAATCATGTATTGTGTATCGTATTGTATCATAAGATACTATTTTTTCAAAATAATAATAATAATAATGAAAAGAAAGATGATATCCTTACAAAGACTCATACAAAGAGGGCTACAAAATGACATCATCCAGAAAAAAAAAAAAAAAAAAACGGAAAGAGAGAGAGAGAAAAATCATGAAAATCAAGTGCAGAGATTGTCTTTGTATGCCCCCTTTGTATGTGTCTTTGTAAAACTAGCATTGCTCTAATGAAAATAATGGACATTTTCTTAAAATTAATATTATCCCCAATATTAATTAACGAATTTTATGATATTATTAGTTTTAAATTATGGTATTATATAATAAAAATTAATCACAAAATTAAGAATCTATATCATTTTCTCTTAACCATACATATCATTTCCAAGATCAATGTCAATATCTATATCTTCACTTGTGTTATTATTATTATGCAAAATAAGCAACACATCTTCCTCTTCACTTTTTCTATGTTAAATGGGTAAATTTGAACGGGTTTTAGTGAACTGGATTGGGTGACTCGAATCCGACCCGATCTATTTCAATTCAACCTAAAAAATTTATTGGCCCAAATTAATAAAGTAATATCGATATTTTTAAATATATTAACTAATACGTATTGTAGGATACATATCAACGTATCGAAAGGTTTAAGATACACTTTTTGATACGTATCGTTGGTAACCTATATCGTAAGATTCTAATAACCATGATCAACGGGCTCTTGGATCATACTATCTCCAACAAGTTATGAATGAAGATGAAAGAAATCATCATCCAATAGTCCTAACTTCATAATTTGATTCATTCTTATTATAAAATTTTCTATAAAGAGAAAGATAAGATCAAGAAAATGCAAAAAAAAAAAACACTACCTCCAACAAGTTCTATAAGTGTAACATCTGATTTCTCACATTTGCTCTTCAAGATACATTTTCCTTCTTCAGTTCCTGATTGATTTTGCCCCTAGTGTTCCGTACAAAGAAATAAAAATGGGCATTAGCATCATGCAATCATGAAAACCAAGCCTTAAAACATAATCTAACTTTTAAAAAAAGTAAAATTTACCTTTTCAATCTCTTGCTTAAATGTTTCGAAGACCTCCTTGCTCTTCAACAATGCATCCTGCAGAGTCAATAGCTATTACTTCGGGCACAAGATAACCCAATAAATATCTTTGAAAACTTTACTAGTATCTACTAATTAAGAGACTGCTTTACACCTGCACAGTAGATACATTAATGAGCCATGAGGCATAGCCTTAAAATGAATTAATGTGAAATGTGGTAACAAATATCCCATGACTACTGACAAGCACTTGGATTAAATCCATCTCTAACTCAAAGAAAAAATGATTTGACACATGCTAAGAAGTCAGAACAACCAACCCTTGCATTATACATGCATGAGGACAAAATTTCAAAAGGTTACACATCAACCACCAAATACAATTAAATTTAATTGATTAACACAACATCCCAAATACATCCTTTAGCTCTTATTATCATATTATTATTTTATAGAGATATTTAAGAATGCTAGGTGAGAGAGACAAAAGAATGCTCCTATGCAACTATCATCAAAATGTGGTCAGTAAGGTTTTAGCATTATTTAAGGCAATGAAATCAAATGAGGTAGACCTGGAATTGCTGGAATTTTTCTCCGTCAGCAGTCAACTGCAAGCGCAAATTCTTTTCGGTAGCCAGTAATTGGGATACCGCCAGCATATAATTTCATTTGGGACTGTCCTGAACTAGTTTCTTTGCTGCTTAATTTTTAATTCAGCAAGCTGAAGTTCCAGGGTTTTCTGCTTTAACTATGCATCAAAGTCCACAGCAAATAACATCAATCAATAAGTCAAGAAGCCTACGTCAAAAAACATCAGTAAAACAAGTAAAAGTTAATCTAAACCTTCTGTCCATATTGTTGTTCAGTAAGGGCATATGATCAGCTCTGCTTCAGATTATTCTCAACCAGACATAAAAAATAAGAGTAAATAAGAGCTAGACAAAATATAGGGGTGAGATAAAATTCAAAAACAAAAAAAAATTGAAAACTTGCCTGAATTCTCTTGTTCTTACATTCATTCTCCTTTAGTGAGTAAGACACTATCCTTTTGTCATTAGCTTAACGCTAACATCCTACAACAAAAGAAACAAACATTACAGAAAAGAGCATAAATTGGAAAAGAAATGTAAATGGAAAGAGAGAAAAACGCATGAAGAGAACCATAACCCCAGTAAGAGAGTGAAAAAAATAATAAAATAACATCATAGGAAAACCAATTTAAAATAAAAAAAATTCAAGAAACCAAGGTAACAGGCACTCTCCAATTCATGTTAGCATCAAGCAATTGGAGTTCTACTATTACTTTTAGCCTGCGCAGACAGATATAACAAATTAACTAATCAATTAATTTTAGAGGAAGAGTTAACTTAAACTGAGCATTTAGAACACATGCCACATAGAATGCTCAAATAAACATGAACAACAAAATTGGAAGAATCATGCAGTCATATGCTTATAGCCTATATGCTACACTAGGTAAAGCAGGACAGAAAAGCAAGACGTGAAGAATAAATTCAAACATTCTCAACTAGGGAAGACCATTAATTAACCTTGATTGCATCTTGAAACTTGGTGATAAATAGTCTCAAGTTCTGTCCCTCTGTCGATACGCGCTGCACTATCCTGCGCAATAGGAGCAGCATCAATTCTCCATGAAACCGATAAATAGCTAGAAGGATGATTATGGGTCACTGTACAACTTCCCATACCAAATTGGTAAGGGAAATTAACTTAAGTAGAGAATATTTCATGAATTTAAATTACTCCATGGGAAGAAAAGTGATCGTGAAAAAGTATACATTAGCATCTTGTTCTGACGTTGTAATTCTCTACAAAGAGACTTCGTTATCTCTAACAGCAATAGCTACAAATAGAAAAAAACAGGGTGAAATCAGGGACACGATATCATTACCTTCAACGTCAATATAAGTATTAGGATACAAGTCAATAAAGTATACATGCTTTGACCAAGCAAATTTTTCAACAAGTAAATACAAAGTTAGTATTACAATCTCTCTGCACAGTTTATATAAGGTTAAAAGGAAATCTATTTTTATACAACAAAAGAATATTCCATAATACACATAATGGTATCTCTAATTCCGACTCTTTGCAATACATCAATCTCATTTGACGGATTTTTAAGTCTTCTCTTCA
Source organism: Pistacia vera (assembly GCF_008641045.1). Classification (NCBI taxonomy): domain Eukaryota; kingdom Viridiplantae; phylum Streptophyta; class Magnoliopsida; order Sapindales; family Anacardiaceae; genus Pistacia; species Pistacia vera. The sequence continues at coordinate 196,801 of NW_022196157.1, read as the reverse complement.
GCACGCCAAATGGAAACATCATCTTAACAGCAATTTATTGATAGAAAACCTTACTTTATAACAAAGGCGATAAAATAATAAACGATGTCCCTTTTACCCATATGCACCAGATAATCATATGATTAAACCTCTGAACAAGCACCGTAGCAATCAGGATTCATCTCAACTATCACAAAAGTTGTAAAAGCAAAGCCAAAGATAACTTACCTGCATCTCTTTCGCCAAGAACTTGTTGATATCTCAGAGTGAATTCAAGAAACTCAGGTTCGGATTTAAAAGTGCGCTTTGCACTCTTACGTTTGGTTTCAGTGTTTTCCTGCACAACCAAGAAGTAAACTATTTAAGCTAGTGAACTACATTTTGAATTTGAAAACAATCAAAAAATGAAGAGTAAATTCATACACCCCACAATACTCAAAATGGGAAAATATGACAGGTCCAAAGTGAATGCTTAAAAATAACCAAAAAATAAAAACTCTGTAGATCATCAAACAGATCTATAGAAAAATAACATCAAAGTACGAAAATTATTAACCGGTTTTCTGTTTTCAAAGAATCATCACTTTCTGATGCAGATAACTCCTTTGTACGGGTTCCCTGCGCATCTGATCTTCCTCAATTGCTACAAAATGAATGAAATAGGGTACATTTTGAAAATGTCAAAAATCAGAAATACAAAGACATATTGATAGAGATGCATATGTATGAACCATTCTGGATGCATGGCCTACATTAAAATACTTTACTTCTAAGATCCTTCAAGAGTTGGCGCCTTCAGGAATCCAACTATATTCAACTCAATTCCTTGTCATTCTAATACAAAAGCCAATCACCCTAAAGCATCAATTCTTGGAAGGATATCAAGCTTTTCAGATGTGTCTAACAAATCGTTTCAAGGGTTGAATAACGTCAGTATATAATTAATTGTTTGACATAACACACATTCATTTGGTCCTTCTGCTTCAACTATAATATAAAATAATTTATTAAAAAGAAAAAGTCAGGATAATGATCGGAGAGATGAATGTTAGTAGTACTCTGTCTACACTCTATCAATGTCAAATATCCCCTACCTCCCAGGGTGGAGGAAAAAAAAACACTCATCTTACTTTTGGAGTTTCCCGTACATTCTTTCTGCAAAATTACCATAAGCTTCATAAAGATCTGATTAATATGCTGTACAAGTCAGTGTGCTGTACATTCTCCGATAAAAAAGTAAAAAGGGCAGCCACAAAACTTATTGCAGTGTATTATTTAGAAGGAAAAGTAGGAAATTGCTTCAAGTTGAATATAATTACATCTCTTGTATTTTGACATTCCCCTTGAACTTGGCTTTTACCTCGCTGCATCCAGATTCCCAGCGAAGCCTCCGAAACTGAAGAACTGCTGTAGGCATGGCCGGCATACCGTCTGTTTTCCTCCACTGAACCCTTATTAGGCATTTTGATTAAGTCCACTGAAGCATCGAAATATCCATTCAGATAATGGAACAGGAAAAGTTCTCAGTTTCTGAGTCTTCTCTGTCTACCCTTGCTTGTTTGAAACTCTCTGATGCCAACTCATGTGTCGATTCTTGAATGATCTAATTCCACAAAACCCTATCCTTGTAATACCAAGCGAGGTTCTGTTCTAAAGTTGGTGTTGCAGGAGCTAGAGCTTTGTGGGGCTATCAACAAAACCCATCTGGCAATGAATCTACTTCAGGAAGCTGATTTGCATCTGCGCCCTCATTAACCTATACTTCCACCACAAAAACAGAATCATCAATATAAACAGCCCTACACAAACTAATGCAACAATACAGGGGGAAAAACAGTTATACTATGCCATCTTTTTTGAAGATTTCCTAAATAGTTTCTTTTCCGAAAAGAGAAGAAATAAATATAAAAAATGCAGAAACTCATGACATTTCCTTTTTAAGGACTGCAACTTCAGTAAAAACTGGCTATTCTGTATCCCAGCATCAAAATCACAGTTGGAAGAAAACCAAACCAACACACAAATTGAGTACTTGTACAGTAACATTTACTAGTTTCAACATCAGACTCAGTGAGAAACAAATTGAAGATTTTATATATTTCATGACAGTAAACTTAAGTCTCAGTTCTTCAAATTAGAACCACAATCTCTTGCACTACTTTTTCCCTATAATTTATCAAAAACTCCAAACAAAAAGCAATTACTGCTTATTTCAACGTTTATGATTATCCCATTAGGAGAGAACACATGGCGAGAAGGGCCATTGGAAGGAGGCTGAAAAGAGCGAGAGACCAATGCAGGACATTTCATTAGAAGCATTGTTCGTTCTGCCTGCCTTGTATCAACAACTCCACCATAACCGGTATTGCGATGATTGGCGGGTTCGTCCATAATAGAGATGAGGGTGAAAATGCAAAAAATGAAAAGTAATAAGACGGTTTCTTGGAGTTTGTTTATTTATCTATGTTTAGGGGTGTTGTTAGATGCTTTATCATATCATGGATCAAATGGAATCTATTAGTTTGTTCTTGTTGTGTGTTTTTATTGCTATTACAAGTACTTTAAATCCTCTCAAAACTGTTTTCAGAAGACCAAATCTGTTTTCAAGAGTTTGGTGGATAACCGTAATTTTTTTTTTTTTTTTTCTTTTCTTATAGGAATCCTTTTTATTACAATTTAAATAGAGGTTAATTTTATTTTTGGCACAAATATTAACTTAATTTAGTCATTGATTTCAAAAACTAACAAGACAACCACTAAACGAAGTTATTAAAAATAATCGATGCTCAGATGTTATTTGGACACCTGATCGACCAAGTTTCAACCTAAAAGTATCATTGACTGATGGATAAAATTCTTGACAGTCAAGTGATTCGATAAGAACTCTTGTATGTATTACTCAAAAGGTCTTAATTTCAAGTCTTTTCTCGATTGTTAATAGGGATAATCACTGAAATTTTTATCAAACTGGTTATTTCAGAATCCTGAAAGATTAGTTGAGATACGAGTAAACTGATCTGGATATCTCCTATCATAAAAATAAAAAATAAAAAAAATTACAGTTGAAACTACTGTCTTTATAAACTATCACCTTCAAACAAAGTTGCCAAGTTTAACTTATTTTTGTTACCATTACAGTGTAATTGAAATTTTATAAATCACCACTGGATAACCTGATGATAAAAGAGCAAAAAAAGATTCTATGAGCTCTCCCGAATTTGAGTCCCTACGGGCTTTAATAGGGGTGACCACAGAAGGGCTTACTTGGTTGTCAACTTCAAAGTTTCGAGAGATTTGTTGAGATACACACAAATTGACCCAAACATCCTCGTAAAAAAAAAAAAAAAAAGTTTATACTTTATATGTAATAAATGGCCTTTCAGGGGAATGAAAATTCACCCAAGGTTTGAAATCTGATTGTCGAAAGCTCAGTACCGATTCCCAGGATTGTAAAAATTTCACATGATTCAGTTCTATATATTCCAATTGTACAAATGTGTATGCCTAATGGGTTGCCTATAATCAAGAAAAACATTAGAAACAGTGAAAGAACAAGAATGGACAATGCCCCACTCTTTGAATCTGATATTATTTCATATAAACCTGAGACAAACAAAAAGCAAGATGTTCAAAACCTCGTATCTTATATGCTGCTGACTTCTTCTATGTCACAAGATTAGAAACTAACATTGAATTAAAAAATAATAATAATAATAATAATAAAAACATTTAAATGGAAAATTTAAAAATCAATCTCATAGAGTCAGATCAGCATAAAGCAAGTCATGGAAGAAATCAGGCACTAATATTTTTGAAAATTAAACAAGCTTTCAACCGCGCTCTTCAGGCTAGCCTGGCATGGCCGGCTTTGTTATTTAACACATAAATTCATGCCTAAAGTCCTGATTTAACCTTAACTCGTTCAAGGAAAGCACAGGTGAAGAAGCAACATATATAAAATGCTGAATAATACAATGATTGCTGAAGAATGCATTATATTCAAACAAGTTACAGATCTCCAATGCTTCATCTCAAAGCAGAAGTCATAGATACGACAAAATATGGCATGTAATTCATCATGGTAGTTACAAAATTCATTGTAAGACGGTACAATCCGTTGGGATTTATACTGGAACTGAATCAGAGCTGTTGCTTCTGACAGTATTTTGCTTCCTTTCTGCCTGAAGTGATCGGCACAATGATTCAAGTTTTTCTTTCTGATTCTTGGATTTTTCCAATTGTTTCTTCATTCTCTCACGCTGGTTGGACAAAGAAAGAGTTTTAAGTACTATATAATTTAACAATAAGATATAAAAAGCATATCTCAATCCAAAGGGGGGAACGTAGGAAAAAGATGTGATAGTGTATGTCAGCGAAACCAATTAGAACAATAGTCCATGATTGCCCTGTTTCATGCAGAAAGACCAACGATGGTGGCAAGAAGAACCACCTCAGACAAGACTTGTCGTCGTTAAAAGGAATTAACTAGCAATAAAATCAGCGCAACAAACTTCAATGGCAACAATAACAGAAGTTTTCTCCAACAATTTCTGCACTCATTACATGAAGCTTAAGCACGAGGGATAGTGTTATATGGCATAGATATTCTAAAAGGGAAAAAATTACTTTTTAAAAATCCAAGCCACAATGGTCCTAGCATATAGAGGGCAGATGGTCTTTGGGTGGGAGGGTGTTCAGGGTTCAGTCTTTACAGTAAAAGGGAAAAAGAGAAAGATAAGATCAAGAAAATGCAAAAACAACTAACCTCCTCAACAAGTTCTATAAGTGTAACATCTGATTTCTCACATTTGCTCTTCAAGAATACATTTTCCTTCTTCAGTTCCTTGATTGATTTTGCCATCTAGTGTTTACGTACAAAGAAATAAAAATGGTACATTAGCATCATGCAATCATGAAAACCAAGCCTTAAATCCATATATCTAATCTTTAAAAAAAGTAAAATTTTACCTTTTCAATCTCTTGCTTAAATGTTTCGAAGACCTCATTGCTCTTCAACAATGCATCCTGCAGAGTCAAATAGCTATTTACTTCGGGCACAAGATAACCCAATAAAATATTCTTTGATAACTTTACTATGTATCTACTAATTAAGAGACTGCTTTACACATGCACAGTAGATACTTAATGAGACCATGAGACCATGCCTTAAATTGAATTAATGTGAAATGTGGTACAAATATCCCATGACTACCTGAACAAGCACTTGGATTAAATCCATCTCTAACTCAAAGAAAAAATGATTCTGACACCATGCTAAGAAGTCAGAACAACCAACCCTTGCATTATACATGTCATGAGGACAAAATTTCAAAAAGGTTACACATCCAACCACCCAAATACAATTAAATTTAATTGATTAACCAACATCCCAAAATACATCCTTTAGCTCTTATTATCATATTATTATTTTATAGAGATATTTAAGAATGCTAGGTGAGAGAGACAAAAGAATGTCTCCTATGCAACTATCATCAAAATGTGGTCAGTAAGGTTTTTATGCATTATTTTAAGGCAATGAACTCAAATGAGGTAGACCTGGAATTGCTGGAATTTTTCTCCGTCAGCAGTCAACTGCAAGCGCAAATTCTTTTCGGTAGCCAGTAATTGGGATACCTGCTCAGCATATAATTTCATTTGGGACTGCTCCTGAACTAGTTTCTCTTCATGCTGCTTAATTTTTAATTCAGCAAGCTGAAGTTCCAGGGTTTTCTGCTTTAACTATGCATCCAAAGTCCACAGCAATATAACATCAATCAATAAGTCAAGAAGCCTAAGTCAAAAAACATCAGATAAACAAGTAAAAGTTAATCTAAACCTTCTGTCCATATTGTTGTTCAGTAAGGGCATACTGATCAGCTAGCTGCTTCAGATTATTTCTCAACCTAGACATAAAAAATAAGAGTAAATAACAGCTAGACAAAATATAGGGGTGAGATAAAATTCAAAAAACAAAATAAAATTGAAAACTTCGCCTGAATTCTCTTGTTCTTACATCTCATTCTCCTTTAGCTGAGTAAGACACTCATCCTTTTGCTCATCTAGCTTAACGCTAACATCCTACAACAAAAAGAAACAAACATTACAGAAATGAGCATAAATTGGAAAAAGAAAATGTAAATGGAAAGAGAAAAACGCATGAAGAGAACCATAAGCCCCAGTAAGAGAGTGAAAAAATATAATAAAATAACATCATAGGAAAACCAATTTAAAAATAAAAAATTCAAGAAACCAAGGTAACAGGCACTCTCCAATTCATGTTAGCATCAAGCAATTGGAGTTCTCACCTTATTACTTTATAGCCTGCGCAGACAGATATAACAAATTAACTAATCAATTAATTTTAGAGGTAAGAGTTAACTTAAACTGAGCATTTAGAACACATGCCACATAGAATGCTCAAATAAACATGAACAACAAAATTTGAGAACAATCATGCATTCATATGCTTATAGCTTATATGCTACACTAGGTTAAAGCAGGACAGAAAAGCAAGACGTAAAGAATAATTCACACATTCTCAACTAGTGAAGACCATAAATTAAACCTTGATTGCATCTTGAAACTTGGCTGATAAATCTAGTCTCAAGTTCTGTCCCTCTGTTGATACCCGCTTGCACTCATCCTGTGCAATAGTGAGCAAGCATCAATTCTCCATGAAACCGACAAATAGCTAGAAGGATGATTATGGGTCACTGTACAACTTCCCATACCAAATTGGTAAGGGAAATTAACTTAAGTAGAGAATATTTCATAGAATTTAAATTACTCCATGGGAAGAAAAGTGATCGTGAAAAAGTATACCATTAGCATCTTGTTCTGACGTTGTAATTCTCTACAAAGAGACTCTAGCTTATCTCTAACAGCAATAGCTACAAATAGAAAATAAAAAGGGTGAAATCAGTGAAATGATATCGTCTACCTTCAACGTCAATAATAATGTATTAGGATACAAGTCAATAAAGTATACATGCTTCTGACCAAGCAAATTTTTCAACAAGTAAATAACAAGTTAGTATTACAATCTCTCTGCACAGTTTATATAAGGTTAAAAGGAAATCTATTTTATACAACAAAAGAATATTCCATAATATCACATAATGGTATCTCTAATTTCCAGACTCTTTGCAATACATCAATCTCATTTGACGGATTTTTACAAGTCTTCTTCTCAGCACGCCCAAATGGAATTACATCATCTTAACAGCAATTCATTGATAGAAAACCTTACTTTATAACAAAGACTATAAAATAATAAACGATGTCCCTTTTACCCATATGCACCAGATATATCATATGATTAAACCTCTGAACAAGCACCGTAGCAATCAGGGTTCATCTCAACTATCACAAAAGTTGTAAAAGCAAAGCCAAAGGATAACTTACCTGCATCTCTTTCGGCAAGAACTTGTTGATATCTCAGAGTGAATTCAAGAAACTCAGTTTCGGATTTAAAAGTGCGCTTTGTACTCTTACGTTTGGTTTCGGTGTTTTCCTGCACAACCACAAAGTAAACTATTTAAGCTAGTGAACTACATTTTGAAATTTGAAAACAATCAAAAAATGAAGAGTAAATTCATACACCCACAATACTCAAAATGGGAAAATATGACAGGTTCAAAAGTGAATGCTTAAAACTAACCAAAAAATAAAAACTCTGTAGATCATCATACAGATCTATAGAAAAATAACATCAAAGTACGAAAATATTATTAACCGGTTTTCTGCTTTTCAAAGAATCATCACTTTCTGATGCAGATAACTCCTTTGTACGGGTTCCCTGCGCATCTGATCTTCCTTCAATTGCTACAAAATGAATGAAATAGGGTACATTTTGAAAATGTCAAAAAACAGAAATACAAAGACATATTGATAGAGATGCATATGTATGAACAATTCTCTGGATGCATGGCCTAAATTAAAATACTTTACTTCTAAGATCCTTCAAGAAGTTGGTGCCTTCAGAAATCCAACTATATTCAACTCAATTCCTTTTGTCATTCTAATACAAAAGCCAATCACCTAAAGCATCAATTCTTTGGAAGTATATCAAGCTTTTCAGATGTGTCTACCAAAATCGTTTCAAGGGTTTAATAACTGTCAGTATATATTCTAATCGTTTGACATAACACACATTCATTTGGTCATTCCTGCTTTCAACTATAATATAAAATAATTTATTTAAAAAGAAAAGTCAGGATAAATGATCGGAGAGATGAATGTTAGTAGTACTCTGTCTACACCTTCTATCAATGTCAAATATCCCCTACCTCCCAGGGTGGAGGGAAAAACCACCTCATCTTACTTTTTGGAGTTTCCCGTACATTCTTTCTGCAAAATTACCATAATGCTTCATAAAGCATCTGATCTAATATGCTGTATCAAGTCAGTGTGCTGTACATTCTCCCGATAAAAAGGTAAAACGGGCAGCCACAAACACTTATATGCAGTGTATTATTTAGAAGGAAAAGTAGGAAATTGCATTCAAGTTGAATATAATTACATCTCTTTGTATTTTGACATTCCCCTTGAACTTGGCCTTTTACCTCGCTGCATCCAGATATCCCAGCTGAAGCCTCCGAAACTGAAGCAACTGCTGTAGGCATGGCCGGCATACCGTCTGTTTCCTCCACTGAACCCTTATTAGGCATTTTGATTAAGTCCACTGAAGCATCGAAATTATCCATTTCAGATAATGGAACAGGAAAAGTTCTCAGTTTCTGAGTCTTCTCTGTCCTACCCTTGCTTGTTTGAAACTCTTCTGATGCCAACTCATGTGTCGATTCATTTGAATGATCTAATTCCACAAAACCCTCATCCTTGTAATCACCAAGCGAGTTTTCTTGTTCTAAAGTTGGTGTTGCAGGAGCTAGAGCTTCTGTGGGGCTATCAACAAACCCATCTGGCAATGAATCTACTTCAGGAAGCTGATTTGCAGCTGCGCCCTCCATTATACCTACACTTCCACCACAAAAACAGAATCATCAATATAAACAGCCACTACCACAAACTAATGCAACAAATACAGGGAAAAACAGTTATACTATGCCCATCTTTTTTTGAAGATTTCCTAAATAGTTTCATATTTTCGAAAAGAGAAAGAAATAAATATAAAACTGATGCAGAAAACTCATGACATTTCCTTTTTAAGGACTGCAACTTCAGTAAAAACTGGCTATTCTGTATCCCCAGCATCAAAATCACAGTTGAGAAAACCAAACCAACACACAAATTGATTACTTGTACAGTAACAATTTAGCTAGTTTCAACATCAGACTTCAGTGAGAAACAAATTGAAGATTTTATATCATTTTCATGACAGTAAACTTAAGTCTCAGTTCTTCAAATTAGAACCACAATCTCTTGCACTACTTTTTCCCTATAATTTATCAAAAACTCCAAACAAAAAAAGCAATTACTGCTTATTTTTTCAACGTTTATGATTATCCCATTTAGGAGAAGAAAGGAAAAAAAGAGAAGCTTTAAGAACTAAATACGCTGAAATCGTTGGTAGTTTCAATTTCAAAAAGCTCTTAATCACAGGTAAAACATCAACCAAATGACATAAATACAGAAACCCATCTCTTAAAATACGAGTGCCCGACAAAGAGACAGCTTAAAAAAAAAAAGATGCTAATTCTGCAACTGGGTTTTCACCATTTCACCAAGAGCTTAAATCTACACTAAACCCATAAATAAAAATGACTAACGATTGGTAAATTAAAATGTAGAAAACCGATCAAACAGGAGCTGTAGCGATCTACGGTAAGCAGAAAGCAAGAAAATCAGAGAGAGAAAGAGAGAATACCAGCACGTTGTGAGTGAGAGAAACGTCCTCGCTTTCGTTGAACAGAAAGAAACACAAACAAAACAATGCGTCTTCTCCAGTGGGGTTTTAGTTTTATAATTTTATTACGAAAAGAAAAGAAAAAAGTTTATAAAATATGTTTAGTAAAATTAATTTTTTTGAAACGACGCCTTGGTTTTTTTTCCGTAGTATATTGAGAATATCATAAGATGTAAAATAAACCTCAATTATTATTAATGTGAGTTGAAAGATGAGGAGATATTTTGATCCTTTGCTATCATATCATTATCCATTTATATTTAATTAAAGAATTAAGGAGATTATGTTTACGTTGTTAAATTAATTTTCTCCAAGAGTTAATTTGGTAATTATTTTCCTTTCAATTATAAGAATTTGTAGTACATGAGCATAACAACCGTTCTATCATTAATTAGCATTAATTGAAATTAATGCTGGCTAATTTGGCCCATTTAGAAGGCTTTTTTTTTTCTTTTTTCTGTAATCGGAGTATTCGAACAAGTTTATACGTACTCTAACTAACTCTCGAACTCTACTTAACACTCTACAAACTCAAAGTATCATGTAAGTTACAATGTGACAGATGACCCAAAGATTCTAACCCAAAAAATCAATAAAGAAATCAAATCTCCATACGCCCACCTTGGGATTATTTAGAAGCAAATTTTGTTAGATAAGAAACAAAATTATATTTATGAATCTTGACATAAATTGTGGGATTTTGTTACTCTTCTTTATATCCTAAAAATGAACTGTGATTATTTGAGATATAATTGGAACCATTTAGAGCGTATAATTTTGTTAGCTTCTTTACTGCAAATCTAAAGTTGAAATAAGTGACATAGTTATCAAATCGCGTGTCATATCTCGTATCGAAAACCTAATTTTTCAAATCATGTATTGTGTATCGTATTGTATCATAAGATACTATTTTTTCAAAATAATAATAATAATAATGAAAAGAAAGATGATATCCTTACAAAGACTCATACAAAGAGGGCTACAAAATGACATCATCCAGAAAAAAAAAAAAAAAAAAACGGAAAGAGAGAGAGAGAAAAATCATGAAAATCAAGTGCAGAGATTGTCTTTGTATGCCCCCTTTGTATGTGTCTTTGTAAAACTAGCATTGCTCTAATGAAAATAATGGACATTTTCTTAAAATTAATATTATCCCCAATATTAATTAACGAATTTTATGATATTATTAGTTTTAAATTATGGTATTATATAATAAAAATTAATCACAAAATTAAGAATCTATATCATTTTCTCTTAACCATACATATCATTTCCAAGATCAATGTCAATATCTATATCTTCACTTGTGTTATTATTATTATGCAAAATAAGCAACACATCTTCCTCTTCACTTTTTCTATGTTAAATGGGTAAATTTGAACGGGTTTTAGTGAACTGGATTGGGTGACTCGAATCCGACCCGATCTATTTCAATTCAACCTAAAAAATTTATTGGCCCAAATTAATAAAGTAATATCGATATTTTTAAATATATTAACTAATACGTATTGTAGGATACATATCAACGTATCGAAAGGTTTAAGATACACTTTTTGATACGTATCGTTGGTAACCTATATCGTAAGATTCTAATAACCATGATCAACGGGCTCTTGGATCATACTATCTCCAACAAGTTATGAATGAAGATGAAAGAAATCATCATCCAATAGTCCTAACTTCATAATTTGATTCATTCTTATTATAAAATTTTCTATAAAATTACATGAATCAATTAAATCAAGATCTTTTTATGATTTCGTGGTCGTCCGATTAGTTGGAAATAGAAATTGAAGGCTGGTTTTCTATGTATTACCAGTCGTGTATTGCATTATATTTATAGAGGTAATACATGTATTTGAATTTACAAAGTGGTTACTGAGAAGATAAGAACATAGCCATAATATATTTAAATAATAGCTTGTTATGATGCGGCATTATCAACTTCCGAGATCTTCTCATGTTTAGAATTCAAATACTGTTGATCAGTTATAACTACAGAATCCTTTATAGCTGATATATCTCTAACATCCCCCTTCAAACTGATGGGAAGATCACGAATCATCAGTTTGTCTCGAAGTAATCTGAACCGTGAGGAAGTAAGTCCTTTAGTGAATATGTCTGATGGTTGTTCAGCTGTTGAGATGTATTTGGCTTGAATGTCTCGATTGAAAATCTTCTCATGGATGAAGTGGTAGTCCACTTCAATATGCTTTGTTCGGGCATGAAAAACAGGATTGGATGATAGAGCTAAAGCACTGATGTTATCAATCCAAATGCAAGGGGCAGTGTGCAGAGGTATGTGGAGTTCCTTAAGTAGCATCCTTAGCTAATAGAGCTCAGCCACTGTGTGTGCCATTGACCAATACTCAGCCTCTGTGCTGGATCTGGAAACAACGGATTGCTTCTTGGCTGTCCAAGAAATTAGGCAAGGACCAAGGTAAATGCAATAACCCGAGGTGGACTTTTTGTCGTCAGGACTACCGGCCCAGTCTGAATCACAGAAAGCATTAAGGTTTAAAGAGCCTTTGCTGAATTGAAGACCAAAATGAAGTGTCCCTTTGAGATATCTTAGGACTCGCTTGACAACGGTGAGATGTGTAGTTCTTGGACAATGAAGGAACTGGCATAGCTGGTTGACACTATAGGAGAGGTCTGGCCTTGTAAGTGTCAAGTATTGGAGAGCTCCCACCATTGTTCTATATTCGGTAGGATCAGGGAGAGGGTCACCGGAGAGCTTTGAAAGCTTGCTACCTGAGGTACAAGGTGTAGAGGCTGGTTTAGCACCTTCCATCTTCAGTTTGCATAGTAAATCAGTTGCATACTTCCTTTGATTTAAATGAAGACCTGTAGATGTAGGAGTGATCTGTATGCCTAAAAAATATGATAAGGGACCAAGATCTTTAACAGCAAATTCGGTTTTGAGGTTAAGAATAAGATGCTCAATGGTATATGATGCATTGCTAGTGACAATGATGCCATCAACATAAATGAGCACAAAAACACAGATGCTGTTTTGATGAAAAGTGAAAAGGAACGTGTCAACTGTAGAGGTAGTAAAACCGAGCTCCAATAAAACCTGAGAGAGCCTCAAGAACCAAGCTCTAGGAGCTTGTTTGAGGTCATATATGGATTTGTGAAGAAGGCAGACATGATCAGGCAGCTCAGGGTCTTCAAAGCCTCTAGGTTGCTCTATATAGACCTCTTCCTCAAGAAAACCATGGAGAAAAGCATTAGAAATATCAAGTTGTCTAATGCACCAGTTGTAATGAACAGCCAAAGCTAAAACCATTCTAATTGTAGCAGGTTTAATAACAGGGCTAAACGTTTCATTGAAGTCCAGACCATCAACTTGATCAAACCCTTTGGTAACTAACCTTGCCTTGTACCTGTCAAGAGTGCCATCAGATTTCTGTTTAACTTTGAATACCTATTTATTCCGCACAACCTTTTGATGAGTGGGTCGGGGACAAAGGGTCCAAGTATTGTTTGCTAAAAGTGCACTATACTCAGCTTGCATAGCACTTAGCCAATTAGGATCCCTCACTGCTTGCTAATAAGTCCGGGGTTCAGTAGGTAAGGAGGAGGTAAAGAAGGCTTTGAGAAGGTGTTTGGTGGAATGATAGAGGTGATATTCTGGGAATTGCTTAGGTTTCAAGGAATTGGTTTGAGATCTGGTTATAATTCTAGATGAAGTTGGATCTGTGGATGGAGGGATGGGTTGTGTATATGTGTTAAAGGAAGAGGGTGGGGGAGAGGTTGGTGGTGAAGAGGTAGGAGTGGGTAAGTGACTGCTGGCAGGAAAGGAATTGGCTGAAGTGAAAGTGTTATCTGATGGAGAGACAAGAGTAGGGAGGGGACTGTTATCAAGTCGTGGAGTTGAATCTGGAATAGGCAAATTGACTGAGGTTGAAGTGTTTTCTGGAGGAGAGGTAACAGGTAAGGTGATAGGAGCAGGTTATGAGATGTGTTCAGTTATAACTGAAGGAAAAAAAAAATAGGATTAATGGAAAGATTACTTGATGATGAAGAAGATGTGAGCACAGGAGAGCACTCCTGCAAGGTTGGAGATCCAGCAGCTTTATCCTTTGTGATCTGAGCAAGAAAACTCATTTCATCGAAAACCACATGTCTGGAGATGTATGCACGTTTAGTTTGAATATCCATACATCTACACCCCTTTTGATTTGTACTATAACCAAGGAACACACATCTTTTGCTTCTAAAGGCTAACTTGTGGGAATTGTAAAATCTGAGTAATGGAAAACACAGGCAGCCAAAGGTCTTGAGGAGTGAATAATTTGGTTCCTTGTTAAGAAAGGTAAAGTAGGGAGATTTGTTGGCCAGAACAGGAGTAGGAAGTCTGTTGATGAGATAGGTAGCAGTGAGAAAGGCATCGACCCAATAGGTTGAGGAAAGATGAGATTAAGCTAGGACAGTTAAGCCAGTTTCTGTGATATGTCTGTGTTTCCTTTCTGAAATTCCATTTTGTTCTGAGGTGTAGGGGCATGTAAGTTTATGCAAAATCCCATTGGTTGAGAGATAAGATTGGAAGGCAATTGACAAGTATTCACCTCCATTATCAGTGTGGAGTTGTTTAATAGGCGTAGAGAATTACTTTTCAGCTAGGCATTTAAATCGAATGAAACAACTAAACACTTCAGATTTCTGCCTTAATGGAAACAACCAAGTGAATCTTGAAAAATCATCAATAAATATAATGTAAAACTTACAACCACCAACAGAAATGATAGGAGAAGTCCAGACATCCGAATGGATTAACTCAAGAGGAGTAATAAACCTATTATTGGACTCAGAGAAGGGAAGCTTATGACTCTTAGCAACTTGACATGACTCACATAAATGCCTAGATTTTATTGGACCAGAAACAGATAAAACAGAACTCTTGATTAATTTGGAAACGACAGACTCTGATGGATGACCCAATCTTGAATGTCAGACTTGAAGAGGAGCTATGACACCTAATAGAGCTGTGAATGATGAAAGTAGAGTAGCTTTAGGAGTTGACTTATTGAGTTTTAACTGCTGCAAGTACATGGGATAAAGACCACCTTTACTCGGTCCTTGGAGGAGTGTTTCCCTGGTCTGCATGTCCTTCACCAAAAAATGAGTGGAAGTGAGAATGAAGTAGCAGTTATTATCATGACAAAATTTCTGAATTGATAAAAGATTAGATGAGGCATTAGGACAATGAAGTATATCTGATAGAAAAAATCTTGTGTTGGAGTTGGAAAAAAAGGAAGAACCAGTGGTAGTGATGGTTAAACCTCCTCCATTGCCTACTGTGACTATATCATTCCCATGATATGGTTGTTGATTCAGTGTCAGGTTCTCGAGCTCTGAAGTAATGTGATTGTTAGCACCGCTGTCAAGGTACCATGGCTGTTCTGGCTCCTGGACAGTATAAGTGTGAGCTGCCATAGCAGCCAGTTGTGCTGGAGGATGCCTGCCTTGGTAGTTGAAGTCCATTCGGTGGTAACAATCAAGTGCCTGATGATTGGATTTACCACATATTTGACAGGGAGGGAATTTGCTTGAAAAAGTAGATGTGTTTAAGGTGTTTAAGGGTGATGTTTTATGTGTATGAGAGGAAGGATTTGGAGGGGTGTTTGGAGTGATATTTGATCGAGTGAACTGCTGGTTTTTCTGAGGTAGGAATTTTGGTTTCCTGCCATAATGTGGTTTATGTTTATTGGTGAAGAAGGCCATTTGAGTACCTTCAGATGGTAAATTCTTATTTTGTGCCTCGAGAAGTTGCTCAAAGTTGAGTAACTCAGTTTGGAAATCATCAAAGGAGATGGAATGATCACGGGTTACAAAATTGAGAGTAGTGATGAAAGGGGTAAATATGGGGTTAAGTCTTCCAACAACATATGAAATCAGATCATCATTCTCAACAGACTTACCAGCGGTAGATAGTTGATCAGCCCAACTTTTTGCTGTAAGCAAGTAATCAGAACAGGTCTTAGTACCTTGTTGAAGAGTTTGGAGTTGTCTTTTGAGGTGAGAAATTCTGGAGCGAGACTGAGAAGCAAATCTAGTTGACAGTGTATTCCAAACTTGTTTGGAAGTAGTGAGACCATAAACGGTGGACAAAACCTTCTCACTAAAGGTAGCATTTAACCATGTCAGGATGAATTGATCCTTCTTCTGCCACACCAGGTAGGCAGGGTTGATATCAGAGGTGACTTTGTCATCTGAATCAATGAGGTACTGAGCAAGACACACCTCTGAGCCATCAACAATGCTGAGGAGGTCATGACTTCTCAGAACTGGAATAAACTGAGTAGTCCAGTTCAGATATTTTGGTCTCTCAAGTTCAACAGAGACCAAAGATGTGATATTAGAAATGATAAAAGAGGGATTATTGGAAGCTGAGGCCATAATGGATTGAAGGGAGAAAAGCGTGAGCTAATGAGAGCTCTGATACCAAGTTGGAAATAGAAATTGAAGGCTGGTTTTCTATGCATTACTAGTCGTGTATTGCATTATATTTATAAAGGTAATACATGTATTTGAATTTACAAAGTGATTACTGAGAAGATAAGAACATAGCTATAATATATTTAAATAATAGCTTGTTATGATGCGGCATTATCAACTTCTGAGATCTTCTCATGTTTAGAATTCAAATACTGTTGATCAGTTATAACTGCAGAATCCTCTATAGCTGATATATTTCTAACACGATCAACTTCATTTGCAAGATGCAAACTCATGAAAACCAACTACACTTCTCATCTAACGTATTTATCTGCAGGATCCATCCTGGTGATGCATTTTTAATAGTTCATGTTATAACTTGTTTTCAAAATGTTTAAATGAAATTATTCACGTTATTTTTATACAAAAGTTTTTTTAACCCCCCTACTCTTTAATTTTATATTATATTAGTTTCGGTTCTCGGTTCCGATTCCTAGCTATAGAAACCGGAACCGGAACCGGAATCGCACAGTAATGGGTTCCAAAAATTTGGAACTGGAACCTATCCATTGACGACCGTTTCCGGGTAGGAACCGAAACCGGAACCAAACCCCGTACCGCTGATTCCGGTTTCATTGGTTCTTTTGAACACCTTATTATTACATGCAAAATAAGCAACATATCTTCCTCTTCACTTTTTCTATGTAAAATGGGGTAATGTACGAGTTTAGTGAACTGGATTGGGTGACTCGAATCCGACCCGATCTATTTCAATCCGACCTGAAAAATTTATTAGGCCTTAGGCCCAAATTAATAAAGTAGTATTATATTTTAAGGATACGAACTAATATGTATTGTCGGATACATATCAACGTATTGAAAGGTTTAAGATACACTCTTTGATACGTATTGTTGACAACCTATATCATAAGATACGTATCAAATATCATAAGATATTAATAACCATGATCAACGGGCTCTTGGATCATACTATCTCCAACAAGTTATGAATGAAGATGAAATCATCATCATCCAATAGTCCTAACTTCATAATTGATTCATCTTATTATAAAATTTTCTACAAAATTACATGAATCAATTAAATCAAGATCCTTTTATGATTTCGTGGTCGTCCGATCACCCACCTTGGGATTATTTAGAAGCAAATTTTGTTAGATAAGAAACAAAATTATATTTATGAATCTTGACATAAATTGTGGGATTTTGTCACTCTTCTTTATATCCTAAAAATGAACTGTGATTATTTGAGATATAATTGGAACCATTTAGAGTGTATAATTTCGTTAGCTTGTTTACTGCAAATCTAAAGTTGAAATAAGTGACATAGTTATCAAATCGCGTGTCATATCGTGTATCGAAAACCTAATTTTTCAAATCATGTATTGTGTATCGTATCGTATCATAAGATACGTCTTTTTCAAAATAATAATAATAATAATGAAAATAATGGACATTTTCTTAAAATTAATATTATCCCCAAAGTTAATTAACAAATTTTATAATATTATTAGTTTTAAATTATGGTATTACATAATAAAAATTAATCACAAAATTAAGAATCTATGGCTCCGTTTGGTTCACTTTTTTGTATTTTTTAGAAAAAAAATTTGAAAAAAGTTGAGAAAAGTTGAGAAAAGTTGAATTGGGCGGATATTACGATGTAGGATTTAGAAATTAATGAAAATACCCCTTATGTTTGTTTATTTATTAAACACCCCTATAATAAAAGTTTGAAAGTTAACAAAAACACCCCCAATCCACCCATTGAATAATCACAGCCGGCCACCACCGCCGGAGGGTGGCCGGAGTCACCGTATCGGCGCATGACCGGCTGGATCTTGCTGGTTGTGCGCCGATGTGGCCTTTGCTGGCCAGATCTACGGCTAGATCTGGCCATTGACGGCCAGATCTGGCCACATTTGCTTGTCAACGATGGCCAAAGATACGGACGTCGTTGATGGTCAACGACGACCATATGTTCGCCATCGTTGATGTCTGGTTACGGCCAAAGATCTGGCCATCAACGACCAGATCTTTGGCCTTAGATCTGGCATTTTCCGGCTAGATCCACCGTGGATCTGGCTGGAAAAGGCTAGATTGGCGCACTACCAGCTGAATTATATCAGATTCTGGCCAACTTCCGGTAGTGATGGCCGAAATCTGGTATAATGTGGGTTTATGGGTGTTTTTGCAATTTTGAAAAAAAAAATTTAGGGGTATTTAATTAAATTAACAAATTTAGGGGGTTTAAAAAAAGTTAAATAATATTGGATAATATTGTGAGTTGTTGGGCATTTTACTGTTTAACTTTTTTGGGAATCCTAATAATAGTATTCCCAAAAACCAACCAAACGGAGCCTATATCATTTCCTCTTAACCATACATATAATTTCCAAAATCAATGTCAATATTTATGACTTCGTTTGGTTGGTTTTTGGGAATACTACTTTTAGTATTCACAAAAAAGTTAAACAGTAAAATACCCAAAAACTCACAATATTATTCAACTTTATTCAACTTTTTTTAAACCCCCTAAATTTGTTAATTTAATTAAATACCCCTAAATATTTTTTTTTAAATTGCAAAAACACCCCAACAATCCACATTTACCAGATTCCGGCCACCACTGCCGAAAAATGGCCGGAATCTGGTAGGATGGCGCATTACCTGCTGAATCTGGCCGGTAGTGTGCCGATCTAGCCTTTTCCGGCCAGATCTACGGTGCATCTGGCCGAAAAAGGCCAGATCTAAGGCCAAAGATCTGGCCGTTGACGGCCAGATCTTTGGTCGTAACCAGTCGGTAACGACGGCCAACAAACGGTCGTCGTTGATGGTCAACGATGACCGTTTGTTGGCCGTCGTTGACGAGCAAATACGGCCAGATCTAGCTGTCAATGGCCAGATCTAGCCGCCATTGACAGCTAGATCTGGCCGAAAAAGGCCATATCGACGCAAGACCGGTAAGATCCAGCAGGTCATGAGCCAATACGACGACTCCAGCCACCCTCCGACGGTGGTGGCCGGCTGTCCGTATTTGAGGGTGAGTTGGGGGTGTTTTTGTTAATTTTTAAT
Source organism: Pistacia vera (assembly GCF_008641045.1). Taxonomy (NCBI): domain Eukaryota; kingdom Viridiplantae; phylum Streptophyta; class Magnoliopsida; order Sapindales; family Anacardiaceae; genus Pistacia; species Pistacia vera. Next base: position 177,420 of record NW_022196157.1, on the reverse strand, counting down.
GTTTTATTATAGGGGGTGTTTTGTAAAAAAACAAACATAGGGGGTATTTATGAATTTGTAAATCCTACATTGTAATACCCACCCAATTCAACTTTTTTTTTAACTTTTTTCTAAAAACTTTTCCCAAAAACACAAAATTGTGAACCCAACGGAGCCTATATCTTCACTTGTGTTATTATTATTAGGGGTGTTCGGTTTTGGGTACCCTGCATTTTTTAAGGAACCGAAACCGGAACTTGAACCGATGATTTCTTGAAATTTGGAACCAGAACGGTTTCGGTTCCTAGGTACTCAAAACCAGAACATGTAACAACGATTCCGGTTTCTGTTCTGGGTACCCTATAAAATTACAGTGACCCCCCAAAAGTTTTTAAAATTGCAAAAAAACCCTTAAAAACTTACAAATACCCCCCCATCTAGCACTTGTTAACAAAAATAAAATTACAATTTATAAATTCAAAATTACAAACTCCATTACTTTGCAAAGATAGATTCTCAAAAGTCAAACCAACTTACTTTAAATGTTATGAAATATAAATATAAATGTATTCACGTTATTTTTTATACAAAAGTTTTTATTAACCCCCCTACTCTTTAATTTTATATTATATTAGTTTCGGTTCTCGGTTCCGATTCCTAGCTATAGAAACCGGAACCGGAACCGGAATCGCACAGTAATGGGTTCCAAAAATTTGGAACTGGAACCTATCCATTGACGACCGTTTCCGGGTAGGAACCGAAACCGGAACCAAACCCCGAGTACCCGCTGATTCCGGTTCCAATTGGTTCTTTTGAACACCCTTAATTATTATCATGCAAAATAAGCAACATATCTTCCTCTTCACTTTTTCTATGTAAAATGGGTAAATTTGTACGAGTTTAGTGAACTGGATTGGGTGACTCGAATCCGACCCGATCTATTTCAATCCGACCTGAAAAATTTATTAGGCCTTAGGCCCAAATTAATAAAGTAGTATTTATATTTTTAAGGATACGAACTAATATGTATTGTCGGATACATATCAACGTATTGAAAGGTTTAAGATACACTCTTTGATACGTATTGTTGACAACCTATATCATAAGATACGTATCAAATATCATAAGATATTAATAACCATGATCAACGGGCTCTTGGATCATACTATCTCCAACAAGTTATGAATGAAGATGAAATCATCATCATCCAATAGTCCTAACTTCATAATTTGATTCATTCTTATTATAAAATTTTCTACAAAATTACATGAATCAATTAAATCAAGATCCTTTTATGATTTCGTGGTCGTCCGATCAACTTCATTTGCAAGATGTAAACTCATGAAAACCAACTACACTTCTCATCTAACGTATTTATCTGCAGGATCCATCCTGGTGATGCATTTTTAATAGTTCATGTTATAACTTGTTTTTCTGCACCTTTTAAAATCACTGCAGAACATAATATGTATACTGGGAATACTGCTTTTCCAACTATGCTTTAACGTCCAATTATCGAATGGATATCTAAAACCACAATGCATTACTTTAGATACCAATCGAATGACTGGCGTGGAATGATATTACCAAGCTGGTAACACATCAATTCTGTCTCATAATTACTACAGATTTGCTAGGAAATTTACCATATAGGCAAAAATACAGCAAGAAGCAATGCTAGTAATTCCTGTCAAAATGAGGCTAAAACTAAAACAATTTTTCTACCATTTCTATATGAAGGTCATGCAAATGCAATCAATCATCTTTCTAATTCTTGAACATACCAGTCAAGCGGTTGCCATGGCAGTGCATGCACATATAATCCTACCTGCATCACCTGTGTTAGTTGCCTGGTTCTTCTCTCTAGCTACACATCGGATTTGGCGTAAATATAGACTTGGAAAAGCAGAATAATTTTATTTACAGCTTCTCATAATATTTACACATGTTTATCCTTGCAAGACTAGGCCACAAGATAATTAAAGCTGTTTTCCAGAATAGATAAGTAAGGCTTTCCATGATCTCGAAAGGTTAAGAAGCAGAAGAAGTTCAAAAGTTTCTTAATTTTCTTTCTTCAACCTAAGATATTGCTTCAGTTGTAGAATATACAAGTATGTCAAGAGTTGAAAGTCAGACTTGCATTCTTCATCACAGAGGGCGAGAAACTATTGTATACCTGATTGGAAGAAACCAAAAAATGACGTTAGAGTCCCTGTTATTCGAAATCATATAACTATGTTAATATAACTATCCATAAATACTGTACTTGAGCAGACTGACAGAAATTTTAACAAACTTTTAAATGCCAAAACATATGACTGATCCCATAGCCAGTCGTTCATGAATACTGAATAAACTTTCAAACTGCCAGATTTTACTTGCAGCAGTTTGATTAACCTTAAAATCAACACCCATTTACTCAAAAGATTGATCAGTAAAAGGCTAACATTGACAACTCATAACAATGATCAACTCTTAATATCAAAATACAGCTACATAAAAATAGGTCATAGACTTGTAACCTCAGACATGATAACCTCATAAATATGTTCAAGTACAAGGCTTTACCTCAGATTTATGTAATGTTAACATTTAAAGCAAAAATTTCAAAATAAGCATAGCATGGTGTTTAGAACAATTCTAAATACATGTTCTTGCTTCATTCTTCAGTGATGGATGGAAGTTTGATGCAGTAAAATTACTAATCGATTAAATTTTATTTATCAGAAAATAATTATAGAGTCAAAATCTATTTAAGACATACTTTCCAGCTATCATGATCATTAAACCTAAGAAAGCTTCATGAAAAAACACAAAACTTATGAAAATATTTATCCTATATTAAATATATAACGTTGCATAGATGTAAATATAATTAAAATATTGAGTAAGAAAATGAAGTATGGTACACATTCATGTTCTATTTCTTTTGTTCTGAGCAGGTGGGCAGAGATTAAAAATTGATGATTGTTAATTCACAGATTTGTTTAGTAATACGCCATTTATTATTTATATTTCCACATCTTTAACACCTGAAGTAATTCAACACAATATTCAGAATTCAGCATAAGTGCATCTAAATAGGCATGTCAACAGTGAGAGGAATTAGCATTTTATAACATGAATGTTAGATTAGGGCTCACCATCAAGTGAAGAGGTTCTGAAGCTGCCAATAAATTTATGAAGCAGATGAGATGTCATAACAACATGAAATCACGAGCAGTAGGAAATGCATCATCAACCCCAAGTAATATTTACCTAAACAAGAACGCTTGACTTTGCTCTTTCAATAAAGAAAAAAAGCCATCATCAACCCAAAGTAGATACTGAAACTAGAGTTCGAAACTTCAAAAAGGTATCTTCAACAAGGTCCGATTCCATCTAGTCAGATCTGCATCTAAGAGGGATGCACTCTTTGTCTCACAGACCGTGGTTGGCGTGGAAATGAGAAAGGGCCAGCTGATATTTTTTTATTATTTGTTCTGTTAGACTTAGTTTCACCACTCAAAGAAGCGGCTGCACACAGAAACATGAGTTAATAAATCACATTCAATCTTTTCCAATAAGTATACGAATGACAATAACATTAGAAACACATCCAAAGCATACTATATGAATAGATAATTCCATCGATATAAGGAATTAACACAAACAATGTCCTATTGCTGACTTAAATCAAAGAAATAATAACAACACACATTTGATATCCGAATGGAAATTGCATCATCCATAAATGAGGCAATGCACTGTTAATAACAAGAGTTAAAGACGATAAAACCTATGGGAAGACTAGAAATATGCTCTCTAGTTCATCGCAAATCAAAAATTGACCTCGTATGGCACTGGTGCATAGTGTTAAAATAATTTCTACACTATCTCCTGGGCCAAGAAATCTAAATTAAGTTACATGAATCTCTATGTCCACCCAATCTGCTTCATGAGTACTCTACCAGACCATTTCATGGCTAATATTACACTGCATGCATGTTGTTCAGACATTATTGCATCCCTACTAAAGAAGGTAAATATAATTTATGTTACACAAAATTAGCATCATTTTGCAATTAAGAAACCAGTGACAATAGATCAAGAGAAATAGTATTGGGAAATTCATGACAGTTAATACAAATTTCTAAAAAGGAAAATACAGATTTTAGTATTCCTGAGGATGTAAAGTTTGCTTTAAGCAACAATACAGCATTACTTAGACAATTCTACCTCCATTCGGTCCACAAATGTGTCTCAATTCCAGCCCATTTGTGGCAGCAGATCGAGAATTAGACCCAAGATCACCACGAACATGCTCACCATCACTACCTAGCCTAAGAGAAATCCAATCATCAGTACGGATACCATTCAGAGTAGGAGGCTGCTGTCCCAAATCAGACTCTGACAACACTACAGGTGGCTGAGATGGAAGGAAATTTTGTAGAGAGGGATCATCACCGACAAATGGCAAGGTATTATCAATTAAATGCTCATCTATGTCAATATTGTTATGGCAAACAGGAGAATCTAGGATCTCCCTGCCAGATGTTAAAGTTGGTCTAGCAACTGTTGTGAAACCATTCATCGGAGGAGGACACATTACTGGAGAATGATCCAAGTCAACAAAAGCATCTGCAACAATTGAATCGGTACCAAACAGTTGGAATCCAGAACCTCCACGAGTACCAGAAGTATATGGCCAGTTAGACATCCCAATATCGCTAATAATGCCACTGAAAAGACCCAAACAAGAATTTGCACCAGCATCAAGCATTGGGTCTACCAGATATGAGTCTGAAAACCCGGGAGGTCCACTATCAATTGCAGAAAAGGTTTTGTAGACTGATTCAGGGGGGTCCAAATGTTCATTCCCTTCTTCTGAATCACTGAGAATAATGATGTCTGCACCCCTTGTCAGTGCAGATGTTTGATTTTCAATCGCCAAAGTTGAATCAAAACTATGAGGAATAAAATTTATCTCATTGCCATTATTGGCAGAGGTATCAATATGCCCATTGCAATCCTGATTAATGCTTGGGTCTTCATCATCTCCGCCACTTCCAGAGGCACTGCTGCTCATTGTAATTAAATTTTCATCATAACTTTGAATATAATCCTCCATTTGATGTATTGGGGAGAGGGTGATAAATTGATTTTCGCTGACTTCTGCAGTCCCACAGAGATTCTGTTTCATCCCAATCAGAGAAGTACGAACTGAACTACCTTCCTTGATGATCTGCCTTGGTGTTTCTAAGTTGGAGATGACTTCATCTCTGGCATCACAAAGTGAACCATTGGGTAAATGCCATTTCGCAAGATCACTAGGCTCACCTTTGGTTTTCACAGCCCAAGAACCATCAGGCTTCACCTCAATATCAGTTATGTCTTCACCACAATTTTGCATCTGTCCCACAAAATGACAATGAAAAAGATCCTTTATATATATTCACTGAATTATATAAGCTCTGGTAATTATAGGAGATGCAGCAAATATATTACCATTGTTGTAATGCAATTGAAATATGGGTCAATGATGATGTCCTCCAAAGAGTAATTCTTGAGGCAAATGGGACATTGCCACTGCAATAATCACAAATCTTTCTCACATCTCTATGCTCAAAAATCAAATAGACACAAATCATGAGATAAAATGATCACTTGCCTTCCTAGACCGCTGATTTAGCTCAACAAAAGTTTCAAGATCAAAACAGCCCATGTGAACACAAGGTTTAAATCTGCCAGCAACCCTCATTCTAGAACCACTCATCTGCCAGTTACACGTAAATATGTAAACATCAACCAATGAAATACGATCAATGAGGACACCAAATAACATCTCCTCATCATCATCATTATTATTTTTCTTTACCGGGAGGACAAAGTTATATCATATTATTAAAAGCCAAAAGTGGATTAGTTGAATCCACCCTGGCAAATGGAATAGAAAAATCGTGGAACAGAAAATAATGGCAAAGCAACTACAGTTCCATAAAAATTATATTATTACTCACAGGACAACGTAAGTTAACTGTAATGGACTCTGCAATGACTTCCAAATCACTATCGCTGTCTTCATTTCCAGTAGCCATCCCACCACCGATGCACCGGCGAACACGGGCCAGTGCGTCTTCAAAAAGCTCACCATCTGTTTCTTTGGGAATTAAGTTGCGGACCTTAACATTGAATTAGACGGAAAAGTGGTTGCATTATGGGAAACGAAAATAAAACAAAACTTTAAAACGAAGAGAAGTGAGTAGAACATAATAACTTATCCAATAACTTCAAAAGCATGTAAAGACAGAGATCTAGACAGTTTTTGCATGCACAGGTGCGAATTATTTTTGAGACATATAATACAATCCACTAAATAGTCAAGAGTTTAGAAGAGTCTAGTAGACAGTATGGAAGAATAATACTTCTTATATGATGACTAAACAAAGATGTAAGAGTTTACACAGAAAATCATTTTCAACAACAAAAAGAAGGTGAAAAGAAAATGTCATGTTCTGTCCTGGTCCTGTCCAACAGAATACATAAATGTAATAGGAATACCTGTTCAACTGTCCGTCGCTTTACAAGTCTGACACCAAAACAGAAATCGCGAGCATCGCATGCCGATAAAGAAATCTTATTAGCCCCATCAATGATGTATAATGTAATCTGATAAAATTAAAGAAAATAATCATAAAATAAATAATTGAAGAATGCACCTATCAAATTATAACTTATTATTCCTTTCAGACCACATTATACAGATGGGAACAAAGCAATCATATAATGCCTTGATTATAGATATTAAATCACCTTATAGAATAAAGTAGAAGGTGATAGAGACTCACTAGTGGACCATCATCACGACCATTAGCACCCAGCAATTGCGATCCATGTCTATTAACTGCTCTTACTTGAAGTCCTACAAAAAATCATCTACGATGAAAACAATCAAGAAAAAGTAACCCTATATTGGAAACTTAGAATCAAAACATTTTCTTGAACTGTACGGCCAATATAGTCAAACAAGCAAATCTAAAACTGCAGATGGGCTATTCCACAAGGTTTGCCCCAATGCCTCATTTACATTTTTGAGGTGTCGCATGAACAACATCAGGCCTATATATTCTTCAGGAGTAAGGGCTCATTCAGCCATAGTGGCTCCTAGTATAGGACTAGGCGTGCAGTATAGAGCTAGTGATAATGTTGCAGAAAGAGTTCTGAAACAATTTATTATAGGGCATTTTATGACCATATTGTTGAAGAAACTTTGTACAAGGAAAGCGCTACAAAGGATTAGGATTTTTTTGTTTCAGAGAAAACAAATATATCAAGGGCACACTTGTCTACACCAAAAGAAACTTGATTCATGCTTCTTTTGGTAAGGTTACTTACACCTAGGATCATTATGCAATTTGCCCACTACTTAGTAAGAAACAGAACTAGCTATTGCTACCAATGATGTTAGAAGAAAAGGTGGAAAAATGCTGCTACCCTGCATTAAAGGATGAATTCCTATCCACCAAAAACAGGCAAAGAAATACAGATGTCTAAAGTTAAGCCTGTAAAAGAATAATCAGATATGCAATTGTCCACTTCCTGAACAAGCCATGCCAGGAGACTATGCACTGTAAGACATCAGATGCTTTAGCTAAGGAACACCCTTATTACTACACAAGCACCACAGGTAACACAAATAGTGAAACAGTTAAGGGAACTTCTCAGAGACCATGATATTCCTCAATAACACAGGAAAAGGCAGGTGGAGCAGCAGCTGTGCGTGAAAATTTTACAAGTGGAAAAAGATTACCAAAGTCCATACCATTAACCTGCAAATCTGCAAATTGTGGCCATTGCATCCTGAATGAAACTTTGTCATTTAAGAGAATACACCAAGCCTGCATAGCAAGTACATGACCACATATTAATAACCAAAATATATAGAACCCTCCATATAACTTACTAACAAGCATAATTTGCCATTTACAAAACTAACTTGCTACCAACCTGAATATCATATCCATCTTTCTGTAGTAAATCTTTATGAGCTTGTGTCAGCAGAAATGTTGTTTCTGCAATCTGCAGGGGGTTTGTCCTGAAGATCAGAGTACATGATCTAAATTAAATAGAATGAAACAGGAGAAGAATAAACAAAATAAAGTAAAAAATTCCTTCAATTGCCTGAGTTATGCTTGGTGCAAGGTTTTGAGTATACTCCTAACCATGGTGAAGCTTGGATTCAAATTTGCTTCTTTAAAACTAGATAGGAGATCCAAGTAATATCTTCACACTACAAGCTTTCTGAAATTTTTAACAATTTAATTCTAAAAGCATATGGATAAGAATGGTTATCTATTAAATTTATTTTATTATTGACTAAGAAATTACAAACTTTGTGTCACAAAAATGGGATTAAGTTACAAAATCATTAAAAGAATTACATAATTTAAGCAGTCATGGACTAGCATGTTAAAAAAATGTTTTATTTGCTTGCTCAAATCCAGCGCTTTTACTAGCAGTGCGAAGAAAAGGCTGGAGAACATTACTAATTCCAAAAAATATTAACTCAAAGAAAAAGGATGCGATAATAGAATTTAAACTACAAACATGTCCTATTATTTGTGTGGCTAAATTAATCAACAGATCTGTCATGTCTATCCAAGCACAAATCATGTTTCGCTATCTTGTAATTCAACTAAAAGAATGGATTTTTTTTCCAGAATTCAAATGCAAGACCCTCAGTTAAATATAACCATTAATCTCAAAAGCTTAAGTTGTAAGAAAGCACAAAATAGTAATATTTAAACTATCACAGGATGTAATGATCAAACTCCTCTGATGCAGAGATTAGAAGCCCCTAGACAAGAAATGATAATTTGAGGAAAAAAACTAATAATGGATTTAATGAATAAAACCATTATTTTTCCAATAAGATTAACAATGTTTGGAACTTTTTAGGGGGAACAGAGCAAGAGCAGAAGTGAGAGTGAGAGAGAATGAACTCACCCATCAGGTGGAATATTTGAAACGACCAACTTCATAGGGGACACTAAGCATGCCACAGTCAACCAAAATCTGAGCATTGAAAAATATGTTAATGAACCAAAAAATTCTTCACTTCCTAGATAAGAAGGAAATTGACAAAATTAGTTAAATAACATGAAACACTAACATTAGTTTTAAACAGCATCTAAATGCCAACGAACAGGTTATTATTCATGGACAAGGTCGATTCTTGATGCATACAATAAATAATCATATCCATTACCAAGTCGTACCTAGTAAAGAGTGTAATTCTATATGCCGTATATATACTGAAATGAGAAACTAAAACTGCAATATACTTGCAAATCTGTCTGTTTGATTAGAATTAGGCGGAATATCCACAAAAAATTGCAATTATTAGACAAATCCCACCTAAAAGAGTAGGCTTTCAGGTGGAGGGCCTGACCATACATGAGTAACCAGAGTTGACACTAAACTTAACCAATGTAGGATCTGATAGCATTCTCTCCACATTGCAAGCCAACATAATACTTAGCAAATGGGCTTACACACTAAATAAAAAATAGTACAGAAACCAATTTGAATCAGCTACCATGAGCTTAAAAACAATGCAATTGAAAGGTTTAAGCTATTAGTGGAGGGCCCACCATGATATACAGTCATAGCAGAAATTAAACTTAAATGATGTATAATGCACCACCAGGAACCATACATAGTGAAATAGAATATGGAAAATGCAAGATACATACGGATCTGCCCTTTTGATTCGACACATTTCGCAATAATATGGAGGAGGGATAGATGGAGTCTCCTCCATAGGCTTCTCTGGAATAATAACACAACCAGCATGTTGCTGCACGAGGCATCCTCGATCTGCACACTGCACATAGCAGAAAATTTTCATTAAAGCAGATTTATAGGATGTATATTAACCGAGCAAGACATACAAACTACAGAATGCCCTCCAGCTTTCTAGAACAAAGTTCTTCAGTAATTCATCTAACATAACCCTTGAATAGAAATTAAACCACTGATACATGCTAAACTCAAAATGATAAATGCAAACCTAATCTAGAGCAAATTTATCATTACCTGTACCATTAACTCGTTAGGAAATGATTTTCTACATGGGCAGCAAATCTTCACACCTGAATTTATTGAATCTTCAACTTCTGTTTCAAGCTTCACATTGCACAAACCCAAATCAGTCTGTCCCGAAGTTGCCAACTCAGTAGCCTCTGAAATCTGCATTTTTCTGGAAGCAACATTTCATTCAATGCATAATGATGAACCATAAATGCAGAAAAGTTCCCCAATATCCTAATGCATGGAGAAAGTGGCAGACAAAGAAAATTTAAGATTCAAAAAACAACTGTGCAGCATAAATGTTAAAATATGCCAAAAAGAAAGTATTTATCATGAATATCCATGACGATTTATATACAAATAAAAGAAAGTAGCACCTGTAAGTATCATCAATTATTTTGGCTAGTCCTTCGTCTGGCAAAATGCGAGATATTCTGTCCACCAAATCCTGCAATGGATATGTATCATAGTGAAACACCTCTAATATCAGGGGAAAAACATCATCCTTGAAGATAATTAAAAAGAAAAAAAAAGAATCATCAGTTATAAAGAATACTACAAACTGCAAGACACTAGATAAAATCACATAAATATGGAAGTTCTAGATGATCAATGTTTAGAAAAAGGTGAAATCTTAATTTGATGGCCAAATAGCCAATATACTGCTTAAACATATTGAAGAAATGAACAAATGAGTGGCAGATAAATGCAGGCAAAAGAATACCAGAGGAGCAAAAGTTTGATCCACACAGAGACTTGCAAAATTGTGGCACAAACCTCAAGACTTTTCAAAGAACAATCATTTCTATGCAAGTTGATAATAAACATTTTTACCCCACCCTGAAGGTCATTTTGAATGCAAACTAATGAAAGCCCGAGGTGTAGCAATTATCTTCCACGAGCAAAGCACCAAAGAGCAGAGATAGATTAAAGAAGCAGTAACTGCATGTTCCGATAGCTCTTATAATTCATAGGCAAGAAACACTATAAATTTTGGTTCGAATGGTGCAGACACAAGCAACTAAATAACAACCGAAATAACTATCGCATCTGCTACCTTCAGGATGCTTCACTTCACCAAACTAAATGCCAAATCCACCAGCCAGGAAGTTGTAGGTACATCAGAGGGCATAGATAATCTTTAATATACATCGAAACGATCATGCAGCTGATTAAAGTCATATGTGACAATAATTGAAATTAAAACTTGAAGATGATGATGGGAAGTCTATAGCAGAATTGCTTACTTTAGTAAATACCACTTAGAATTTTTCCAAGAAATTTACCTACTTAAAAAATGCATACAGGGAACTGCTACATAAACACACAACTAACCATAATCAGACAGACTTACCTGCTTCTTTCCTTGCTTTGGAAGACCTAGCTTGCTTAGAACATCCTTGAGCTCTTTAATTCGAAAATAGGCCAACTTTCCCTACAAGTATAGGAAAAAAAATCTCAAATGGTTCCCAATCATAAAGTTTGGCATAAAATTCCTTGAAGTTGTAACTCAAACAAAGTAATAGAAAAATTAACATGATTGATAGGCAACAAAAACACAAATTTATGTTTACATAGCCACCTTACTCTGCAAAATATTAGAATAGATATCTTTTGTCCTCAGTTAATGCAAGATTGACCAAAGGCCCCACATTACACATGACATTTAAACAATGTTCTTTTTCGCAACTGGAAAGGATGCAATCAGAATTCAAGAGGAACATTGGGTAGTTTACTTGAGGAAGTTATATTCTCAAACATTAGGATGCAAAGACACTGAGAGATTCAGCACCCTTCAATAAGGTTGAAGACTTCAGACAAACACGAAGAAACCTCATCCGAAGGTCCATAACAGACTAGTATCAACACATCCCAGTATTATCTATGAATAACCCATGAACAAATTACACAACAAAATTGCAGGTAAAATGGCTCTTGTTAGTACACTTATCATATCTTTGCAGAAAAGGTATCAAATTTTGCGTGATTCTCCCACAAATAATAATAATAATAATAATAAAAACCAAACCAAACTTAATTTACATTAATCAACATCTTGTCATTACAAAAGCACCAAAACAACAAACGAGCAAACCAAACACACTCAAAATCACCCACACTATTACCTGCGGAGACATTATATCCATTTCTCTTCCACGACAAATCCCAAACCTCTGCAAAACATCACAAAGTTAAGCTCAAAATTAACAAAATGTTAGACATCCAAGATCAAAATCACACAAAAACATTTGAATTCAATAATCAAAAGAGGTAATTTATAAATTTCTTTACTCACAAAGTTAGGGTTTTAGGTTGTTCAGCACCTCAGTCCTCCTCCTCCGATAGTGTCATCTGACTTGGGTCGGTTTCACTTTATAGAGAGAGAGAGAGAGAGAGAGAAAGAGTGAGCGAGTGTAACTCGTGTCGACTGGAAATTGCTGAATCTTGACTTGTTGGCGGACGTCAAACTGGTTTACTAAATTAGGTTTTCTGTTTTCTGTTTACGTCCGGGGATTGTTCCTGTGTTTCGAGGAGTTTCAGTTTCGTGTGTTTCGGCATGTTGAGAGTCTCTGTTTGGCTTATCAGAAAATTCGTTTACTAAGACAAGAACCAATGAACTTCCGACAAGTAGATTGGCGCAAAAAGACATGTCGTACGCTAATGTTTGGTTCCCAAGGAAAGAGTTTTTCACGCCATTAACGTTTCGATTTTTGTCAGTGACCGTACCAGCCGTAAAAAATCAATACTCACCTCAAAAGGCTGGTTCATTTGTCCCTAATTTTTTTTGTAATTTATTATTAACCAATGAAATTATTTAATTAATCCCTCCTTTACCAAAACGTTTCACTTGTGAAGTTGTGATTAAAGTGTATTAAAATAGGTTTTTAATAAAATAATAATAATAATGGTAAGCCCGCATCAACTTTTTGATATCAAATAAATCTATTAATATAAAAAAATTTCTTAAATTATAAGTAATAAATGATAACTTTAGTTATATGTGACTCACATTTAAGAATACCACTAAATGGGTAAGTTGATTTTTATTACAATAAAAATTGATTTAAAATTCAATCTTACAAAATTTCTCTTATAATTTTGACATGACAATTCGTAATTGATAGGTGTGATTTATTATTGAACAGACAAAACTCATTATAAGTTAAACCAATTACAAATCGGTATCAAAATTACGAGAAAAAGTTTGTGAGATTAAATTATAATATTATTTTTTTCTTATCCAAAATAATAAGTTGTTTAAATTTATTATTGGTTGATTGTTAACATTGTACTATCATAAGATACTGTACTATCATAAGGGGAATGTGTCTGGTGATACTAGTTATCCACGATAGATAGAGAGAGAAAAAGGTGGATAACCGATAACAGACTGAAAAGTTTCTGACCTCGTGCAGTAGAGAAGTTATACTTAATTTGAGGAAAAGTTTGACTTTGCAAAGATGGGAAATGTATAATTAATAAAAGGAAATATTTGCACATGGAAAACAAGATTCGAGTGGCGCAAGTAAAGATCCAATTGCTCAAATCCATATCTTTTTACCATTTTTCACCCATATGGTTCCTCAATTCATTTTGGCCCTTGAAAGTTTTGCACTAAAATAAAGATTTATATCTTTTTAATTTGTAGCATGAAAAATGCAGTTCCATGGTATGAAAATAAAATCAACATCCAAACAGTATTATCTCCTTATCCATCTACTAAATTATGAATGAAAGCCGAAAAGAAATAAGGGAGGAAGGTACCGGTGTGAGATTGCCGCCAGTATTTGGAAGTCCAAAATATCGATATTTCCTTCAGCTTACAAAAAGAATGTATAACACAGGATGTGAAGAATTATCCCATTAACAGTCAACTTTGCACAGGGCAAAATAGATGTTAAATTAGAAGAGAAAATCAAAGTAGTCATTTTCTGTTTATATTACATGTTGGCGGAGCAAAGGCGATTAGATGATTTACAAAGTGTCACAACAAGTCTAGGACATGAGAGTGTGGTTGCAGTTCTTCGAATAAAGTTGTAAAGATAAGTATCGACGAAACCTACAACAAAATGATGCTCTTGCTTTCCTCCCACATACCTGTTAGACTTGATTCTGATTAACACCAAGGAGGCTTGTTCCGAAGAAATGCAACTTTTGGCATGCTCTGGAATGATCAAGAAGAAGGCTTTTTACTCTTTTTCTTGGCAGTTTTGGCAATTGCGTCGCAAATCTCTTTTTTTCTTTTGTTGTTGCTATTGTTATTGTTGCTATTATTATTGTTGTTGTTTTTGTTGCTGTCGTTGTTGCCACCTGTGCTTGCCGCACTCTTGTTCTGAATTTCCAGAGCATCTTTCACGAAGAACTTTAATCTCCATAAGGTGGATTCACTCTGCACAAGGAACATAGTACTACGTAACTTATAAAAACCATCAGATTCTAAAAGGAAATAACACAGCTGTTATAGTGATCCATAACCACAACCTGAGCATCAATATCAAGGTCAACTTCTTCAGCTTTTGCTTGAAAACCGACGTTACTTTGAGCAACAATCTCCAATGCTTTGCTGAGATCCTCAGGAGACAACCTGGTCAGCGCTGCACCAAGCTTCCTTTTCTCTTCAATTGAAGTTTTTCTGAAACAGTGGTTTCAAAATTATCTTAAGTTGCAAAAGTACAGGCTGAGATACTTCAATAAAAAATTAAAATTAAGAACAAAAATCTGCGTACATTTAAAAACCATATACACATCAAGTAAAACCAATGAATAAACAAAACATTAAGTTTAAAGCTATCTTGAAAGTGAGATTCTTTTCTTCTCTGGTGTGATTGCTTAAGAAACCCAGATATGATTGCCTAGGCTTACCTTCTTCATTATCTGTTTTTTATTTCCTATCATTTCCACAAACAGCTATCAGCCTCCGTTTTGATATTGTAACTCAATACATTTTATCCACAAAATCCTTTTATCCTAAAACCTTACCAACCCTAATACTAGTCCAACTAAACATGGCCCAACTTAACACCTATAGTGCTGAAAAAGATCTTGCATTAAGTGTCTTCTTAAATAGAAATTTGATCAAAGAAATAATATAAAATTTGCCCACACAAGGTAAAGATATGTTCTCAGTATAGTAACAACCACTTGGTTGAGATGATCAAAATCAGGATATCTTGTTTCATACACATCAACAAATGCCACCCTTCAAGAATCTAATACCATTCATTAAAGTAGGTTCTCAGTACTGATGCATAGGGAATATTAGAAAAGACCAAGCAATCTTACTTTAGACGCAAAAAGAAAATTTAAACGAGTCCTCATCACGCAACATACATACAGATAACTCCATTTTCCATTCAGTAACAATATTTAGTAATGTCATCTTCAATTTTGTTGAAGAATTGATATGGAGGGTGGGGGAATGTAACAAACAATCAAGAGAGTTACCCAATAGCACTTCAGTAACAGGTAAATTTAATAATATGTTTGACAAAGACAAATTAGCAATGAAATTTGCAGTATTATAAATGCAAATTGACTTTTCATTACAAATTTCACCATTTTACACAAAGTTATAATCAAACCTGCATTTTTGGACAACCATTTCTCTGAGTTCTTCCAAATGTATATCGACCTCGTAAAGCTGAAAAGAACATAGAATTTTCAGAAATTCCTCTTATATTCCATTATGACAGATGGATTGTATAAGATAATGCAAATAGGAAGAGCTTAAACTTGCAAGAAGGAATCTATCCTAACCCCCCTCGCCCTCTAAATATATCCTTGGAAATGATGGCTATAAAGTGTGTATCATACCTCATTACTTATATCTCTAGCCATTTTGGCATTCGCAGCCTCCTGTGCAAGTTGCATATCCAACTGTGCCTGTGCTTCCTCTTCTTCTCGTCTTTTTTCCTACAGGTACATGCCTTGAAAGTGAAGAAATGATCCAGGATTCACAAAGAAGGTAATTTGACATTTCTCTTCCACAAAAGCAACCATACTGAACCCCCAATTGAAGCCATGAAAAAAAAAGCTATTAAGTCCTAGCAAGGAAAAAAGCTAGATGGACAATAAATTACCTCTTCAGTAACTTTAGGCAAGAGTTGCAGCCACTTCTCCTCAAATTTTGACAGCAAAGTTTTTGCCATAACGTGAACATCACTTTTGTCATCATTATATTGCATTGCATTCTTAAAAATCAACCTCACATCAGTGCATATCTCCCGAACATTCTTATAATCCTTGGCCTCCATTTGTTTTTTTATTGTACTAAAGTCCATGGGCTTGTCAATAACCTAGTACAAACCATACACAGCAGATTAAACAACGCCACATACTCAAAGAATTTTGCAACCAAAATGGCCATGCATTTTGAAAACAGGCAATGAGAGTTTGTAATACAAATCAATAAAAAATCCTCTAAGAACCCATTTTTGCGGGAAGGAAACAACATTTTTACAAATATACAACTGAAAAAGCTACAGTTACTTCACCTCATAGTAGTCATCCAAGCCAAGACCTTTGACATCAACAGGCTGCATAAATGGCCAGGCCCATTTGTGCTGCGTGATCTGAGAGCAAGCCAAGATACATTAGGAAATTAATTTGTAAGGTTCCAATGACATACAGTATATATTTCTGTTTCTCAAAGTACCCAAGTTAACAACTCTCTGTAAGATTCATAAACCAAACCTATAAACAAGTCTCTTCGGATTTAAAATAAGACTTACAAACAATTATTGCACTTGTGATTTGAAATCAAGCATTATACATTCTTCTACCAGTTACAGTTCCGGGTTCAAATTAGGATTTCAAGTTTCAAAATTAAGCAAGGCAATTCAATTGCTAAGCAGTTACTTGGAAAGAATTATTGCTTACATTACGCAATATTGTGCCAAATTGACGCATAAGCTCCTCCATTCGCTTCTCGGCAGCCTTCTCTCTGCGCGAGGCTTCTTGCTGCTGCTTCCTAATGCTAGGAACGTGCCTTTCCTTCTCTTTATCCTTCACAACTGAGCTGCCTTTAGAACTGCTCCCCTGCTTTTTACTCGAACTATTTAGGTAAAACTGTTCAACCTCATTCACTCTTTGCTCCAGCTACAAATCCAAAAGCACAACAATAATCAATCAACACTCACCATACTCTAAATCAACTGACGAGATCTTAGTTTCTACTTTCACAAACACAGATACACACAATACACATAATATTAATTAATCTTTACCTTATCAACTTTCTGAAAAATTTCATCGACACGGCGCCTGAAACTCTCCTCCTCGGTAGCATTAGGTTTGGGATTTGAAGGCTTAACGGTCGAAAAAATTGAAATCGACGCGTCCATGGCTTCCATCTTAGATACAATTAAAAACCCAGCGAATGAATTGATGTTAACTGTGACTGTAATTTTTGTGCTAAAGCTGACCTAGACAGTTGTAGTTTACGTATACGTATAAAAATACGTATATACACACACGAAAGAGAAAATACCAGAGCTGGCTCGTGGCGAGTTTACGGAGACGGACTGTGGCGGTAGGAAGACGGCGTAAACGAGAGTGAGAACTTGAAGCTGATTCTGTGGGAAAACGCTGTCGTTTTTTTTGTCTTTCCAATTTTTCCCCTGGTAAATTCTTTGGTTATTCAGGAGTCAGGACAAATATGTTAATGTTGCGGAAAATTTCTTAAAATTTTGTTACTTTTGTCTTTCCTTCTCTTTTTCCTGTTAAACTCTCCTGTCCTTTGGAAATTGCTACGAGATTTATTATGGGGGATTTGTCAAAAATCTTTTAGGTCTATTTGGTTGTATGATACTTTTTAGAATAATATTTTGAAAAAAGTTAAATTAGGTAGGTATTACGATGTAGAATTTGAAATTAACAAAAATATATCTTATGTTTGTTTATTTATTAAACACCTCTATAATAAAATATTAAAAGTTAACAAAAACGCCCCCAACTCATCCATCAAATACGGACAGCCGGCCACCACCGTTGGAGGGTGGCCAAAGTCATCGTATCGACGTATAACCGACTGGATTTTGTCGGTTGTGCGCCGATATGGCCTTTTTCGATCAAATCCACAATGGATATGGCCGGAAAATGTCAGATCTTGTTGCATTTGGTCGTTTAAGACGGCCAAAGATACGACCGTTGTTGATGATCAACGACGACCATATCTTAGCCGTTATTGACGACTAGTTATGGCCAAAGATATTGTCGTAGATCTGACCGGAAAAAGTTAGATCGAAGCACTACCAGCTCCGGCTAGATTCAGCCGGTAGTGCGCAATTATACCAAATTCCGGTCAGTTTCCGACAGTGGTTGCCGGAATATGATAAATGTGGGTTGCTAGGGTGTTTTTGCAATTTCTTAAAAAAAATTGGGGGTGTTTAGTTAAAATAATAAATTTATGGGGGTTTAAAAGAAATTAAATAATATTTTGAGAATAAGCCAATTTTACTGTTTAACTTTATTAGAAAAAATCAGAATAATATTCGAAAGAGAAACAAATGGAGCTATATTTTTTGAAGTTTCTTAGTAGACAAATTTTAGAATGTATGAACAAAAGTATATATATTCCTCAAAATTTATAGTGTTATAAATTTAAGTTTAAAATGTTAAATTATGTGACGGTATACATATTTTAAAGGTATACATTTTGGATTATATACACTTAGAATAATGGTATTACACAGTACGTACGATATAAAACTTATAACATAAATTTTTGATGGATAATATACGGGAAACAAATTCTACGAGTCACATTACCACAAATCCTACTCGGCCAAACCATCACCATGGAAAACCTCTCTTCACCGGCGCTAAGCTTAACATTAGGGCACGGTTCCAGTGCTCTCACCATAGATCAATGTTATAACGTATTGACGTTGATATATAAACTATGTAACACTCAATGTCGCGCGTGTTGTAGGTAATGGTATTCCTCTAATATTGATAAAATGCATTGAAAATTATTTAACTTTCTTTTTATAATTGAAAGTGTTTGAGACAGTTTACACGCACCTCCTTAAAATTATTTAATTTGTCGTTTTCCAAACCATTAACTTACACGAAAGTATGTGTTGATATGAACTAAATTACAGGCATCGGTTCCGCGTCAATTACTAAAATGGAATTTAAATATTATGTGGATTGGTGCTCTAATTTGTTCATTTTCCCTACAAGTGAGTGAAAGCTTCAAGTCAACATGTGATTCCAAAATGTTAACCGTGTGGCTAGCCGGCTGAATACGAGTCCAATTAGTAATGCCCACATTGAATGGAATAAATTATTTTGGAGAAAAGAAACTCAATTATTTTCAAAACGGCCAAATTTATTGATATTAATTTGTGATATTGTCCATCCAAATAATATTAATCATAAATAAAAGAATGAAGAGAACTAACTGTAAATTATATTAAATGACATTCTAAATGTGACTCTTATATAGAATGCAAATATAGAGTCCAAAATTATACAATATTTAATAAAAACCTATTTAGAATAAAATTAGTTTGAATGAATCACAAACTCAACACTAAAATTTAACAGCAATAAACACTAACTATAATTTGATGATTAAAATTAAAACTTTTTTTTCGTAATTTATTAAAATTATAAAGCTCTTTTATGTTTTCTTACAAATAATAACAATTTTTTTTTTATTCTCTATACTCGAATCAACTTTTATTCTTATAACTACTGGCCGAGAGTTTAATAATGACTCTGAGTGTATTATTCAAGAGGTTATGAGTTCGAGTCCCTCCTTGATTACTAAAAAGGGTGCCAAGGAACTCTACTCGACCGGTAGTTCCAAGGGCTCGGAAGATTAGGGAGTGGATAAGTTAGTTTGGACATGTCAGTCTTAAAAAAAAAAAAAAAAAAAAAAAAAAAAAAAAACTTTCTTCTTAGACATACCGAATTAGAATTGAGTTAATCATTAGCGCAATCTTATAATATGAACTAATTGAAAATATATTATTGTGGTAAGTAGTTCTAAAAACAATAATCCAATAAATAATGCAAAAACATTTTATTTATTTAATAATCAGAGTAACATAAAGAGACACATGATGGATCAAGAACTTTGAAAGAACAATTAAAAATTAGTTTTTTAATATCCATTGGATTGATATCACAAAAATTAACCAGTCAACGCCATCATCAACCAAGCCAGCATGCATGCAAGCTAGCTCACAAAGGGCGGCAAAACACAAGTGAACGCCGTCGCCTTAGCCAACAAGTTGGCAATGAGAACCCGATGATGTTTCCTTCCAGTGCCGCCGGTTCTCCTACATTAACACACGTGAGCAGTCCCAGCCGGGAACATGGGAGGGGGTTTCTCCTACTATTTTGCCTCTTCTTTATATCACTCAGCTCCATTTAGTTGGAATTTGGCCAATCCATATCCAATAAAAACCATATGCTTTCGAGATGAACTACTCGAATGATTCAACCGGTAACTCCCAGTTTCCGGTTCCCGAGAAGACTTCGATTTCACCGAATGAAGTTGTAACTTGTTGATCTTGTCACGGTTGACGTCGTAGAGATCATCAAGGATTAAGAGGTCCGATCATACCAATAATAGAGGAGTTGTGTTAACGTTGTCGTTGAAGCGACGTCGGTTTGGTTAGTGTGTTGATAGGATAGGAGTATTAAAGGTGAAAGAGAAGTCGAAGGAGTCACGGGGAGCAGTGGGTGATGATTGATCTGTTCATTGTGAGGGTGATCAATTGGAGATCACAGAGAGAAACGGCGTCGTCCTGATCTGAGTCGTTAATTCTTGAAGGTGTGGAGATTGTTGTGTTGTTGATGATCCATTGAAGAGGAGAAGAAGATAGAAATAAAGTGCTTGGTGAGGAGAAATAATGTAACGTAGAGTTATTAATATTATAACAAGTTAAAAAAATATGAGGAAGGGAGACGGGTTCTTCCTTGTACAACATTTTGCTTTGACCATTCACCTATAAAGACAAACTGGTTTTTTTTTTTTTTTTTTTTCTTTCTAGAAGGTATAGGGCCTACTCGCTTAATCACAAAAAAATAATTAAAATAAAATAAGAAACAGTGGTATTCCGAGAACTAAACCCAAGACCTCTCGCACCATCAGCAAGAATTTTACCACCAGACCAAAATGCCCTTGTTACTGAGAGGGCAATACAGATAACTGAGCTTGAAGGAGAGATAGTAAAAAACACAAAAAGAACCCACATTTTTGAAAAGTATCATGTACCACCTTAACATTATCATTCACCTATATTATAAAAGTGAGTAAATGACTTTTTTCCACTCAATAATGGCTTAATGACATTTTTTTACCTTTAGACTTTTAAAATACCACTTTACTATCAAGATTTATGTTTCTGTTTCGATTTTTGCATTGTCATACACCACCACATTCTCTTCCCCAATCATCACTCATCAAAACCCTTCAAACCTTACTTAGTCGATCCTGTCAATCGTGATAATGAGCGAAAGGTTTGCGCAGTGCCACTCCAAGTCAAATTTCGATCAATTTCAACCACCAAAATCCAACATTTAACCGAAAGACTCATCAGTCCCATCTTCAAAAGCCCCAACAGCAGCACCTGTTTGCTCTCTATGTCGTTAAAATTAAATGGATAGTAAAATGACATTTTAAAAATCGGTCGGTGAAATGGGTCATTAAGCCATATTTAGGTGGGAAAAAGTCGCTAAGTCTTGTAAAAGTATCAAAATAACCCCTTAAAATCATGGGTGATTTTTATTTGAGTATTTTTCAGGGGCCGAATAATAACCGATAAATGCAAACACCTGGCAATTTCGAGTGTACGCAAGTTCTGTGATGGAGTGAGAGAAATGGCAAGAGCAGCTTTCTTCACTTGCTACGATCAGAATGCCAACGTCTCTCATCAAGGAGCTTCCATTCAGGTTCTATTCATCTCTCTACTTCGATTTAAACTCTCATTTTCAGTTAAGTCTCTGTTTCATTATTTGTTATTTTGCGGTATGTAAAGGGAATAAGAAAAAGATCTGATAGTTATATTAAAGATTTCACAGCGTATACTTTACAAATTCATGATTTTTTTTCCCGGAAAGGTAATAAGAAGATTTATTGTTGATGAACTTGCGTTCTGTGTATTGTGTTTAAATAAAAATAAAATTAGCCATGCCGGGGTTCACAATATAAGGTTTCTTTACTGTTCTGTTGTCTTATATTTATGGCGTCAGGAGTTTTTTGCACCTTGTTTGTCATCTTGTATTGCTGGTTTTTTCTTAAACTCCATTTGCTAAGTAAAAAAATTTGGCTTTATTGTAATCATCCCGACCTCATGGCCGTATCTGCAAAATATCACGAATGACCTGGTTCTCGGAAATTGTAGGGTGAGACTCAATTTAAAGGTGTGGGGAATCTTGTTTTTAACTTCCTAAATAATAATAATGATATAGCATATACTAATATCCTTCTACTTTAGACTGTGTCTGATCTGTTTCCTATCCTGTTAAATATTGTTCAATCTTTTGGTATGGTTTTAGAATAGGATCTGCATACCATTGCTGTGCTTGTAGAAATCACATTTCAAAGCATCCCATTCATATGAGTTCATAATTGTGGGATCACAAATGGCTTTGCGTGATCTATTTCTCATTATGATGGATGTTTTAGAAGAAGCAATTTCAAGGACAAAAGAGTTGAGAATCAATCGTTTACACAAGTTATAAGCTTGTGAGCATATTTTTGGTGGTTCTGGGCATTCAGTTTTTGTTATAAAAGTCGTCTTCATGTCAGCAACTTGGAGTTCACTTCTCAACAGCCTTAGCCTCTAGAGGGGGAAAACGGAAAATTCATGTTGTGTTGGCTACTTTTTTCTTTCAACTATATCTGATAAAAGTTGGATGAATAAATGAGTAATACTTTGTCTAGTGGAATTTCTTAAATTGCCTTCATAGTATTTCATTTTGTCAAAGTAAATTGATGATCTTTGTTTGTATCTTCTAATGAAAGACCTAGGCATTTATTCTTTATGTTCATCTAGAGTTACTGATTTACTGATTTTTTCAGTTTTTCTGTGATAAAATTTTCTAGTTTGTGCCCTTACTGATAAGAAGATCCTGTATGATTGTGCAGTTTAATGTTATGGTCATAAGATGCGCGTGAGATGCATACTTCCTAGCCTTAATTCTGTGATTGCATTTGCTGTTGTAGTTTAGAGGATCTTCAATGAGTGGCCACACACAATTCCTTCTTATGTCTTTGAGTAGAAATTTTAGCTCTGTGATTGCGTTTGTGTTGTAGTTTTGGAGGATCTTCAGTGAGTGGCCAAACACAAATGAATACTTTTCTTGTTGTTCTCTTGCAATAAAAACTGATCCTAAATTCGTGGTAGTAACTACTGCAATGGGTGTCATCCTTGACAACCATATTCCCCTATAAAACGATCCTAAATCAGACCTCTGGAGTACACCTCTAATTTAATCATGATTTTTTAGTCTTTGACCCGAGGTGTGATGTAAGATGCAAACACTTGTTGGCCTATTTGTTGTTCTTAATAATTTTTCATGTTTAGGTTATCATCTTAGTACACTTGTAACAAGGTCACATCCCAGAAGGCCACATCCAGTTTTACTCCTCCCATCCACCTTGCAGCTGCTCAGAGAAGATGGCTTCTCAAAATTCAGCTGCAACTGACGACAAGCAGGATCAGCATTGGACCACGTCGAGGGGCAGAGGGTGTGGAGGATGAAAAGGACTCGGTGTTGTTTATTATGGTCCAATTCATCAACATCAAGAAAGTGAAGCTTCTCTCTCTTTCAACCTGCTGTCTCTCGTATCTCTAGGCCCAGTCATAACCTTCATGACATCTCCAGGTATGAACGTAATCTTGAAGGGTGCGTGGCGTCATCCGTGATATTTCTCAGTGCTACTACCACTGCTGCCTTCACTGGTTTGTGAGCCCCTACATTCACAAACTGAAGTGGCAGCCAGGTTCAGATAGTTTGAGGTGGAGATGTTGACATGGTTGGCAACATATACGACACAGACTATAAGTTTGCTGATATTCGACCACCAGAGACCAAAGGCCTTTTGTGACATTTAAAGCCAATGGGAAGTTCTACTTTGTTGATGCAGAGCACTGTCAGAACAAGGCCTTGTTGGCGAGACTGACCCCTCAAAAATAACTCAAGAATCAGCTTTAAAAATCTGTAAGGTATTTACAAAGCTCGGGTCAGCTTGAGCCTTTGGGGGTGTTAAACAATTGCCTTTTGATAGAGATACACCAACTTATTGGTTTTGATTCAAAAGTTCATTTATTATATGAAGGCTAGAAGGCTAGAATTTCCTGGAAATTTTGGTCAAATGAGTTTTGCTAGTTGTAATAATATTTGGCTACAATTTCATGGATTTTTTGCTGGCTATGTTTTGAAGTCCATATGTCATTAGAAATAGGATTTAGAAAATGTTAAGCCTAATTTATTTAATATTTTAAAAAATATATTAGAATATGCATTTTTTGTTTTAGAAAAGCAGGTCTTTATTTCTGGGAGATTGTGTTTTCATGGAATATGAGACATTCCAGAATCATAATCATAAAAATAAAACTTTTTGTTTTATTTTATAAAAACTTCTTAAAAAATAATAATAATGCTGTAGTAATAACGAAGTATGTAGTTAAATCTTATAACTCCTTGAGTTTACACTTTACATACATCATTACATTGTTGAGAATTCTTGAATTCATTAATATATCTCGAGTGAGTTATTTGCACACGAAAGAAAAGAAAAAATACCTCGAACTATTAAAGAACTTAAATCACAAGCAGAATAGCAATTGAATTCCGTTCAGGATATCAGTTATAAATTGCAATATTTAGTAAAAAGATGATTACTAACAATTGCACCATCAGAAAAAGATATTATAATTATACGGCTCATAAATTTAAGAACGCAAACTAGACATTAATAATGGAAAGTTGATAAAAACATCTGAGGAGCTCAGGCAAAACCTAAAACTCCTGAGCTGCTTTGAAATAGAAAATATCGAGTTCAACAAGACAAACAGACCAAAATTAAAAACAGACTCAAAATGACTCCAGACAAGAATCTCCCACCGTCGGTCAAGAACCCAGTTCTGCGAACAGCATCCCCGCCGCCAAGGTGATGACTTAAAACTATAACCATCAAAATAACACCTAAACATACCACTTCTGGTCCTAACAAGAACCCAGTCTTTATTATACAAACGTGATGCCCTCTCCTGCAGACACTGCAACCTGCACGGTTCACTTCTTCTTTGCAGCAGATTGGTCACTTAGCTCCACTGGGATCTTCTTATCCACACTCTAATGACTCCAACAGCAACAGTCTGGCGCATGTCCCTCACAGCGAAACGACCAAGTGGGGGGTATAGAGAAAGTTTCAACCACCATGGGCTTGGTAGGAACCATCTTAACCATACCGGAATCACCATTCTTCAAGAATTTGGGCTCCTTCTCTAGCTCCTTACCAGACGTCTGTCAATCTTGGTCAAGATCTCAGAGAACTTCACAGCAATGTGGGAGGTGTGGCAATCAAGAACGGGGCATATCCATTTCAATCTGCCCAGGGTGGTTCATGATGATAACTTGGGATGTGAAGTTGGCTGCCCCCTTTGCGGGATCATCCTTGGAGTTTGATGCAACATAACCACGCTTGAGATCCTTAACAGCAACATTCTTAACATTGAATCCAACATTATCACTGGAAGAGCCTCTTGGAGGGCCTATGGTGCATCTCAACTGACTTAACTTCAGTGGTCAATCCAGTTGGACCGAATGTGACAACCATACCAGGCTTGAGGAGACCAGTTTCAACAAGACCCACGGTACGGTTCCAATACACAATTTGTAGACGTCTGAAGTGGAGCCGAAGGGGCTTGTCCGATGGCCTCTTGGGCTCATTAATCTGGTCAAGGGCCTCAAGAAGCGTTGGACCCTTGTACCAGTCAAGGTTGGTGGACTTTCAATCATGTTGTCACCCTCAAATCCAGAGATGGGGACAAAAGGTCTTGTCAGGGTTGTAACCAACCTTCTTCAAGTAGGATGAAACTCCTTCACAATTCATCATACTTGCCTTTGAGTACTTGGGAGTGGTGGCATCCATCTGTTTGGATAAACAACAGCACATACCAATTATAGAAAAAGCAACAATAATACATAAGAAAATCTGGAGAAGAATGGTGTAAAATTTCGACTATACCTTGTTACAGCAGCAAATCATTTGCCTCACACCAAGAGTGAAGGCAAGAAGAGCATGCTCGAGTTGCCCATCCTTAGAGATACCAGCCTCAAAACCACAGTGGTAGAGTCAATAATAAGGACAGCACAGTCAGCTGGGAAGTACCAGTAATCTGTTCTTAATAAAGTCACGATGTCCAGGGGCATCAATGACAGTGCAGTAGTACTTTGTGGTTCAAACTTCCACAAGGCAATATCAATAGTAATACCACGCTCACGCTCAGCCTTAAGCTTGTCAAGCACCCAGGCGTACTTGAATGTCTCTTGTTCATCTCAGCAGCTTCCTCTCAAACCTCTCAATCACACGCTTGTCAATACCACCAACGTGTAGATCAAGTGACAGTGGTTGTTGACCCCAGAGTCGACATGGCCGATGACCCAATGTTGATGTGAACCTTCTCCTTACCCATGATGAAGAATTGGCTTAAATCTGCGCACAAGTAAGAGATCCAAGTTAGAAAAATTAACAAACACATCTAGAACCATTGGAAAACAAAAATATATATACTAAAATTCACCTGTATTTTAAGGAAAAACCAAAACATCTAATTAAATACATATACAAGCATTATAAAGAAACATCTCTAGCCTAAAAGCACATAATTACATACGAAACAGGAATACAGAAATCACAATAAATTACCAGATAATCCGATCTGTTCGGAAATATATTTATAAATTCTAAAAGTAAAAGAGCACAAAATTCATAGCGAAAACCAATCAGAATAAAGTACAACTAAAAACACAAATCTATGTTTGTTCAAAATCTCAAGCAAAGAAGATATTAGCCAACAAGAATTAAATCAACAATTAGAAATCAAATCGACTAAACACAAAAAGTAAACTTTCAATTTCGAACCGCAACACAAAAATCTTTACAGATCTCAAATTCGGAGAATTCACACCATCAGTACACTAATCTAACACAAAACCAACCGGATTAAAAACAAAAACAAAACTAGAATTCAATTCTAATGGATCTCATATCGATATAAATCATCCGATCAAAATAACAGAAAAAAACAAATCATTTCGCAGATACAGAAACTTAAAAAATAATAAATGAAACTCGTTAATAAAATTAAACGCTAATTAAACTTATCAACAAATAATTAACAATCATAGAAAAATAAGATTAAAATTAGACCTGAAGAGAGAGCGCTACTAAAACCCTAGCCGCAAGTGAGAGAAAGAGACTGGAGAAGCAGAAAGGTGAAAGTATGAGAAATGATAGGGTTTGTGAACTTTTATATGGGTATTTAATTTTTAATTTCTAGATCTGCCCTTGCTTTTTGTTCTAATGACATACGTGTCCTTCTGTTGCTACAAACTACAAAGATGGTGATTTAGGAAATTTCTTTCTCCACTCGCATTGATGCACGTTTCAAAAACAGTCCGTTCGATGTATGAGAATAGCACAACGCGCTGTGGAGAAGCGTGGAAAATGGAGAACTAGTAAAAGCATCGTATAACGACGTCGTATGTTTTGATTTTCGAGTGGCTTCTGATGTGGCGGAGTCAGCTGGGCTAGCTGCCTAGCAATAACAAAAACACTTTTAGTAATTCAAAAGTGTTTTAATTAGTAATAAGAGGGTTTTATATTTAATTAAAGATAGTTTAATTAAACAAAAGAAACTATTTTTCAAAAAATATATAAACTATTTTTTAATAAAATGTTTCTAAACAGTGGTTTTGCAATATATTTTTATAAAGGAAAAAATATATATTTAATAAAATTTCCTAAACAATAGTTACAAGGCTTTTTTTCATTTAAACAAAAAATGGGAGTTTTAATGTTTATTATTTAAATAAAATAAACTATTTTCAAAAGATAATAGAAACTTCTACTAAAAAATAATTTTAGGTCTCTTTCTAGAAAGTGTATTTAAATTGTACCTTTTAAGAGACAATTTATTTGGAACAATATTCATATAAACACATTAAATAATTACCTCTAAAAGGTTCTATGTCAAAAACAATTGAGTATACTACTTTTCTCATCAAAATAATAGTTTAATGATATTTTCTCATCCACATGATATAAAAATACCACTTTATTACTCAAAATTGATATTTTGTTTTGATTCGGGCATAATTGCGATGCTACACCACCATTATTATCTTCTTCAATTATCATTCATTACTCAACAAAATCTCTCAAACCTGCTCCTATTGACCACGTCTATCACCGATAATCGAGCTATTAGGGTTTACATAATTGTCCATCCTAAGTCAAATTTTGATTAATTTTAACCATTAAAATCCAATATTCCACCATAAAAAAACTCATCAACCTCTCTTCTTCAAAAGTTATAACAGTTTTGATCAAATTTACTATTTGTTTATTGTCGGAATATAAATTTAGATAATAAAATAATATTTTAAAAGTAAACGAGTGAAAAGATGTCATCGAACAATTGTTTGGGTCGGAAATAGTATTTAAGAATGAATAAAATATTGCATTAACGTTATCCAAATTGATTGTGTCTTTTTTTTTAATGTAATTGCTTTTTGTATAATTCATTTCAATAACTTGAATTTGAGATCTGAGACAGGTTATGTATTAGTCTGATGCAATGCAATAATTATTCATTATTAAATTAATTAACTATTAAGATAAAGAAATACAATTTCGGGTTCATTGTCATTAATTACTAATTAGTACATGTTATGTTATTATTCTGATAATTATAGCATATTTATTTTAAAATAATATTCAATCGGAGATTCATCAAGTGAAACATAATACTTGGACAACACGGATACTTGGACAGCACGAATACTTGGACAACACGTTAATATTAAGCTATAATGTATTTATTGCAATTTATTTATTCCGAGTGCAAGACAATCTTTTTTAATATTTCTAATAAAAACCTCTTTTAATATATTATAGTTAATTTTTTTTTTAATCATACGAATAAATCTTTGTACATATAATATTACTCTATAAAAATCTGTAGGACATAAGTTTTTTATTAATTATAATTTTAACCGCCACTAGGTGATTGAGTTGTTAATTAAAGTTATTTAATGTATTAACTCAAGGGGTCTTGAGTTTGATTTATCTCAACTCCTAATAAAGGTGACCACTGAAAGTTTATCCGATATTAATATAAAATAGCTTTTCTGGCAAACATTTGACCGTAACTGTAGTAATGATATTGAAATAATATGGTACAAAAATAAAAATTAATGGCCGCCCATAAACGAAATCCTCAAGGTGTTTTATCTAGGGGTGTTCGGTTCCGGGTACCCTACACTTTTTGAAAGAACCGGAACCGGAATCGGAACCGACGATTCCTTGAAATTTGGAACCAGAACCGGAACCGACGGTTCTGGTTCCTAGATACCCAGAACCAGAACCTGTAACAACGGTTTCGGTTCCAGTTCTGGGTATCCTGTAAAATTACATGACCCCTCAAAAGTTTTTAAAATGGCAAAAAAACCCTTAAAAACTTATAAATACCCCCCCACCTGGCACTTATTAACAAAAATAAAATTACAAATTATAAATTCAAAATTACAAACTCCATTACTTTGTAAAGGTAGATTCT
The DNA here is from genome assembly GCF_008641045.1 of Pistacia vera. NCBI lineage: Eukaryota > Viridiplantae > Streptophyta > Magnoliopsida > Sapindales > Anacardiaceae > Pistacia > Pistacia vera. The sequence goes on along the minus strand of NW_022196157.1, from coordinate 147,559 downwards.
CAAAAAATGGTTTTTTTTTTTTTTTTTTTTTTTTTTCTAGAGGTATATGGGCCTACTCGGTTAATCACAAAAAAATAATTAAAATAAAATAAGAAACAGTGGTATCCGAGAACTAAACCCAAGACCTCTCCACCATCAAGAATTTTACCACCAGACAAAATGCCCTTTGTTACTTGAAGGGCAATACAGATAACTGAGCTGAAGGAGAGATAGTAAAAAAAACAAAAAGAACCCACATTTTTGAAAGTATCATGTACCACCTTAACATTATCATTTACCTATATTATAAAAGTGAGTAAATGATTTTTTCCACTCAAATAATGGCTTAATGACATTTTTTTACCTTTAGACTTTTAAATACCACTTACTATCAAGATTATGTTCTGTTTCGATTTTTGCATTGTCAGTACAACACAACATCTTCCCCAATCATCATCATCAAAACCCTCAAACCTCTACTTATCGATCTGTCAATCGTTGATAATGAGCGATTAAGGTTTGGCAGTGACCACTCCAAGTCAAATTTCGATCAATTCAACCACCCAAATCAACATTTAACCCGAAAGACTCATCAGTCTCCATCTTCAAAAGCCCCACAGCCTGAACGTGTTTGCTCTCTATTTGTCTTAAAATATAAATTTGGATAGTAAAATGACATTTTAAAAATCGTCGGGTGAAATGGTCATTAAGCCATTATTAGGTGGGAAAAAGTCGCTAATCTTGTAAAAGTATCAAAATAACCCTTAAAAATCATGGGTGATTTTTATTGAGTATTTTTCAGGGCCGAATAAATAACCGATAATAAGCAAAACCCTGGCAATTTCGAGGGTAGCACAGTTCTGTGACTGGAGTTGAGAGAAATGGCAAGAGAAGCTTCTTATTGCTACGATCAGAATGCAAACTCTTCATCAAGGAGCTTCCATTCAGGTTCTATTCATCTCTCTACTTCGATTTAAACTCCTCATTTTCAGTTAAGTCTCTGTTTCATTATTGTTATTTTGCGTATGTAAAGGGAATAAGAAAAAGATCTGATAGTTATATTAAAGATTCACAGCGTAACTTTACAATCATGATTTTTTTTCCCGGATTAGGTAATAAGAAGATTTGTTGATGAACTTGCGTTCTGTGTATTGTGTTAAATAAAAATAAAATTACGCCATGCCGGGGTTCACAATATAAGGTTTTATCTGTTCTGTTGTCTATATTTATGGCTGTCAGGAGATTTTTTGGCACCTTGTTTGTCGATCTTGTATTGCTGGTTTTTCTTAAACCCATTTGCTAAGTAAAAAAATTTGGCTTTATTGTAAATCATCCCGACCTCATGGCCGATATCTGCCAAAATATCACGAATGACACTGGTTCTCGGAAATTGTGGGTGAGACTCAATTTAAGGGTTTGGGAATTCTTGTTTTAACTTCCAAATAATAATAATGAATATAGCATATATCTAATAGTCCTTCTACTTTAGACTTGGTCTGATCTGGTTCCTATCCTGTTAAATATTGTTCAATCTTTCTGGTATGGTTTTAGAATATGGATTGCATACCTTGCTGTGTGTAGAAATCACATTTCAAAGATCCCATTATTGAGTTCATAATTGTGGGATTACAAATGGCTTTGCGTGATCTATTTCTCATTATGATGGATGTTTTATGAAGAATGCAATTTCAAGGACAAAAGAGTTGAGAATCATCGTTTTAACAATGTTATAAGCTTGAGCATATTTTTGGTGGTTTTGGTCATTCGTTTTTTGTTATACTAAGTCGTCTTCATGTCAGCAACTTGGAGTTCACTTCTCAACAGCCTTAGCTCTTTCTTGATGGAAAAAATTCATGTTGGTTGGCTACTTTTTTCTTTCAACTATATCTGATAAAAGTTGGATTGAAAAATGAGTAATACTTTGTCTAGTGGAATTTCTTAAATTGCCTTCATAGTATCTATTTTGTCAAAGTAAATTAGATGATCTTTTGTTTGTATCTTCTAATGAACGACCTAGGCCTTATTCTTTATTTGTTCATCTAGAGTTACTGATTTTCATGATTTTTCAGTTTTTTCTGTGATAAAAATTTTCTAGTTTGTGCCTTTTACTTGATAAGAAGATCCTGATGACATTGTGCAGTTATAGTTTGGTCATAAGATGCCGAGTGAGATGCATATCCTTCCTAGCCTTAATTCTGTGTGATTGCATTTGCTGTTGTAGTTTAGAGGATCTTCAATGAGTGGCCAACACAATTCATTCTTATGTCTTGAGTAGAAATTTTAGCTCTGTGATGCGTTGTGTTGTAGTTTTGAGGATCTTCAGTGAGTGGCCAAACACAAATGAATACTTTTTTGCTTCTTTGCAATAAAACTGATCCTAAATTCCGTGGTAGTAACTACTGCAATGGTGTGCATCCTTGACAACCATATTTCCCCTATAAAAACTGATCCTAATTCAGACTCTGGAGTACACCTCTAATTTAACATGACTTTTTAGTTCTTTGACCGAGGTGATGATGTAAGATGCAACACTGTGGCCTATTTTGTTCTTAATTTTTCATGGTTCAGGTTATCATCTTAGTACACTTGTAACAAGGTCACACTCCCAAGGCCACATCCAGTTTCTAATCCCCATCCCCTTGCAGCTGCTCAGAGAAGATGGGCTTCTCAAAAATCAGCTGCAACTGACGACAGCAGGATCAGCATTGGACCACGTCGAGGGGCAGAGGGTGGTGGAGGATGAAAAGGACTCTGGTGTGTTATTATGGTCCAATTTCATCAACCATCAAGAAAGTGAAGCTTCTCTCTCTTTCAACCTGCTGTCTCTCCGTATCTCTGGCCAGTCATAACCTTCATGAAATCTCCAGGTATGAACGTAATCTTGAAGGGTGCAGTGGCGTCATCGTGATATTTCTCAGTGCTACTACCACTGCTGCCTTCACTGGTTTGTGAGCCCCTACATTCACAAACTGAAGTGGCAGCCAGGTTCAGATAGCTTTGAGGTGGAGATGTTGACATGGTTGGCAACATATACGACACAGACTATTAAGGTTGCTGATTTCGACACCAGAGAACCAAAGGCCTTTGTGACATTTAAAGCAATGGGAAGTTCTACTTTGTTGATGCAGAGCACTGTCAGAACAAGGCCTTGTTGGCGAGACTGACCCCTCAAAAATCAACTCAAGAATCAGCTTTTAAAATTGTAAGGTATTTACACAAGCCTCGGGTCAGCTTGAGCCTTTGGGGGTGTTTAAACAATTGCCTTTTGATAAGAGATACACCAACTTTATGGTTTTGATTCAAAGTTCATTATTATATGAAGGCTAGAAGGCTAGAATTTCCTGGAAATTTTGGTAAATGAGGTTTTGCTAGATTGTAATAATATTTGGCTCACATTTCATGGATTCTTTTGCTGGTATGTTGAAGTCCATATGTCATTAGAAATAGGATTTAGAAAATGTTAAGCCTAATTTTATTTAATTTTAAAAAATATATAGAATATGCATTTTTTGTTTTAGAAAAGCAGGTCTTTATTTCTGGGAGATTTGGTTTTCATGGAATATGAGACATTCCAGAATCATAATCATAAAAAAAAACTTTTGTTTATTTTATAAAACATTCTTTAAAAAATAATAATAATGCTGTAGTAATAACGAAGTATGTAGTTAAATTCTTATAACTCCTTGAGTTACACTTACATACATCATTACATTGTTGAGATATTCTTGAATTCATTAATATATTCTCGAGTGAGTTATTTGCACACGAAAAAAAAAAAAAAAATACCTCGAACTATTAAAAGAATTAAATCAACAAGCAGAATAGCAATTGATATTCGTTCCGGATATAGTATAAATTGACAATATTTAGTAAAAAGATGATTACTAACAATTGCACCATCAGAAACAGAATATAAATTATACGGCTCATAATTTAAGAACGCAAACTAGACATAATAATGAAAGTTGATAAAAACATCTGAGGAGTCAGGCAAAACCAAAACTCCTGAGCTGCTTATGAAATAGAAAAATCGAGTTCAACAAGACAAACAGACCAAAATTAAAAACAGACTCAAAATGACTCCAGACAAGAATCTCGCCACGTCGGTCAAGAACCCAGTTCTGCGAAAGCATCCCCGCCGCCAAGGTGTGGACTTAAAATAACCATCAAATAACACCTAAAACATCCACTTCTGGACTCCTAACAAGACCCAGTCTTTATTATAAAAACGTGATAGCCCTCTCCTGCAGACACTGCAACTGCACGGTTCACTTCTTCTTTGCAAGATTTGGTCACCTTATCCACTGGGATCCTTCTTATCCACACTCTTAATGACTCCAACAGCAACAGTCTGGCGCATGTCCTCACAGCGAAACGACCAAGTGGGGGGTACTCAGAGAAAGTTTCAACCCACATGGGCTTGGTAGGAACCATCTAACCATACCGGAATCACCATTCTTCAAGAATTTGGGTCCTTCTCTGATCCTTACCAGAACGTCTGTCAATCTGGTCAAGATCTCAGAGAACTTCACAGCAATGGGGGAGGTGTGGCAATCAAGAACTGGGGCATATCCATTTCCAATCTGCCCAGGGTGGTTCATGTGATAACTTGGGATGTGAAGTTGGCTGCCCCCTTTGCGGATCATCCTTGGAGTTTGATGCAACATAACCACGCTTGAGATCCTTAACAGCAACATTCTTAACATTGAATCCAACAATATCACCTGGAAGAGCCTCTTGGAGGGCCTCATGGTGCATCTCAACTGACTTAACTTCAGTGTCACCAGTTGGACCGAATGTGACAACCATACCAGGCTTGAGGAGACCAGTTTCAACACGACCACAGGTACGGTTCCAATACCACCCATCTTGTAGACGTCCTGAAGTGGAAGCCGAAGGGGCTTGTCCGATGGCCTCTGGGCTCATTAATCTGGTCAAGGGCTCAAGAAGCGTTGGACCCTTGTAACAGTCAGGTTGGTGGACCTTTCAATCATGTTGTCACCCCAAATCCAGAGATGGGGACAAAAGGAATCTTGTCAGGGTTGTAACCAACCTTCTTCAAGTAGGATGAACTTCCTTCACAATTTCATCATACCTTGCCTTTGAGTACTTGGAGTGGTGGCATCCATCTGTTTGGATAAACAACAGCACATACCAATTTATGAAAAAGCAACAATAATACATAAGAAAATCTGGAAAGAATGGTGTAAAATTTCGACTATACCTTGTGTACAGCAGCAAATCATTGCCTCACACCAAAGGAAGGCAAGAAGAGCATGCTCGCGAGTCTGCCCATCCTTAGAGATACCAGCCTCAAAACCACCAGTGGTAGAGTCAATAATAAGGACAGCACAGTCAGCTGGGAAGTACCAGTAATCATGTCTTAATAAAGTCACGATGTCCAGGGGCATCAATGACAGTCAGTAGTACTTTGTGTCTAAACTTCCACAAGGCAATATCAATAGTAATACCACGCTCACGCTCAGCCTTAAGCTTGTCAAGCACCAGGCGTACTTGAATGATCTTTGTTCATCTCAGCAGCTCCTTCTCAAACCTCTCAATCACACGCTGTCAATACCACCAAGCTTGTAGATCAAGTGACCAGTGGTTGTTGACTTCCAGAGTCGACATGGCGATGACCAATGTTGATGTGAACCTTCTCCTTAACCATGATGAAGAATTGGCTTAAATCTGCGCACAAGTAAGAGATCCAAGTTAGAAAAATAACAAACAATCTAGAACCATTGGAAAACAATAATATTACTAAAATCACCTGTATTTTAAGGACAAACCAAACATCTAATTAAATCAATATACAAGCATTATAAGAAACATCTCTAGCCTAAAATGCACATAATTCATACGAAACCAGGAATACAGAAATCACAATAATTACCAGATAATCCGATCTGTTCGGAAATTAATTTATAATTCTAAAAGTAAAAGAGCACAAAATTCATAGCGAAAACCAATCAGAATAAAGTACAACTAAAAACACAAATCTATGTTTGTTCAAAATCTCAAGCAAAGAAGATATAAGCCAAACAAGAATTATAAATCAACAATTAGAAATCAAATCGACTAAACACAAAAGTAAACTTTCAATTTCGAACCGCACACAAAACATCTTTACAGATCTCAAATTCGGAGAATTCACCCATCAGTACACTTAATCTAACACAAAACCAAACCGGATTAAAAAAAAAACAATAACTAGAATTCAATTCTAATGGATCTCTCATCGAATAATCATCCGATCAAATAACAGAAAAAAAAACAATCATTCGCAGATACAGAAAAAATAAAAACTAATAAAGAAACTCGTTAATAAATTAACAGATATAACACTTATCAACAAATAATTAACCAAATTTATAGTGTTATATAATTTAAGTTTAAAATGTTAAATTATGTGACGATATACATATTTTAAAGGTATACATTTTGGATTATATACATCTTAGAATAATGGTATATTACACAGTACGTACGATATAAAACTTATAACATAAATTTTTGATGGATAATATTACACGGGAAACAAATTCTACGAGTCACATCTACCACAAATCCTACTCGGCCAAACCATCACCATTGGAAAACCTCTCTTCACCGGCGCTAAGCTTAACATTAGGGCACGGTTCCAGTGCTCTCACCATAGATCAATGTTATATACGTATTGACGTTGATATATAAACTATTGTAACACTTCAATGTCGCGCGTGTTGTAGGTAATGGTATTCCTCTAATATTGATAAAATGCATTGAAAAATTATTTAACTTTCTTTTTTATAATTGAAATTGTTTAGACCAGTTTACACGCACCTCCTTAAAATTATTTAAATTTGTCATTTTCCAAACACATTAACTTACACTGAAAGTATTGTGTTGATATATGAACTAAATATACAGGCATCGGTTCCGCGTCAATTACTAAAATGGAATTTAAATATTATGTGGATTGGTGCTCCTAATTTGTTCATTTTCCCTATAAGTGAGTGAAAGCTTCAAGTCAACATGTGATTCCAAAATTGTTAATCGTGTGGCTAGCCGGCTGAATACGAGTTCAATTAGCTAATGCCCACATGGAATGGAATAAATTATTTTGGAGAAAAGAAAAGAAAAATTATTTTCAAAACGGCCAAATTTATTGATATTAATTTGTGATATTGTCCATCCAAATAATATTAATCATAAATAAAAGAATGAAGAGAACTTAACTGTAAATTATATTAAATGACATTCTAAATGTGACTCTTATATAGAATGCAAATATAAGAGTCCAAAATTATACAATATTTAATAAAAACCTATTTAGAATAAAATATTAGTTTGAATGAATCACAACCTCAACACCTTATAAATTTAACAGCAATAAACACTAACTATAATTTGATGATTAAAATTAAAACCTTTTTTTTTTGCGTAATTTATTAAAATTATAAAGCTCTTTTATGTTTTTCTTACCAAATAATTAATTTTTTTTTTTAATTCTCTATACTCGAATCAACTTTTATTCTTAGAACTACCTCTGGATGGCCGAGAGTTTAATAAGGACTCTTGAGTGTATTATTCAAGCGGTTATGAGTTCGAGTCATTTCTCAGTTGCTATAGGGATAACCACTGGAGCTCTTATCCGATCGGTAGTTCTAAGGTCCTAAGAGATTAGTTAAGGTGCGTGTAAGCTAGTTTGGACACCCCAGTCTTAAAAATTAAAAAAAAAAAAATTCTTCTTAGACATACAGAATTAGAATTGAGTTAATCATTAGCGCAATCTTATTAATATGAACTAATTGAAAATATATTATTGTGGTAAGTAGTTAAAAACACAATAATCCAATAAATAATGCAAAAACATTTTATTTATTTAATAATCAGCGTAACATAAAGAGACACATGATGGATCAAGAACTTTGAAAGAACAATTAAAAATTAGTTTTTAATAATCCATTGGATTGATATTCACAAAAATTAACCAGTCAACGCCCATCATCAACCAAGCCATGCATGCATGCAACCTAGCTCACAAAGGGCGGCAAAACACAAGTGAACGCCGTCGCCTTAGCCAACAAGTTGGCAATGAGAACCCGATGATGTTTCCTTCCAGCTGCCGCCGGTTCTCCTACATTAACACCACCGTGAGCAGTCACAGCCGGGAACATGGGAGACGGGTTTCTCCTACTATTTTGCCTCTTCTTTATATCACTCAGCTCCATTTTAGTTGGAATTTTGGCCAATCCATATCCAATAAAAACCATATGCTTTCGAGATGAACTACTCGAATGATTCAACCGGTAACTCCCAGTTTCCGGTTCCCGAGAAGACTTCGATTTCACCGAATGAAGTTGTAACTTGTTGATCTTGTCACGGTTGACGTCGTAGAGATCATCAAATGGATTAAGAGGTCCGATCATACCAATAATAGAGGAGTTGTTGTTAACGTTGTCGTTTGAAGCGACGTCGGTTTGGTTAGTGTTGTTGATAGGACTAGGAGTATTAAAGGTGAAAGAGAAGTCGAAGGAGTCACGGGGAGCAGTGGGTGATGATTGATCTTGTTCATTGTGAGGGTGATCAATTTGGAGATCACAGAGAGAAACGGCGTCGTCCTGATCTGAGTCGTCTAATTCTTGAAGGTGTTGAAGATTGTTGTTGTGTTGTTGATGATCCATTGAAGAGGAGAAGAAGATAGAAATTAAAGTGCTTGGTGAGGAGAAATACTGTAACGTAGAGTTATATAATATTATAACAAGTTAAAAAAATATGAGGAAGGGAGACTGGTTCTTCCCTTGTACAACATTTTGCTTTGACCGTTCAGCTATAAAGACAAACTGGTTTTTTTTTTTTTTTTTTTTCAAGGTATATGGGCCTACTTGGCTTAATCACAAAAAAATTATTAAAATAAAATAAGAAACAGTGGTATTCCGAGAACTAAACCCAAGACCTCTCGCACCATCAGCAAGAATTTTACCACCAGACCAAAATGCCCTTTGTTACTTGAAGGGCAATACAGATAACTGAGCTTGAAGGAGAGATAGTAAAAAACACAAAAAGAACCCACATTTTTGAAAAGTATCATGTACCACCTTAACATTATCATTCACCTATATTATAAAAGTGAGTAAATGACTTTTTTCCACTCAAATAATGGCTTAATGACATTTTTTTACCTTTAGACTTTTAAAATACCACTTTACTATCAAGATTTATGTTCTGTTTTCGATTTTTGCATTGTCATACACCACCACCATTCTCTTCCCCAATCATCACTCATCAAAACCCTTCAAACCTTACTTATGTCGATCCTGTCAATCGTTGATAATTGAGCGATTAAGGTTTGCGCAGTTGCCACTCCAAGTCAAATTTCGATCAATTTCAACCACCAAAATCCAACATTCTACCCCCGAAAGACTCATCAGTCTCCCATCTTCAAAAGCCCCAACAGCCTGAACCGTGTTTGCTCTCTATTTGTCGTTAAAATATAAATTTGGATAGTAAAATGACATTTTAAAAATCGGTCGGTGAAATGGGGTCATTAAGCCATTATTTAGGTGGGAAAAAGTCGCTAAGTCTTGTAAAAGTATCAAAATAACCCCTTAAAAATCATGGGTGATTTTTTATTTGAGTATTTTTCAGGGGCCGAATAAATAACCGATAAATGCAAAACCCTGGCAATTTCGAGTGTACGCAAGTTCTGTGACTGGAGTTGAGAGAAATGGCAAGAGCAGCTCTTCTTCACTTGCTACGATCAGAATGCAAACGTCTCTCATCAAGGAGCTTCCATTCAGGTTCTATTCATCTCTCTACTTCGATTTAAACTCCTCATTTTCAGTTAAGTCTCTGTTTCATTATTTGTTATTTTGCGTTATGTAAAGGGAATAAGAAAAAGATCTGATAGTTATATTTAAAGATTTCACAGCGTATACTTTACAAATTCATGATTTTTTTTCCCGGAATTAGGTAATTAAGAAGATTTATTGTTGATGAACTTGCGTTCTGTGTATTGTGTTTAAATAAAAATAAAATTACGCCATGCCGGGGTTCACAATATAACAGTGGTAGGGTTTCTTTATCTGTTCTGTTGTCTTATATTTATGGCTGTCAGGAGATTTTTTGGCACCTTGTTTGTCGATCTTGTATTGCTGGTTTTTTCTTAAACTCCATTTGCTAAGTAAAAAAATTTGGCTTTATTGTAAATCATCCCGACCTCATGGCCATCTATCTGCCAAAATATCACGAATGACCTGGTTCTCGGAAATTGTAGGGTGAGACTCAATTTAAAGGGTTGGGGAATTTCTTGTTTTTAACTTCCTAAATAATAATAATGAATATAGCATATATCTAATAGTCCTTCTACTTTAGACTTGGTCTTGATCTTGTTTCCTATCCCTGTTAAATATTGTTCAATCTTTCTGGTATGGTTTTAGAATATGGATCTGCATACCATTGCTGTGCTTGTAGAAATCACATTTCAAAGCATCCCATTCATATGAGTTCATAATTGTGGGATCTACAAATGGCTTTGCGTGATCTATTTCTCATTATGATGGATGTTTTATGAAGAATGCAATTTCAAGGACAAAAGAGTTGAGAATCAATCGTTTTACACAATGTTATAAGCTTGTGAGCATATTTTTGGTGGTTCTGGTCGATTCTGTTTTTTGTCATACTCAAGTCGTCTTCATGTCAGCAACTTGGAGTTCACTTCTCAACAGCCTTAGCCTCTTAGATGGGGAAAACGGAAAATTCATGTTGTGTTGGCTACTTTTTTTCTTTCAACTATATCTGAAAAAGTTGGATTGAACAAATGAGTAATACTTTGTCTAGTGGAATTTCTTAAATTGCCTTCATAGTATTCTATTTTGTCAAAGTAAATTAGATGATCTTTTGTTTTGTATCTTCTAATGAACGACCTAGGCATTTATTCTTTATTTGTTCATCTAGAGTTACTGATTTTCATGATTTTTCAGTTTTTTCTGTGATAAAAATTTTCTAGTTTGTGCCTTTTACTTGATAAGAAGATCCTGTATGACATTGTGCAGTTTAATGTTATGGTCATAAGATGCCGAGTGAGATGCATATCCTTCCTAGCCTTAATTCTTATGTCTTTCAGTAGAAATTTGAGCTCTGTGATTGCATTTGCTGTTGTAGTTTAGAGGATCTTCAATGAGTGGCCAAACACAATTCATTCTTATGTCTTTGAGTAGAAATTTTAGCTCTGTGATTGCGTTTGCTGTTGTAGTTTTGGAGGATCTTCAGTGAGTGGCCAAACACAAATGAATACTTTTCTTGTTGCTTCTCTTGCAAATAAAACTGATCCTAAATTCCGTGGTAGTAACTACTGCAATGGGTGTCATCCTTGACAACCATATTTCTCCTATATAAAACTGATCCTAAATTCAGACCTCTGGAGTACACCTCTAATTTAATCATGACTTTTTTAGTTCTTTGACCCGAGGTGATGATTGTAAGATGCAAACACTTGTTGGCCTATTTTGTTGTTCTTAATAATTTTTCATGGTTTCAGGTTATCATCTTAGTACACTTGTAACAAGGTCACACTCCCCGAAGGCCACATCCAGTTTCTACTCTCCCATCCACCTTGCAGCTGCTCAGAGAAGATGGGCTTCTCAAAATTCAGCTGCAACTGACGACAGCAGGATCAGCATTGGACCACGTCGAGGGGCAGAGGGTGTGGAGGATGAAAAGGACTCTGGTGTTGTTTATTATGGTCCAATTTCATCAACCATCAAGAAAGTGAAGCTTCTCTCTCTTTCAACCTGCTGTCTCTCCGTATCTCTAGGCCCAGTCATAACCTTCATGACATCTCCAGGTATGAACGTAATCTTGAAGGGTGCAGTGGCGTCATCCGTGATATTTCTCAGTGCTACTACCACTGCTGCCCTTCACTGGTTTGTGAGCCCCTACATTCACAAACTGAAGTGGCAGCCAGGTTCAGATAGCTTTGAGGTGGAGATGTTGACATGGTTGGCAACATATACGCCACAGACTATTAAGTTTGCTGATATTCGACCACCAGAGACCCAAAGGCCTTTCGTGACATTTAAAGCCAATGGGAAGTTCTACTTTGTTGATGCAGAGCACTGTCAGAACAAGGCCTTGTTGGCGAGACTGACCCCTCAAAAATCAACTCAAGAATCGGCTTTTAAAAATCTGTAAGGTATTTACACAAGCCTCGGGTCAGCTTGAGCCTTTGGGGGTGTTTAAACAATTGCCTTTTGATAAGAGATACACCAACTTTAGTGGTTTTGATTCAAAAGTTCATTTATTATATGAAGGCTAGAAGGCCAGAATTTCCTGGAAATTTTGGTCAAATGAGGTTTTGCTAGTTGTAATAATATTTGGCTACAATTTCATGGATTATTTTGCTGGCTATGTTTTGAAGTCCATATGTAATTAGAAAATAGGATTTAGAAAATGTTAAGCCTAATTTTATTTTAAAATTTTAAAAAATATATTAGAATATGCATTTTTTGCTTTAGAAAAGCAGGTCTTTATTTCTGGGAAATTTGTGTTTTCATGGAATATGCGACATTCCAGAATCATAATCATAAAAATAAAACTTTTTGTTTTTATTTTATAAAACATTCTTTAAAAAATAATAATAATGCTGTAGTAATAACGAAGTATGTAGTTAAATTCTTATAACTCCTTGAGTTTACACTTTACATACATCATTACATTGTTGAGATATTCTTGAATTCATTAATATATTCTCGAGTGAGTTATTTGCACACGAAAGAAAAAGAAAAATACCTCGAACTATTAAAAGAACTTAAATCAACAAGCAGAATAGTAATTGATATTCCGTTCCAGGATAGCAGTTATAAATTGACAATATTTAGTAAAAAGATGATTACTAATAATTGCACCATCAGAAACAGAAACTATAAATTATACGGCTCATAAATTTAAGAACGCAAACTAGACATTAATAATGGAAAGTTGATAACAACATCTGAGGAGCTCAGGCAAAACCTAAAACTCCTGAGCTGCTTATGAAATAGAAAATATCGTGTTCAACAAGACAAACAGACCAAAATTAAAAACAGACTCAAAATGACTCCAGACAAGAATCTCGCCACCGTCGGTCAAGAACCCAGTTCTGCGAACAGCATCCCCGCCGCCAAGGTGATGACTTAAAACTATAACCATCAAAATTAACACCTAAACATACCACTTCTGGACTCCTAACAAGAACCCAGTCTTTATTATAACAACGCTGATAGCCCTCTCCTGCAGACACTGCAACCTGCACGGTTCACTTCTTCTTTGCAGCAGATTTGGTCACCTTAGCTCCACTGGGATCCTTCTTATCCACACTCTTAATGACTCCAACAGCAACAGTCTGGCGCATGTCCCTCACAGCGAAACGACCAAGTGGGGGGTACTCAGAGAAAGTTTCAACCACCATGGGCTTGGTAGGAACCATCTTAACCATACCGGAATCACCATTCTTCAAGAATTTGGGCTCCTTCTCTAGCTCCTTACCAGAACGTCTGTCAATCTTGGTCAAGATCTCAGAGAACTTCACAGCAATGTGGGAGGTGTGGCAATCAAGAACTGGGGCATATCCATTTCCAATCTGCCCAGGGTGGTTCATGATGATAACTTGGGATGTGAAGTTGGCTGCCCCCTTTGCGGGATCATCCTTGGAGTTTGATGCAACATAACCACGCTTGAGATCCTTAACAGCAACATTCTTAACATTGAATCCAACATTATCACCTGGAAGAGCCTCTTGGAGGGCCTCATGGTGCATCTCAACTGACTTAACTTCAGTGGTCAATCCAGTTGGACCGAATGTGACAACCATACCAGGCTTGAGGAGACCAGTTTCAACACGACCCACAGGTACGGTTCCAATACCACCAATCTTGTAGACGTCCTGAAGTGGAAGCCGAAGGGGCTTGTCCGATGGCCTCTTGGGCTCATTAATCTGGTCAAGGGCCTCAAGAAGCGTTGGACCCTTGTACCAGTCAAGGTTGGTGGACCTTTCAATCATGTTGTCACCCTCAAATCCAGAGATGGGGACAAAAGGAATCTTGTCAGGGTTGTAACCAACCTTCTTCAAGTAGGATGAAACTTCCTTCACAATTTCATCATACCTTGCCTTTGAGTACTTGGGAGTGGTGGCATCCATCTGTTTGGATAAACAACAGCACATACCAATTTATAGAAAAAGCAACAATAATACATAAGAAAATCTGGAAAGAATGGTGTAAAATTTCGACTATACCTTGTTACAGCAGCAAATCATTTGCCTCACACCAAGAGTGAAGGCAAGAAGAGCATGCTCGCGAGTCTGCCCATCCTTAGAGATACCAGCCTCAAAACCACCAGTGGTAGAGTCAATAATAAGGACAGCACAGTCAGCCTGGGAAGTACCAGTAATCATGTTCTTAATAAAATCACGATGTCCAGGGGCATCAATGACAGTGCAGTAATACTTTGTGGTCTCAAACTTCCACAAGGCAATATCAATAGTAATACCACGCTCACGCTCAGCCTTAAGCTTGTCAAGCACCCAGGCGTACTTGAATGATCTCTTGTTCATCTCAGCAGCTTCCTTCTCAAACCTCTCAATCACACGCTTGTCAATACCACCAAGCTTGTAGATCAAGTGACCAGTGGTTGTTGACTTCCCAGAGTCGACATGGCCGATGACCACAATGTTGATGTGAACCTTCTCCTTACCCATGATGAAGAATTGGCTTCAATCTGCGCACAAGTAAGAGATCCAAGTTAGAAAAATTAACAAACACATCTAGAACCATTGGAAAACAATAAATATAACTAAAAATTCACCTTTATTTTAAGGACAAGCCATAACATCTAATTAAATACATATACAAGCATTATAAAGAAACATCTCTAGCCTAAGATGCACATAATTACATACGAACCCAGGAATAAAGAAATCACCATAAATTACCAGATAATCCGATCTGTTCGGAAATTATATTTATAAATTCTAAAAGTAAAAGAGCACAAAATTCATAGCGAAAACCAATCAGAATAAAGTACAACTAAAAACACAAATCTATGTTTGTTCAAAATCTCAAGCAAAGAAGATATATTAGCCAAACAAGAATTATAAATCAACAATTAGAAATCAAATCGACTAAACACAAAAAGTAAACTTTCAATTTCGAACCGCAACACAAAACATCTTTACAGATCTCAAATTCGGAGAATTCACACCATCAGTACACTTAATCTAACACAAAACCAACCGGATTAAAACAAAAACAATAACTAGAATTCAATTCTTAATGGATCTCATATCGATATAAATCATCCGATCAAAATAACAGAAAAAAACAAATCATTTCGCAGATACAGAAACTTAAAAACTAATAAATGAAACTCGATTCATAAATTAATAGATATGAACACTAATCAACAAATAATTAACAATCATAGAAAAATAAGATTAAAATTAGACCTGAAGAGAGAGCGCTACTAAAACCCTAGCCGCAAGTGAGAGAAAGAGACTGGAGAAGCAGAAAGGTGAAAGTATGAGAAATGATAGGGTTTGTGAACTTTTATATGGGTATTTAATTTTTAATTTCTAGATCTGCCCTTGCTTTTTGTTCTAATGACATACGTGTCCTTCTGTTGCTACAAACTACAAAGATGGTGATTTAGGAAATTTCTTTCTCCACTCGCATTGATGCACGTTTCAAAAACAGTCCGTTCGATGTATGAGAATAGCACAACGCGCTGTGGAGAAGCGTGGAAAATGGAGAACTAGTAAAAGCATCGTATAACGACGTCGTATGTTTTGATTTTCGAGTGGCTTCTGATGTGGCGGAGTCAGCTGGGCTAGCTGCCTAGCAATAACAAAAACACTTTTAGTAATTCAAAAGTGTTTTAATTAGTAATAAGAGGGTTTTATATTTAATTAAAGATAGTTTAATTAAACAAAAGAAACTATTTTTCAAAAAATATATAAACTATTTTTTAATAAAATGTTTCTAAACAGTGGTTTTGCAATATATTTTTATAAAGGAAAAAATATATATTTAATAAAATTTCCTAAACAATAGTTACAAGGCTTTTTTTCATTTAAACAAAAAATGGGAGTTTTAATGTTTATTATTTAAATAAAATAAACTATTTTCAAAAGATAATAGAAACTTCTACTAAAAAATAATTTTAGGTCTCTTTCTAGAAAGTGTATTTAAATTGTACCTTTTAAGAGACAATTTATTTGGAACAATATTCATATAAACACATTAAATAATTACCTCTAAAAGGTTCTATGTCAAAAACAATTGAGTATACTACTTTTCTCATCAAAATAATAGTTTAATGATATTTTCTCATCCACATGATATAAAAATACCACTTTATTACTCAAAATTGATATTTTGTTTTGATTCGGGCATAATTGCGATGCTACACCACCATTATTATCTTCTTCAATTATCATTCATTACTCAACAAAATCTCTCAAACCTGCTCCTATTGACCACGTCTATCACCGATAATCGAGCTATTAGGGTTTACATAATTGTCCATCCTAAGTCAAATTTTGATTAATTTTAACCATTAAAATCCAATATTCCACCATAAAAAAACTCATCAACCTCTCTTCTTCAAAAGTTATAACAGTTTTGATCAAATTTACTATTTGTTTATTGTCGGAATATAAATTTAGATAATAAAATAATATTTTAAAAGTAAACGAGTGAAAAGATGTCATCGAACAATTGTTTGGGTCGGAAATAGTATTTAAGAATGAATAAAATATTGCATTAACGTTATCCAAATTGATTGTGTCTTTTTTTTTAATGTAATTGCTTTTTGTATAATTCATTTCAATAACTTGAATTTGAGATCTGAGACAGGTTATGTATTAGTCTGATGCAATGCAATAATTATTCATTATTAAATTAATTAACTATTAAGATAAAGAAATACAATTTCGGGTTCATTGTCATAATTACTAATTAGTACATGTTATGTTATTATTCTGATAATTATAGCATATTTATTTAAAAATAATATTCAATCGGAGATTCATCAAGTGAAACATAATACTTGGACAACACGGATACTTGGACAGCACGAATACTTGGACAACACGTTAATATTAAGCTATAATGTTTATTGCAATTTATTTATTCCGAGTGCAAGACAATCTTTTTAATATTTCTAATAAAAACCTCTTTTAATATATTATAGTTAATTTTTTTTTTAATCATACGAATAATCTTTGTACATAATATTACTCATAAAAATCTG
Source organism: Pistacia vera (assembly GCF_008641045.1). Classification (NCBI taxonomy): domain Eukaryota; kingdom Viridiplantae; phylum Streptophyta; class Magnoliopsida; order Sapindales; family Anacardiaceae; genus Pistacia; species Pistacia vera. Next base: position 130,309 of record NW_022196157.1, on the reverse strand, counting down.
TAGGACATAAGTTTTTATTAATTATAATTTTAACCGCCACTAGGTTTGAGTGTTGTAATTAAAGTTATTTAATGTATTAACTCAAGGGGTCTTGATTTTGATTTATCTCAACTCCTAATAAAGTGACCACTGAAAGTTTATCCGATATTAATATAAAATCTTTTTCTGGCAAACATTTGACCGTAACTGTAGTAATGAAATTGAAATATAGGTACAAAAAAATAAAATTAATGGCCGCCCATAAACGAAATCCTCAAGGTGTTTATCTAGGGGTGTTCGGTTCCGGGTACCCTACACTTTTGAAAGAACGGAACCAATCGGAACCGACGATTCCTTGAAATTTGGAACCAGAACCGAACCGACGGTTCTGGTTCCTAGATACCCAAACCAGAACCTGTAAAACGGTTTCGTTCCAGTTCTGGGTATCCTGTAAAATTCATGACCCCTCAAAAGTTTTTAAAATGGCAAAAAAACCCTTAAAAACTTATAAATACCCCCCCCCTGGCACTTATTAACAAAATAAAATACACAATTATAAATTCAAAATTACAAACTCCATTACTTTGTAAAGGTAGATTCTCAAAAGTCAAATTAACTTACTTTAAATGTTATGAAATTAATATAAATGTATTCAAAATTACAAACTCCATTACTTTGTAAAGGTAGATTCTCAAAAGTCAAATTAACTTACTTTAAATTTATGAAATATAATATAAATGTATTCACATGACTTTTTCTACAAAAGTTTTTATAACCCCCCTAATCTTTAATTTTATTTTATATTAGTCTCGGTTCCTGGTTCTTGATTCGGTTTCGGTTCCTAACTAGAACCGGAACCGGAACCGCATAGTACGGTTCCAAAAATTTGGACCGAAACCACCCATGGATGATGGCGGGGTAGAAACTGGAACCAAACCTAGGTAACTGTAGTAATGAATGAAATAATATGGTACAAATAAAAATTAATGGCCGCCCATAAACGAAATCCTCAAGGTGTCTTATCTAGGGGTGTTCGGTTCCGGGTACCCTACACTTTTTGAAAGACCCGGAATCGGAACCGACGATTCCTTGAAATTTGGAACCAGAACCGAACCGACAGTTCTGGTTCCTAATACCCAGAACCAGAACTTGTAACAACGGTTTTCGGTTCCAGTTCTGGGTATCCTGTAAAATTATATGACCCCTCAAAAGTTTTTAAAATGGCAAAAAAAAAAACTTAAAACTTATAATACCCCCTACCTGGCACTTATTAACAAAAATAAAATTACAAATTATAAATTCAAAATTACAAACTCCATTACTTTGTAAAGGTAGATTCTCAAAAGTCAAATTACCTTACTTTAAATGTTATTAAATATAAATATAAATGTATTCACATGACTTTTTCTACAAAAGTTTTTATTAACCCCCATAATCTTTAATTTTATTTTATATTAGTCTCGGTTCCTGGTTCCTGATTCCGGTTTCGATTCCTAACTATAAGAACCGGAACCGGAACCGCATAGTAACGGTTCCAAAAATTTGGAACCGAAACCTACCCATTGATGATTGGTTCTGGGTAGAAACTGGAACCAAACCTAGGGTACCCACTAATTCTGATTCCAACCGGTTCTTTTGAACACCCCTAGTCTTATCTACACATGGATTGAAGAAACAAGTTGCCTTTTTGATCTCGTTATAATGGAAGAAGAACATGTGGGTTGTTTCTTTTGTGGACACCCCCAGGCCCCCCCTCCCAGACAATTTCCCTTTCTCCATATGGGATTGGAATACATGCAAATGTACTTAGAAAAAAATATTAAATTAAAAGGGCAATTTGGTTCACTATATTACTGAAAAGATAAGATTACCGTTGAGATAGATTAACTTGAAAATTAAATAAGGAATGTTTTATAATACAGTACATGTTTAGTTAGATTGGTAGTTATAAATAATTAATATGTTTGGCTGTGAGGAATAAACTAATTATGAGAGACCCTTTTACTAAATTGTCTTTTTTTTTTTGAAATATTATTTTATTTTAGATTGTTCCTTTTTGAGAATTTGGTTGTTTTTTTTTTTTTTAAATATTATTTTATTTTAGATTGTTACTTTTTGAGAATTTGGTTGACACATCACAGCTACAATAAAAGTTTAAAATTTAACAAAATACCTTCAGTCACCCAAACGATTATCGACCGTCGGTTGTAGTCGGAAGTGGTCTGAAAGGCGCAAGACCAGTCGGATATGGCCAACTGTGCGTCGATTTGATCGTTTCTAACCAGATCGCCATGGATCTGGCTAGAAGCGATCTGGTCGAAAACAGCCATAACAGAAAAAAATATTAAATGAAGGTTTATTATCGTATTAGCATTTGTAATAGGCCTTATAAATATTTTTAGGATTTATTTTATACACCTCTTATCGGATATCATAAAAAATCTCGTGTCCTAAGAGTTTATTTTATAATAATTATAAGGTTTTTTTTCTTATAGTTTCCGAAAGCTTTGAGTGCACTTAAGATTAAACGACCCCATAAGAAATATATGAAATAAACCCAAAATTTGTATTTGTTATTATTATGGGTTTCCATATTTCAATATCAGCTTCTTTATAGAAAATTAGAAATTTTCTATATAGATGGTAATTGTTGATGTTTGATTTTAATACCAACGACTTGCACGTACAAAGTGTTAAGAGAGTCTTAGAAATTACACTAATAGATTCATGAGATTTGGAAATGGTGCTGAGATTATATATGATTGCACATAATTAATAGATAGACACGAGGGATTTTTATAGCGGTTCGGATGCTTAAAGTGAATCCTACATCCACTATTATTTTATTATTCTCTGACTATTTCCATAATATTGCATGTAAGACGTACAAAGATGAAGAAATACTTTGTTTACAGAGAAAAATAAGCTCTCATGTGCCTAACTCTCATATGTCTCAGCCTCCCTTTTTACGAAGAGATGTGACCATTTATACACTTTTAAGGTCAATGTAATAAGTACTTTTATAAGTTGTCTTGGCACATAAAGAGCACATCCTCATCTTAAAATGAGATAAGGTTGGTATAAAATATCTTTAAGGTGGTATGAGCTTGATAGCTAGTACACTTTATCTTTCAGGCACTTGTTAAACTGACATCAGTGTATTTTTTTAGGCATAATAGTAATCTTTGATTCTTTATTAATGGAATTTAATGTTCATAATCTTTCAAAAATGCTAAGGTAATATGCATCTTCAGCAACATTAGATTCATTATTTTTTTCCCCCTTATAAAAGTGTAGCTAAATTACACATTACATATCCAACTTCAATTAAAACTTGGAAAAATCTCTTGGTTTTGGTTTTCAAATATGAATCAGAAGGCTTATACTTCTCTCTCAGCATCTTTCTTAATCATCCTTTCAACAATGTTTCTGGTAAGTTTTTTCTCTATCTCAAAAAATAAAAGTTTATTATTGGATTAAAGATTTGAATTAAATTTTTTGTGTGTATTTGGCAGGTGAATCATTGGTTGGCAGGACTTGGAGTTGAAGCCGGTAGCTGCCATCGTGACGAAGACTGTAAATCTGAATGTCCAGAAAGCGGATATTGCAGCGATTTTCGCCTGTGTAATTGCATACAATCTACTCTAAAGCGACCTGAATTTGAAATATCTGAATATGGAACTGAATCTGACGACGATAAGAAGAAATATACGCCACAATGTACTGGTCCACGATGTGCTCGTGATCCCGACTGCTTGGATTGTCCAAACGGTAAGGGAGGCTTATGCGACCTGATACATCGCANAAAAATAAAATAAAATTCATCCACCTCTACTCAGAGATCAACAATACATAAGTTGACAATATGGTGTTCCAAAATTTAATTTCCCTTTTCTAATATCGTAAACAAAATTTTTCCCTTTTGCATATGTATTTCATAATCAGAATAACTTCCACAAGCCTAAATGAGCATTACATCATGCAATACAGTTGCTTTAAGAAATTGCCACCAAAGAAACATCTCAACCTTCTTACTTTCACATCACATGGCATCAAAATTTGATGGTAGGAAGGCATTAACCTTCAAGCTTTTCAATTCTGCCTCGATTTCTATCTCTTCTTTTGTCATTGAACGAGGGGTCTACCTTATTTTTTTTCTCCGGCTGCTCTTCACCATTGGCACTAGCTAGCATCTATGGTGACAGTTGATTGTTGTCCTCTTTTCCTTTTTGATTTCTTCTGCTCAAGGAAACTGCGGCAAAATTGTTACAACTGTAATTACTGCAAAATGCAGCGAAGAGAGAATATCAAAGGTTTCTACTAGGAATAATCAAAGTACAAAATAGGTAAGGTGGGTTGTACCTTATCTTTCCATTCAAAATAAGACTCCCAGAAGCAGCCCTTTCCATGACACTTTTGTAATATTGTGTAAATGGGGCATTGCCACTTTGCTTCTCAAGCTGGCATGGAAAATTCATCAATGTCAGATAAGCCTGTTAGATTTATCGAATCCCAAAATATATTGTTAACACAAACAAACCTGAAGAAATGTTTCAACGGACTGCTGATCTTTCGGTGAAAATGCCACCTCCTCTCTCTTCTTTCGCACAAATTCAATGTTCTGCTCCACCTAACATTGCCAGAAAAAATTTCACAAAAAAATGTTCCCATAATCAGTAGTAAGCTCGTCATGTAATGAAATATCAATTTTCTATTCAATAAGCAATATGATCATAAGATTTAGAACAACCAGCAAAACATGCTATAGAGGAAACTAAAAACTCAAGCTTTTCTACACTTGTCAAGATAGTTTACACAGCTTGGGTTCACCATCAAAATCATTTCGGGAAAGCCTAGATATTTGGAGCTCAACAGTCCATGCCACGGGGCTTTCAGCTCAACATGATATTTCATTCCTTTCCTTTCTTAAGTACCTCACATTGCATTTCTAGAATTATCAATTGGGAGCAAGACAGTAGCAAACAGGTAGGCTGTTTTTGTAACTAGATGTTCTTCTAATGAATTCTTGCCAGGGTAGTGGTATAAGAAAACACTAAATTCATTCATAAGAATTCATACCATATCAACAAAGCGTTTCACAACTCGCCGGAAACTCTCAATAGCAGTTTTTTCGTGAAACTTCCTTAGACGAATGAGTGGAATAGTTGCCAGCTCAGGAAAAGAAATGTTGTAACTCCACTGAGCAAAGTGCACTGAAAGCAGTTCAATGGCAGTAAAAACACACTCTTCTTGGAAGTTTCGGGATTTCAGCAAATGTTTTGGCAACTGCACCATAAATATCAAACATTAGTTTTACCCAAAATACAGGAGATATTTTGCTAGACAGTGTATAGGTTTCAAGGAACAATAGATGATCAATGAAACACATAATCAGAACAGAAAGAGAATAATAACACAATGGTTTCAATTAGATGTGCATGAACCACATAAAGAAATTGGGCAGTAAAATAGAACTTAAATTTCAACATAACATTACTATTTCCTGACCTTCACTGCAGATGAAAAGTTGAAGTCCTTCCCAGGCTTCCCACCCTCCTTTCCTATTTTATATCCCAAAAGATCCAACACCAATGAAGTGACAGGGATGAAAATTCCACTAGCACTAGAGAGATGATTTAACCACTCAACACATTTGCGTCTTAAAGGCAGATATCTTGGTCCTGGAAAAAGTACAGCCACTCCATTTATAATCTGAATGATAATATAAATCAACGGCTGAAGATCATAATCGTGCACATTATGTGATATATAGGTAACCCAGAGATCAATGCAGTTAGTAAACTGCCAACTGCATATCTTCTTCACTGCTTCCTGTTTATAAGCAATAAAAACAAAAAATGATGAAAGCATTCCTCTCCATTATCAAAATTCAAAATAAACTAATTTCTATCAACACCAAATCTAATCAGCAACTGAATAAACTCTGAATTCGACAAAACAGGGAAATTATGTAAAACATGCACAGTGCATCTGCACACCTTCTTCTTTGTTTGTAGACCTAACTGCAGTATCCTAGACATTTTCTGGATGGAAATCATTGCCTTGCTTGATGATTTCTGCAGATCTTGAGAGCACAGCTCAACAAAAGAGTTCCTTAGAAATTGTATGTGTTTGAATAGAGCTGGCTCCACAAATTTGCAGTGACCAATGAAGGCTTTGAACATTTTAATTAAGCAAATATCGAAGAAATCTGAACTAAACACAGAAGACACATCTTGTAAGAGAAGAAAGGAGTGAGATGATAAAATCCCTTCACCAGTTGCCCACAGATGAACCCCAATCTGCATTCAATTCAAAAAGCAAGAAATGAGCTCAAATAGCATAAAATTTAATTGTGATAAAATATATCAATATAAATTCTGGATATAACTATTTCATAAAACTGCAAAACAATCAAGTTCCAAGATATTGCTATTTTCTGTACTGTGCCAATGTGAAAGCCCCATAATATAAAAAGTAAAACTGGTTATAATAACAGTGTAAATACAAAATAACTCATACAAACATCTTGGTTACATATTGATAAGATGTCTAAACTTGATCAAAAATACAATATAAATATACATAATTTCAAATAAAAATACCTTGATGAGTCTGTGCAGTAAAGGAGGAAAAGCAGCAAAAAATACTACAGAAGCTCTAAGCCTGCTTAAGGATAAAGCTAATATCTCAGAGTCTGTAGCCTGATTCAGCATGAACATGGTACTTCTCAAATAAGACTTGATAAGTGGCCTCAGAGTTTTCCATTTTGGAGTATTCTTCAGTTCCAAAATGGTCCCCCTCTTGCTAGATGAGGATGAAATTCCCAGCATCCCACGAAATACATTATCAGCCTCATGAAGCACAAATGTCAATATCTTGCAAAAGGTTTCACTCTCTTGAATTCTACAGCTGGAGCCGGCATCAAGGGCACCAGTTGATTCAGCTCCATAGTGGCATGCAGCTCGATACCCATTTAGTAGACTAATAAGGGCAGGCACACTCTGCTGCTCTTTAATTAGGTTACACCAAGAATTAACAACAGAGTTGGTCAAGAGCTTGTTCTTATGTGAATTTGGGCCATCATCATCCACTGAATTTATGTCATCATTACTTGTCTCATCATCATCTGAATACTGTTATACAGGAAATACGATGAAAATAAACTAATGGAAAAACCAGCAAATTCAGATAAACAAGACTAAATCTGAGGATTTAAATACCAAATTCTTAGTATTAAAAAAAAAAAAAAAAAAAAATCAATCTTCACAATTGCAAAAATGTGGTTAAATCCATTGCAAGGATAATATACTTTTCAAAGATGCGGAAAATCTGAAGATAAAGCTACCTAGTACATATATACCACAAAGTTATAAAAACAGTCACATTTGAACACAAGTAATACACAGTCCAGACAGTTATTTCATTGAGATATCATTCTCAAGACAGAAAAAACATCTTGAGTAACTTACAGCATCTTCATTTCTGGATGATTTGAGACCCCTATCATGACTTTCCAAAAACCTTGAAAATTCTGGATCCTGAAATTTTCCAAGTAAAATTGCTTCATCAAATAAATGAAAATATCTGCAAGCGGACACTCAGATTAAAAGGAGAAACACCTTATCAAGATCAATCACCTAATTCACAAAACCTTGAGGCAAACTCTAAATACAATAAGGCTCCTGGTTTTAATTCATAAACAATCATATATCTGAGGTCCATCCCCAGAAAATTGACATTTTGATTGATCCTCTTACCTTTTTTTTCAGTCTTTCCAATTTTTTCATTTTACTCTCCAGTTCTGAAAGAATTTCTTGGTTCTGCACAGATGACTCCATACCAGCTCCGTTCTCTGTATATGAATTAATTTACAAATTTTAACAAAAAGATGATCAAAGGAAAAGAAGAAATAGATGATGCCTGAAAACTTTAAAACACAAGTTGCACAAGCAGTAATAGTGTATTCACCTTCCAGATGACTTTCAGCTACATATGTATCACTTGAGTCCTGGTCATAAAGTATTAAGATTAATACCAGAGGAATCAAAGAAAACATTAACAACAAGTTCATGTATGATAGGTTTCAAACCTCTAAAAGATATCCATCACTGCCTGAATCATCTCCGTCGACGTCACTATCGTCTTCACTAAATATTTCATCAAGGGATGTGTCCTCAATATCCATACCTTCATGGTTTCTGAAAAGAAAATTGAGATTTTTCAAATAAATGGTTCAAGGCCAATACATACAACTCTGAAATAAATTCTTCTAAGAAATCATACCACATGCCATGGTACATACATATTTCCAATGACAACAACATACAATAATCAAAGAAAAATAAAAACAAAACAAAAGGAGAGACAAATTGAAAGTCAAATAATTGAGTAGTTGCAATTTCAAAATTTTACCTTCTATTAGATAATTCTCGCGCCTCTTCTTCTTTGTTTTCAGCTGCATCCCTCTCATCTTCTACACAAATCGAATTACAAGCAACATTACCAATAAATTACTTTAATCAAGCTCAAATTTAACCAGAGCTTGTATTTTTTTATAATAAATACTCATGAACTAATCCACTACTTCAAACGAGCTAGAATGAACTTTAACAATAAATTGCACTATAAGTTCACGTTAGCATTTAATTAGACGTTCCAAAACTTAGAACTAATTAAAAATGAATATAACAAAGAAAAAAAAAAAACCTTACTTTTAGAAGCTTTCTTCTTGAACATAGACTTATTCTTTCGCTTTCTTTTTAACACAGACTGCAGATTCTTCTTGGCGAACTTCCTTGCTTTCTTCCCGAGTTTTCCCATTTTTTTTATCGAAAAACCCTAAAAAAAATAATTAAGTACTAAAATTGAATCGAAATCATTCGATTATCAAGCAAGAAAATAATCACCAGCAGTGAAGAGAGAGATAGAGTTTGCTTACCGGCTAGAGTAGCTGGCAACTGCTCGTTGTGAAAACGGGAAGTGGTTAAAGTGAAATATCCAAAAGTACGGGGGACTTACACGTAATTAACAAAAGGAAGTTGAGGTTCGGCGATTAGTTCACTTCATGGAAAGTTCAAAACCCCAGGGTTTTGGTTTAGAGAGAGAAGACTGCCAAGGCATTCAGAAAAGTCATAGGGCTATTTCAGTAATTTCTTCAGCGGGTCGGACTACTGGTTGGGCTGGGGAAAGATTTGATTTTGGGCTTGTCATTTGTCAATGGCTTCACATGTGTAATTAAATTGGTAATATTTTTTACTGTAATTATTAATTAAATCAATAAAACGAGAATAAAAAAATAAATGAGTGGAGCAATCTTCTTCCCCACAGAGCTTTAAGGAGCCTTTTATTAAAAGGCCAATCAAATTCAAATTTAATTAAAAAGTCATGTAGTTTGAAAGTGTTAAGTAAATAACTTTATTATTGATTAAGGTTAATTAAACATGATTAGTGGTTAATTAAGATTAATGAAGTATTGTGTAATCTTTTAAAAATTACAATATGTCCCCAAAGAGCTGAAATTCTTGTAAACAAACCCAAATACCTTCTTCTTCTTCCTCCTGCCGTTAACGCATCCCTCCCCTAATTGTTGTTTCTTCTAAGCTTCGTCTACATCTTCTTCTTTTTGTACATCTTCTTCTTCCTCCTTCATGTACGTTTTCTTCTTCCTGCCATTAACATCTTCTCCATCACAGATTCTCCTCCTCCTCTTGACATTTCGTTCAGGTATGTGTATCTTCCCTTTCCATTTTATATTTTGATTTACAAAGATTTAATAATGGATTAGGTTTGGGTTACAATTTTGATTTAGTTGTTTTGGTTGTTGGGTTGTGTTTGATGTAATGCAAGTTAAAATGAGTGAAATTTGTTGAATATTTTATTGCATTGTGGGTAGCTGGGAGTGGTAACACCGATTGTAGATGGAGATGACTGAAAATGTGTTATGGAAATGATAGATCGCTTAAGCGATCTGGTGTATCACTTAAGCGATCTGGTATATTTGATATAATGCAGCAGATCGTAGATCGCTTAAGCGATTAGGTATATGGCAGAAGATCGTTTAAGTGATATGCTATAAGTCTGGTATATGACAGCAGATCGCTTAAGCGATCTGCTATAAGTCTGGTGTATGGCAATAGATCGCTTAAGCGATCAGGTAAATGACAGAAGATCACTTAAGCGATCAGGCTCGTTTAAGCGATCTAGTAAACAATATACTAGATTGCTTAAGCGATACACTAAATCGCTCAAACGATTCTGCAGATGCTTTTTAAAATCTTTCAACCCTTAATACATTAGTTAATACTATTTTTTTTTCTTGCATTATAGGTACTTGGCTATTATTAGACATGAGACAAGTTGTTTTGGGTGTTGAATATTTTGGTGAGTGGGCGGAGGAAGAAAGTTGCTGGAAGTGGATTGGGAAGAGCAAAGAAGTTATACCAATTGCTGTGAGCACAGAGGTTAGTTTTGATGAGTTGATTGATGAAATAATTAGAATAGGTGATTTAAGTTGCTCACATAGTGATATAGTTGTGAAGTATGTTTTAAGCAGAGTTCCTAAACATTATAAGGTACCTCCTATTATATTAAAGTTGGATGAATGTGTGAAGTTATATATGTTTGATATGGGTGATAATGGTTCGAGGCTGATTTTAAGGGTTTCTTTTGTAGATAAACCGTTGGAAGTTGGTTCAAAGGAAGGGGATAACGAGGAAGTTGGGGGAGAGAATGCTTGTTTTAATTTGAACTACGAGGGCATTGATTTCTTAGTTGAAAAATCAAGAGTAAGTGGTGATTTGGGTGGTAAGGAGGACACTATAGAAGAGGTTGGTCATGTGCGGCAGAATGAAAATGTTGAGGAGGAGGACCCCATACATGTTCCCATAGATATAGAGATTCCTTTAAATACATATTATGCAGAAGGTGTAGTTTGTGAGGAAGAGAACACTATGATCCTTTATACAAGTTCAGAGGGGGCAATTGCAGGTAGTAGTGAATCAGCTCATGTTTTTACGGATAGATCAGAGTTACGCATAAGGTATTTATTTGACAACAAAGAGGAAGTAGTGAGGAAGCTAAAACTTATTGACGTGAAAGGTAATTTTGAGTTCATCACCAAAAAGTCTAATTCATCAGTTGTGACGGTTGCATGTCGTGACTGAAAGTGCAAGTGGCGGGTTTATTGTAGAAGGTTGGCGGAGTTTGGAAAATTTATTGTTAGCACATATACCTGTGAGTACACATGTGGTTTAAGACATATTTCAGGTGAGCATCAACAAGCCTCCGCTGATGTTATTGGACTATTTGTCAAAAGTCAGTTCATTGAAGAGAAAGATCTATCTCCTAAAGACATTTAGAGACTTGTGCGCACAGAGTTAGGATGTGCTGTTAGTTATTGGAAATGCTGGAAAGGGAGACAACATGCACAAGATTTTGTGAGGGGCACGCTGTAGCATGGGTATGCAGTATTAGAAGCGTACCATTATATGCTCGAGTTGACAAACCAAGATAGCAAGACGGCTTTGAAGTGGGACAAGAATATGAAGTTTAAATATTTTTTTGTTGCTTACGGTTCTGCTATAAGGGGTTTTGTAAACATGAGAAAGGTGTTGACTGTTGATAGTTGCTTTTTTACGGGAAAGTATGGAGGTACATTGTTGGTGGCCACTGCACAGGACAACGAGAATCACACATATCCCGTTGCATAGTGTGTGGTTGACTTTGAGAACGACAAGTTGTGGACTTGATTTTTTTAGCAATTACGTACGATAATGCCTGACATTGACGAGTTGTGTATAACATCCGATAGACACAACTCTATAAAGAAAGGGATTGCCACTATTTACCCTCAAGCACATCACCGATTCTGTATAAGGCACCTTCGTGAGGACATAAAACAAAAGTTTAAGTGTGCTGGCCTCCTTCAGACATACTATATGGCAGCAAAAACTTATCAAGTTGATGAGTTCGAGGAGCACTTCCGGCAAATCCAAATCAAGGATGATAGAATTGCTAAGTATCTTAAGCATGATGTTCGTTTCGAGTAATGGAGTAGAGCTTACTTTCCTAGAAGAAGTTTTGATGTCATGACCACGAATATAGCCGAGTCCATAAATTCGAAGTTGTCAATAGAAAGAGAGTTTCCAATAGTTGCCCTTTTTTATGTAATCCAGAGGACATTGTCACGGTGGTTCCATGAGCGTCATATGGAGTCGGATAATTTTACCACAACTCTTGTTTCGTCAGTTGAAAAATTATTGCGAGAACGTATGGAACTGTCAAATGTATTGTTTGCCTATCCTCTTAATGCTCAAGAGTTCACCGTGCGTAGCTATGGTTCGGATGCCCTGGTTAACCTTTTTAGTAAAACTTGCAGTTGTAAAGTGCTTGACATTCAACGTTTACTTTGTCCTCATACACTAGCAACATTGAAACACCAACGGAAACCGGATTTTACATGGAACTTTGCTACCCTCTCTATATGACAAATCACTACATGCTGACTTATTTGGAAACGATATATCCAGTTCCTCTAAAAGAGCAGTAGGTGGTGCCGCTAGAGTTGGTTCACATTATCATCCATTCGCCATTCAAGAAAATAGAAAAGCAAAGAAAAAGAGTTAAGCGATCAGCCTTTGAGGTTCCCCAGAGAATGAATAGGTGCTCAATTTGCAAGCAAAATGGCCACAAAAGAAGTAGTTGCCAGAATCGATCACATGCAGATCCAAAAGATTAAGTTCGAATTGATCAGTAGCAAGAAAGCAAGCAATCTGCAAATAAGATCAGATCGTTAAAGTGACATAAGATCGCTATCTGTAGATTGTTTAAGCGATTTGCTGCTCAGGTCCACTAGATCGCTTCAGCGACGTAAGGTCACTTAAGTGATCTTTTCTTATATGCATATCTGACAAGCAGATTGCTTAAGCAACGAAAGATCGCTTAAGCGATCTGATGAAGTTTTTATATTTCTCTTTTGTGGTGCATTAAACTGATTTTCTATTCTTGTATTTCCAGCTATGTCATCAAGAAGAATGATGAAATCGAGAGAGTTGCCAAAGCCAACCGTTGAAGAGTTGTTGTTTTCAATTTTTTATGTTTTAAATTTTATTGTTACCTTGAATAAATCATCCTTTATAATGTATTACATCAAATTAATTATTTTTCATTTTCATCAATTTTAAAAAGGGGTTTAAGTTAGTAAAATTTGCATATTACCTTTAAACAGCACTGATAGCTGCCCAAAGAAGCAAGACAAGCAAAATTAATATTATTAACATCATTGTCGTATCAAGACAATTAATCAATCAATCAATTTACTGAATTAGTCACGAGTTAGGCAATACATATTTTTTCCAGTTTTTCTCTTGAATTTTAACAAACTAAAATCACTAACACATATTAATTCCTTATTTTCTCCTAAATTTGACAACCTAATTGCATCAACACATTAATGCCATGTAACAAGAATACTAAATAAACTCAAACTCAAACCCAAAAAAGGGAGAGAAATGCTGAATTGCTTTTGTAATAATCTGAAATGTGTCAATTACAACATTATATACAACAAATAAATCTCCTATATACACCTAAAACAAAAGTAGGGCCGGTAGCCTCCATCCCTCCTCTTAATCATTCTCTTCAACCACTTCCCTATCCTCTAAAATTATCCAGCACACCTTTAGCATCAGCATCAGCACCACAACCCAAGTAACAACAGCCTGACGCCTAATAACACTAGCTGATCCAATTCAAGACAATCCAATTATTCAAGACAACCCAATTATTTAAGATAACCCAATAAGACAACATCACATAAACTACAAAATTCTAAGTCCAACTTCTATACCTTTTGATGTCAGCATCAACAATGACTTGGATTGGTTTCTGGTCAGTCAAAAGGGATCCATAAGCCCATGGAAGCACTGAACAGCCCAGCGTTCCTGACAGTTGTTCATTATTTCGTCATTCAAGTCGTCCATCGAGGTGTTGGTCATGTCAAATTCGATAAATTTCAGTGCATATGCCCCCCAATCAGCACTAGTACTAGGGGTGAGCGGTTTCAGGTACCCTATATTTTTTGGGGGAACCAGAACCGGAACCGCACAGTGCAGGTTCTTCAATTTAAGGAACCGAAACCTAAAATGCAGGTTCCGGTTCCTTTCCGGGGTACCCTATAAAAAATCAATTACCCCCCTAACAAATTTTTATTATTCATTCATTTGTGTCTAATGTAACTCATAACCTGTAATCTCTAAACAACACTTGAATTCAATCAATTCATCACAATTCACATACAATTCGTCAATCAAAACCAAAACACAAACAATTATTCATCACAAGTCACAATTCACATAAAATAACTTCACCAAAATCATTTAAACAAACAACAACATAGAAAGTTAGAAACTATCACCAAGTTTTTTTATCTCCCACTAATTTCAATCACTACAATTATAAAACTACAAAACAACCCAAAAAGCATAACATGAGTACATGACCCATGTCTAATGCTCCAAATGGATGGATGTTCCTCGTCAAGTGATTGAAGTCCAATCATTTCTACAAATAAACACAAGAAAATCAATTACAATTTTACTGAAGTGAACATCAAATACAAATATATTAATTCTTCTCCATTGTATCCTGCCCAAAACATAGACAAGTAATATTAATCTTTATTTTTATGCATATACATGCACACAGCAGTATCAGGTCAGATAGGTCAAGTATTACAAAAGATTAAGCTTCGCCTAATTAACGCCCATTTAGAGAAATGGAAGTGCATATTGTAAAACAAATTAATCCCTAATGTTCTTAAAAAACAGTTCAACTACAAACTCTTATTTTCAGAAACAACAATTGTATCAACATATTGTAAATAAACACCCTTAGTTTCTATAAGGAATTCCCTTTTCCAAAACAAAGACAAATTTAAGGAACTTATGATTTGTACATGCTTAAAATATAAGTCCAACGGCACCTTAGAAATTGACTTGTCTGCATAAAAATATTAATAAAATTAAGCATGAGAAAAAGAAAGCACCATAATAATGAAGTTATTTAAACCATTTAGTTAAGTATTGAGATTATTAAAAACAAAAATTAAGCACATACTGTAAAGGAATTTTATAAATGACAGAGACTTGCAATCTATAGACTATAGGCATGAATAACCAACTCTCACTCTTCAGCCACTCACTCGCCATCTCTCCCTCTTTCTTCAAAATGAAGACCCGGTAACTCAACTCTACTAATGTTATTATTAAATTAACTCTCACCCAATTGGAACTGCTACAATTTGCAACTGTTGTGCGCAAATCAATTGTACTCTGCTGCAATTTGCAACAGCAGCTTGCAACTACTGTAAATTGCAGCAGACATGCACCTTCAATCTAAGTAATAAAATTCAATCATACATAGCAATCAATCATAATTCATACATAGCATTGTGCTTCGTTTCATATCACGCAGATACGCACCTTCAATCTAAGTAAATGCCGCGAAGAATCAACACTTGAAGTTCCAGAAAAGTAGAAAACACAAGAGAAGAAGACGGCATAAAGAATGGAGAAGAACCAGAAAAGTAGACAAACAGAGAAGAAGACGGCAGAGTTGCAGAGGCCAGAGAGAATGGAGAAGAGGAGAATTTGTCAATTTGAGACCTATCGAATTGGGCATTTTGCTTTGTTTTTGAAATGTAAAATACAAAGATACCCCATTCTTTATACTAATTTCTAACATTGCCAGTGGTCTATTATGAAGTTAAATAAATTACTAAAAGGGTAAATTTGAGTGATAAAAGGAGCACTAATATAACATCTTGATCTAAATCTTTTGCTATAATAAAAGTGTTTTTAATGCAAAAATTTTGTGTACAAACATGAGCATTAGATAATTTATAATTAATGTTAATTGTGACCATTGCTCCACAATATAATTAATTAATTGTTAATCATTTAATAAGTATTGTATATTGTTTAATAGAATGTATAATTAATTAATAATCATACCATAATTTATAATATAATGTTATAATTAATAATTTATAATCATTTGATTAAGTATTGTGTAAATTAGTAAATTAATAATGTTATAAATAATGTCATAATCAATAAGTAATCATTTAATTATGTAATGTTATATTTATTATATGATCATACTTTAATAGTATAATGTAATGTATAAGAATTAAGTAACCATAATCTAAATCTATAATTAATATTATAATTAATTAAATTTCAAATCATTGATTAATATACTAATGTTTATATGGAATGTATATGATTAAGTAATCATATCATAAATATATAAGGTAATATTATAATTAATTAAAATTTTAATCGTTAATTAGTAATGAATAATATAGTAAATTACTATGTTTTAATGTAATGTTTAATATTCATAACTTAAGTAATTATGTAATCATTTAACTATGTAATGTATAATTAAAATGTGATCATAATATAATGTATATAATTATTATTTAATTTAATTAAGTAATTATTTAACTATTGTTATGTTTAATTAATGTTTATAATGAAATGTTTATAAGGTAATGTTATAATTAATTAAATTTCTTATCATTTAATTAAGTATTGTGCAATGTATGTAGTAATACTAATTACTAATGTTTAAAACATAATATCATAACTCATAATCAATTAAGTAATCATTTAATTATATAATGTTATATAATTATAGATCATATTATAATAGTATGATTAATGTTTAATAAATTAAGTAATCATACTATAAACTCTATAATTTAATATTATAATTAATTAAATTTCAAATCATTTGATTATATACTAATGTTTATAATGGAATTATAATGATTAAGTAATCATATTAAAAATAAAGGTAATGGTATAATAATTAAATTTTTAATGTTTAATTAAATAATGCAATAATATAGTAATTACTAAGTTATAATGTAATGTTATAAATTCATAACTAATTAAGTAATATAATCATTAACTATGTAATGCTATAATTAAGTAAGTGATCATAATTAAGTAATTAATAAATTATATTCAATTGAGTAATTATTTAATTATAAGTAATGCTTAATTAATGTTATAATGAAATGTTTATAAGATAATGTTATAATTAATTAAATTTCTTATCATTTAATTAGTATTGTACTAATGTTAGTAGTAAATTACTAATTACTAAGTTTAAAACATAATATCATAACTCATAATCAATTAAGAATCATTTAATTATAAATAATTAATTATATGATCATACTATAATAGTATAATGTAATGTTATAATGAATTAAGTAAAATACTATAAATCTAATTTAATTATAATTAATTAAATTTCAAATCATTTGATAATATACTAATGTTTATAATGGATATTATAATTGATTAAGTAATATATCATAAATATATAAGGTAATGTTATATTAATTAAATTTTAATCGTTTAATTTAAGTAATAACATATAGTAAATTAAAAGTTTATAGTGTAATGTATAAATTCATAACTAATTATAGTATAGTAATCGTTTAATAGTAATGTTATAATTAGTAATGACAAATATTAATGAAATAATAATATATAATTTAATTGGTAATTATTTAACTATAATGTAATGTTTAATTAATGTTTATATGAAATGTTTATAAGGTAATGTTATAATAATTAAATTTCTTATCATTTAATTATATTGTGCTAATGTTTAGTAGTAAATACTAATTACAATGTTTAAAACATAATATCATAACTCCTAATTAATTAAGTAATCATTTATTATGTAATGTTTTATTAATTATATGATCTATATAATAGTAATAAGAATTAAGTAATCATACATTAAATCTATAATTTAATATTATAATTATTAAATTTTAAATCATAATTAATAACTAATGTTATAATGAAAGTTATAATTGATAGGTAATCATATCATAAATATATAAAGTAATGTTATAATTAATTAAATTTTTATAGTTTGTTTAAGTATATAATAATAAGTAAATTACTAATGTTTAATATAATGTTATAAATTCATAACTAATTATGTAATAATTTAACTATCTAATGCATAATTAAGTAAGTGATCATAAATAATATAATAATATTATAATTCAATGAGTAATTATTTAATTATATGTAATGTTTAATTAAGTTTATAATGAAATGTTTATAAGGTAATGTTATAATAATTAAATTTCTTATCATTTAATTAAGATTATGGTAATGGTTATTAGTAAATTAGTTAATACTAATTTATAATATAATGACCTAATCAATTAAGTAATATTTAATTATATAATGTTATAATATATATAATCATACTTAATGTAATGTTATGTAGTGAAAACTATAAGTAATCATACTATAAATTTTTAATGTAATATTATAATTAATTAAATTTTTAATCATTTAATTAAGTTTGTACAAGTTTCTAATAAAATGTTATAATTGACTAAGTAATTATACTATAAATCTATAACGTAATGTATAATTAATTAAATTTCTAATTATAAGTCAATTAATTAACTATTTAATTATGTTATAACTATAAGTCAATTAATTAAGTAGTAATCAATTAATGTAATGTTATAATTAATTATACTAAATCATTAAGTAATGTTATAAAATTAAATTAATTAAGTAATCATTTAACTATAATGTAATGTTATAATTGATTAAGTATGATATTTACTAATAATTAAATTTATTAATGTTTATCAATTTATCATATATAATTAATTATTACTAATTATTATAATACACTTAGAACTGTAATTGAAGTAAATAACTAAATATATTATTACTCAATCAAATATACTATTTTATTCAAAAATAATTCTTTAATAACATTAAAAATGTAAAACATTTTTAATTGGATCATAATTCCAATTATTCACTTAATTGATCACAAACTTTAATATTAATGTATTATAAATATTAAAACTTTAGTATGGTGTAATTATATGTATATAAGTATATTGTATTGTATATTTATTTAATTAGGTTATTCTAAAATTAACTTTTTCTATTTTAAATTTTTTTATATGTAAAATAATAGAAACTCCCCCATTATTTACATTTCACAAATATTTCATTATAGTCTAGGTTCTAAAATAGGTTCTAAACAGGTCCCCAAAACAGGTTCCAAATAGGTTCCAAAAGTCGGTTCCAAACCGGATACCCCCTACAGGTTCTAAACAGGGTACCCTTTTTACAGGTTCTGGTTCTGGTTCCGATTCCTCCACATGCAAGAACCGGAACCGAAACCGCACAGTAGTGGTTCCAAAAATTGGAATCGGAACCTACCCGTACAGTGCCGGTTTTGGGTAGGTTCCGGTTCTGGTTCTTACCCCCAGTTCCGGTTCTACCCGCTACCCGTGCTCACCCCTAAGCACTACAATAGGAGAAAGACATTAGCATTAGAATCGGCTTATAGAACAATAGTATTATATAAGTTTTATACAAAATTTACCTTGAGTCATTTATCGGGACGGGAAGGCGCTTGAGTGGCCACTTTCCCATCTGTACTTCATCACCGAAGTACTGAAACATTTCGCTGTCGAGCAACAGCCACGGGAACAATACGCACAGTGGCTCCAACTTCATCTCCAACTGCCTCTCTCGACAAATACTTGAGTTGCAGTCAAGGATCTACAGCAAGCCTTCCTCTAGAAGCACAGCGACGGTTATCCAAGGCATATCTTTGATGTTGATAATGTAGTATACTCTTTTAACCTTTACCCAACTGTGGCCATGTTTGGGCATTTCCTCCCGTACATACTGCATCATCTTGTCATCAAACTGAAAATCATCAGGGATACCGTCGAAGTCATATGTGGCCAATATTTTTCACTTGCCTCCTCTTGCTGCACCTCTACCAATGACCTTTTTCATTAGAGTGTCATATGTCGTTACTAGCGTTTGGCCAAATGTTACATCAGTGATGGCACAATCAGGATACAATATATCACTATTACTGCTTTGTTGTAGCCTCATGAGTGCCAATACCTCATTGATGTGCTGCATCAAATAAAAACAATATGATAAGTATACAATATCTCATGGAAAACATAAGCAAAAATAAGGAAAATTAAGGGAAAATAGCTCATCGAGTCATCAAGCCACCTGCTCATCATCAACATCTTTTCAAACCACTCCTGGGGATAATCCCTGATCTTGCATTTCACATGGGCATCACTTCCAGATTCATTGTAATAGGCGTAGAAGAGTTTTTTCTTTTCCTCCTTTATTGGCCTATACAAATTGACATTAAACTCCTCCGTTTTCGCTTGCCCACTTTCTCCCCTTTCTTCCATTTGCACATCCTCACTTCCTTTGCGTCCCACCTCATCCTCCTCCATTATCACTTCTCCACTTCCTCCTTAACCTCCTCCCTTTTTGCTTCTCCACTTTCGTAGACTTCCTCAATTTTTTTTCTTCATTTTCCTTTTCTTTCCATACGTTACTATGTTGTAAGGAGATTTGACAAACTTACTCTTTGGACTCTCTCTTTTCAGCTTAGGTTGCACTTCAACCGCTTTCAATACTCCACCAACTTCCTCCTCCACCCTACCAACTTTCTCTGCCACCTTATCAACTTTCTCCTCCACCATTTTCATCCGCTCTTCCATCTTGTCAAACCTCTCATAAACGGCTGTTGTAAAACTCTGAAATAGACCGTTTATGAGGTCAACAACCTCATTCTCCCGATCTCGATGCCTTGGCAAAGTAGTACTTGTTGTACCAGTTTGCCAATTGGGTGGAGGCGTCCGAACCACTTTATCCTCCTCCTCCTTCCCGTCGACTGGAGCTTCGTCATCCTTGGCGTCAACAACATTCTCAAGCAGTGGCCTTGCAACTATCTTCACATGCGTGACCGTTTCTAGGTCTCGCATTAGCTGTTCTATCCCTTTATCTGTTGCACCATCTAGTGCATCGAACGATATAACATACTCCTCTCCCGCTTCACTCCTAGTAGGGGTGAGGAAGGGACGGACGACTCCCTGCAATAAGAAAAAAATCAATCAAATTTAAGCCACATTTAAAAGCAACTACATATTCAAAAGATTAATCGTTTAATCTTACCCGAACCGCTTAAATTTCTACGTCTATTTTGTCGTAATCCCAATGGGGTACACTTCTCGATGTGCCACCGTATCATCCTAGGAAATTGCGGTCGCTCATTGGAAGTCTTCATCCCCCCCCAGCCAGGACAGAGACGACCTTATACATCCAAGTATATATAGTCCATATCATAATTAAAACACATATAATACAAAAAATATAACAAAAAACTATTAATATTTACCTGTATGACCCATGGGAAGCCAAATAAATTGTATGTGCTCGGTCTATTCTTCTCAACAGATTGGCGATGCTTTAACGCCATGTCTTTTCCTTGCAAGGAGTCCATGGTTAGCTGAAATGATACTCGTCCCCACGGATAAACATTAAAGAAGTCCATGTTGCTTGCAAACTTCACTCAATCCATATTAACGGCTTTTGTTAAGTCTGAAGCCATTAGGATCGAATGAACAAACCATACCAGACACATCTTGAACCTCTCTGAAGAGGTAAACCCAACTTCTCCTAGCCTCTCCTCTAAATCGCATCCCGTAATAGACGCCTTCCCCCCCCCCCCCAAAACCTTTTTAGCCAACTTATCGGCTGCCCTACTCTTTTTTATTCTCTCTTGCTCTTCCGCATTTGGAAATGCCCTGTATCTTAAGCCTATCACCATGGCATATTCCATCATCCTAAATCATAGTGGCTTCCCATCCATTACGAACCATATTTCGTTTTTTTTGTTTTTTTTTTTGCTTTTTACTGAGTGCAGCAACATATAATGCCCTCCTTGCCCCTAGAAAGCCATTTTCCAATTTTCTCCGATGTTCACAAAATGACCAAAACAACTATCTTTAAATCGGTCCATACACTTCTTCTGTTCCTTTAAAATCTTAATTATTCTCGTAAAAACTTGCCAACCTTACGAGGAAGTACGGTACCTTATTGTTTACAATCTCCAACCTATAGTCTTTATTATTTACGTTTCGCAAAATCTGCACAAACGATATAAACTAAATATCAGCAAAAAAAAAAAAAAAAAAAAGACCAAAACAACCAATAGGCTAACAATTTGGGGGATATGGCCTTTGAAGGCATTGGGGAGTGGGTGTTTTTAGCCTCGACAAGACCGGGGAAGCCAATGCAAGCCCTATAGAGCCTGTTGTGGCAGGTTCCATGAGGTTGGAGGGCTAAGGATGGCAGGAGGGGCCATAATAGGGGGGCTGGTGCGCGCAGCTATGCATGGCCAGCCCTGCAATATGCAAGGCAGCCCTCCAACCCCCCTATTCCGCCACCTCCTGCCATCCCCAGCCCTCCAACCTCCCACAAACAACCTCCCTACGGCCTCCTTTGCCTTCCCCCATCCTTTGGAACCCAAACAAAGCTACTCCCCCCATGCCCGACAACTGCTCGACAAAACGCAACAACCATCATAACAATAAAACCAACTACATATTCCCCAAATTCGCACAAATCAATCAAATTTATCATCAAATTCAAAACAAAAAAGTAAAAAACGTACCCTTTCTTCACCATCGTCCTCCTCCTCGCTTGAAATCTCGTCGGCGTCCTCCTTTTCATAACCATTTCCCGATTCTTCTCTCTTTTCTTGTGCCACCGTTGCCTCCTGTGCCTATGGACCACCTTGACTCATCGGATGATCCACCGGAGCGTCTTCTTTGACAACCTTTGAACTGTTGGTGCCGCCAGAGTCTAGGATTCGGAGTGGGGTTGAGTTTTCCTCCTCTTTGTGAATGTCAGCCATGGTTTTGTGTAAGGAAGTTTTATGATCGAATATTTGCCGGAATTAAGGCATTGTCGTCATCAAAAATCGTAGAAAAACGAAATGTGTTCGTGGGTCGTTTTTTAGGTAGATGGCTCGATTAAGCGATTTTGAAGGGTGGGGATTTCAAAATTTAAACAAACTTTTGTTAATTATAATTTTACTTACATATGTTTAAATCTTTTTAGTTTAACCCGTTTGACATGTTCAATGAATCTTAAGTGTGCCATATCAGTTTTTCTAAATTAAAAAAAAATTAAAAAATATTTCTAGGATCATTTTTTTAAATGTAAACTTTAGAGGGCTGGCTGGTTAAATTTTCTCGAGCTTTAAGCTTTGTATTCTCGAAGACTCGCAAGGAAATCAACAGTAGCCTGGTATTTTTCTCTCTTTATATTTGAATTAATTTCTCTGAATACTGGAATTCTTTAATTTTGTTGAGAAAAATTAAGCGAAATTGATAAAGAAAGAGAAATTAATGTGCCTATTTTTTCGTTTCTTTCCGTGATAGTTGAACGAGCTCAACTTAAGTAAACTAGAATGATTATTAAGCTCAGGTCACTTTAATGTATGTTTTCATTTTCCTTTGATTATTCTTATAACTTCATGTTTTTTGTTTTCCTTCGATTTTCTCAGCAACCAAACAGGACCCTAGGGTTTATTATTTTTAGTCGACTTTCCGTTTATATCGTATTAGTGTGAAATAGTTAATCAATTATTCTGTTGGTCTATAGGTTTTTGAGTGAGGATGATTTATACAGCAATCGACAATTTTTACTTAACCGATGAGCAGCTGCAGAATTCACCTTCGAGAAAAGATGGTATCGATGAAGCAACAGAAACTACTCTAAGAATCTATGGCTGTGATCTCATTCAAGAAAGTGGCATTTTGCTTAAACTGTATCCTGCTTTTCTGTTATTTAAAGTATTAGTAAATTAGTTGCTATATGGGAGTATTTATTTACTTTTGTATCATGTACATTGTTCTGGTAGCATTGTTTCCACTGATCATGATTATAGACCTCAAGCTGTAATGGCCACTGCTCAGGTTGTATTTCATCGATTCTATTGCAAGAAATCATTTGCTCGTTTCGATGTGAAGGTTAGTCTTGTTTGCTGAATGACTGAAAACAAAAGGAGGTTTTTTGAAATATGTATATGGTATTGCTTCTGGGTGTTTTAGGTGGATTACGGATCTCATATTGTGTTTTTTGTTCACTAAAGTTAAGTTTTTTTTTTTTTTTTTTTTAAAAAATTTTTAAAGGTTAATTCTAATTTTCATTTCTTGTGTGTTATTGGAAATGAAATGTAAAAGTTATTGTTTTTATTTGACTGGATTTATTGATGTTCCACATGTAATAGTTTTATGAGCTGTGATGATATCTTGCAGATAGTGGCTGCTAGTTCTGTGTGGCTTGCATCAAAGCTGGAGGAGAGCCCTAGGAAAGCAAGGCAAGTCATCATTGTTTTCCACAGAATGGAATGTAGAAGGGAGGGCTTACCAATAGAGCATTTGGATATCTTTTCAAAGGTTAGAACCGATATTTTGTACGTATTTATTAAACAATGTTGCTGTGTATAGGTTTCTTTTGGCTGAAAGCTTTATGACAGTAATTGAGCTGACTATATTAGAAGTTAGGTTATCCTTTTAAGTGTCATTGCACTTCTAAAAGCCCTTGTTTGCTTTGTTTTATTGATTCATGGATTAATTTGTTAACACATAATTACTGATGTTATGTAGAAATTTTCAGAATTGAAAGTGGAATTGAGCAGAACAGAAAGACATATATTGAAAGAGATGGGTTTTGTTTGTCATGTTGAACATCCTCATAAGTTCATATCAAACTACCTTGCCACCCTTGAGACACCTCCAGATTTGAGGCAAGATGCTTGGAATCTAGCAAATGATAGGTATGTATTGCATCAAACTTACTTTCGAGAACATTTACATCACAATTTACACAAAATTCATCCATTAATGTGATAATCTTTGGATGACACTTGGTGTTTATTGATTTAAGAATCATGTGCTTGAACTTTCTCGACTGTCCATTCTGATGAATGTATGCTCATGGTGTATTTGTGAAGCCTCAAGATGAAGAATAGTACACTTTTCAAAAAATTTGAGGCCAAACCATGGTCATTTCTGCAAGCATATTATAATTTTTAAGTTTGATAAATTGGGTAAAAAGGAGAAAGTACTTTAGGATGTTTAAGTGGTTTCATTCTAATTGGATTAGCTGTCAAATTTATTTGAAGGAAGACTGATTTAAGAATCATTGGAAGTCCTGGTTTTTCTTGTGAAAAAATTGTCTGTGATAGGTTCTAGGAAACAGAATGTTGCGAGTTGTAGAAATGGAAGAGGTATAAATACATATGATTAAAATGCATATATTGGTGTTACAAGTGCATAGTAATAAAAGAAGCATACTGGGAATAGCATTGTAATTGTTTAATTTATAAGATTTGTGTTAAACTCTTAGATGCTGCTCATATTGAGTGATAAGGATCTTGTGAAGGTGTTAGAGACAACTAGGCAAGGGAAAGAGTTGAAAAGATGTGGGTTCACCTTTTGAGGTCTCATATGCCAACACTACAATCACGTACAGAAAAAATGATCTTCATATATGAATTAACATATTTTTTATTACTATAAATAGTTTTAATTTACATCACATGTAAAGCTACAATCTTTTTCTTTTTGATCATGCTAGACTTTAAGACTTTCTTTCACTCAACTGGTTTAGAGTTAAAGTTGAATGAGCTGCTTCTGTCACCCATTTGTTGTGAACTAATATAGTAATATTGGTGTCCTTATCTAAAAGGTGTTAGGTGTTTTTTTCATTTTAAGTTTCATACGATGTTGTAGTTTCGTATGAGGTACAGTGCTATAAAACCTTTTTCAAAGTTGATTATCTAATCTGGTTTCCTTATTGAAGGCATCTTTTTTTTTAATCTAATCTTCTTCCGATCCACATGCACCCAAAAGAAAAAAAGGATGGTTAGAAGAGGAGGAACTTCTGTGCATATCATTCGATTTTTCTGTAGTAGGTCATGGTGTTCCAGTATTAGTAGCCATTATATCACATCTTCTGCTAAAATTACTATCTCTATATAATTTTTTCTAATGGTTGAATTTTTTATTTACTCTCTTTTTGGAATAGTCTGCGTACAACATTGTGTGTTCGATTCAAGAGTGAGGTTGTGGCTTGCGGGGTTGTGTATGCTGCTGCTCGAAGGTTTCATGTACCCCTTCCAGAGAATCCACCATGGTGGAAAGCATTTGATGCAGAGAAATCTGGGATTGATGAAGTTTGTAAGGTTCTGGCTCATTTGTACAGCCTTCCAAAGGCACAATATATACCAGTCTCTAAGGATGGAACTGTATTTACGTTTTCTAGCAAGTCTGTGGACTCACAACCTCATTCAACTCCAAAGGTAATATTATTGTCGACCTCTTATTTCTTCTGTATCTTCTAGGTTCACACTGGTAGCACCTGTAATCAAATTAATGTGGTGCTGCTTTTTCTCCGTTTACAGGAAGTTCCACAAAGTCCATCTGCTAATAATGACGCCACTGTTAACAAGATGGCTTCAGCACCTGTTATTCCCGAATCTAGTGGATCCAAGGGTGCAATGGTAAAAGCAGGCGCTGATAAGCTGAAGGAGTCTAAGAAGAGTGATGCTGAATCGAAGAACATACCCACTGAGGGAGAGGCAAGAGAAGAGCCTTTACAGAAATCCAAGTTGGAGCACCGGATAGAGGTGAGTGGGGAAAGGAGCAAGGACAGAGACAGGGAAAGGGAGAGAGAGAGAGATAGGGAGAGAGACAGAACAAAGAGCCGAGATCGTGATAGGGGCAGAGATTCTGATCGTGAACGAGAGAGAGACGAGACTGAAAGGGATAGAGATAAAGCTAGGGGTCGAGGTCATCGTTCTAAGGATAGATCAAAGGATTCAGGTGAATTATCAGTATCTTCATCATCATGGACCCAGGCCCATATTTTATTCTTTGTAATTAGATTTGGAGTAATACTACACATACAACATTATGTGACAAAATATGATTGACTGATTTTAAATTTAAATTAAACTTTCATCAAATCATTTTTGTCACATAATGTTGTATGAGACTGTTGTATGTGTAGTATTTTTCTTAGATTTGCAGATATTTCTGGTTCTAATTATCCTGTCTGACATCTTCAAAATATGATCTCTTATTTTGAAAATAGGAGGACATTCTGAGAAATCAAGACACCACTCGTCACGAGGTAGGCATCCTATTTCCTTTCTTTACCACTAATATGTATTTTCTTTTTCTTTGTAATTTGTAAAAGTTGAACTTCTAAAATCTGAATTTTTTTTTTTTTTTAATCATTTTCAGACCGTGACTACTACAGCTCTGGTTATTCATCAAGGGAAAAGGATCGTCATAGACATTATTGATATGCATAAATCACCACAACTAATAACCTTAAATGAGTCGCAAAGGTGTGCCGCAGCCTCTCCCTATATTTCAGAATCCAGAAAAACAGTAGCTCTACACTAGTTGGTTTATGCAAGATGATTAATATTCAAAAACAGAAAATATTACATGTTGTTGTACTTTAATTTTGTTTACAATCAAGATCATCTTCTCATTTCCAGACATACAAACTTGATTTGGTGGTTAATCTATGTACAATATTTCTTGACAACTAAGCTTTTTCTGGACCACTCAATTGTGAGGGCAAAATGCACATTCTCAGTACCATTAGCAGCTTGTCATTTTATGGTACAACCCTCGAATATAATTATAGAAATATGTGAAGTTGCCATTAATATGCTATTATTTATCTTCTGAGTAAGTGAATTGATTTGGATTTATAATAAAATAACAGTAAAGTAGTAATTTACTAGAAGTGGTGCAGCCTTATCTGTTATATGCCAAGCTGGAAATGTTAGGTGCTTTCACTACTTCAGTCTTCAGTGTCAGATCTTAAGAAGAATAATGTTGCATTAGTAGTAACGAGTATGATCATACTTTTTGCCTTTAATTGTTCTGACCAAATTTTTGTGTATTACAAAGAGTAATGTTAAGTTCATAATCTAATCTTACAACTTTCTCTTATAATTTCTGATGTGGTAGTTTGTTATTGGTCAGTTCGTAAAATAGGTCCGTTGTTTTTATGGGTTTTGTTTGCTCATTTGTTATTTAATAAATAACGAACTGTCATATCGGTCACATCGAAAGTTGTGAGAGAGAGGGTTGTATACCTTGCATTATTGATTACAAAATTTGGAGTGGCTCATTAAAGAAGCAAGCTAAGTTGTTGTGTCACTTTGTTGTCATAAATTTCTCAATTAAATGATAGAATTTAGAGCTATTAGCAAGTCTTCGACTTCTTATCATTAATTATGGGGAGAATATCATAGACTACCCCTAAGTTTTTCGGATTTATTTTGGATGACAATATTTTTGCATTTTGATTAAGTGAACCTTTAAAGTTTGAAAAATATATCACTTATACCCCTTTGTGTTATTAATTGGACCCTCAAAGTTTAAAAACTTTATCACGGACAGGGGCGGATTTAATGAATGACGAGTGGGGACCATGCCCCCACTCAATTTTTAAAAAAAATCAGATTTTATATTTATATTTATTTTTAATTTTGTTCTTATAAAACTTTGAGATTTTGAGAGTCAACTGCTTGGCCCCCACAATAAGTTTAGATTTTGTTTTTGTAAAACTCCGTTGTTTTTAATCCTAATATATTTATTACATATTCCTTGTGATTTTTATTTTTATGCAA
Organism: Pistacia vera; assembly: GCF_008641045.1. Taxonomy (NCBI): domain Eukaryota; kingdom Viridiplantae; phylum Streptophyta; class Magnoliopsida; order Sapindales; family Anacardiaceae; genus Pistacia; species Pistacia vera. Next base: position 101,701 of record NW_022196157.1, on the reverse strand, counting down.
GGGAATCTGTTAGTTTTTTTAAGTTTTATTAGGAGTAAAAATGAAAGGAATAAAAGCTGTTGGGTTTGCACGTGATTGAGGGGAGAAATCTATACATTTTTATAATAGAAAGCTGATCAACTTAATCATTTTTTTCTCCTTTGTGGGTGATGTGCTTGAGGTTATTAAAGAAGATGGTTTAAATCCTGAACAAAAGAGTGAAGCATGTAATCTATTAGATTTAATCTATTACTTTGATTTTGCATTTAGCTTACATATGATGAAAAATATATTGGCAATACTAATGAGTTCTTACAAACATTGCAGAATAAAGATCAAGACATTGTAAATGTTATGACCTTAGTTAAAGTCTCCAAACAACGGTTACAATTGTTGAGAGATGAAGGATGAGAATCTTTGTTAAGTAAAGTTTCTTCATTTTGCCAAAAGTATGATATTGCTATTTTGAATATGGATGATATGTTTGCAATTTAAAAGTAGCGACAACGGAAAGTTGAGCACATGACAAATTTGCATCATTATTGAGTTGAATTGTTTTATACAGTGATATATATGCAACTGTAAGAACTTAACACTCGTTTCATTGAAGTTAGTATTGAGCTACTTCTTTGTATGACATGTTTAGATTCAAGTAATTCATTCTCTGCTTTTGACCAGCATACGTTGATCTGTTTTGCCCAATTTTATCCATTTGATTTTTCAGCACTTGAGTTGATGGTGCTTGAGAACCAAGCTAAGATTTATGTTATTGACATGTGTTCTTGTGATGAATTTGCTGAGTCACAAGAAATTGGTTATTTGGCTAAGAGCTTAGTTTGGTTTAAAAAAAATATTTTGCATCCGTTGGTGTATAAGCTTGTGAAACTTGCATTGGTTTTACTAGTTACGACCGCGACCGTTGAAAGTGTTTTTTCAACAATGAATCTTGTGAAAAGTTGATTACGCAATCGAATGGGAGATCAATAAATGAATGATTGCTTGGTCATCTATACCGAGAAAAATTTATTTGATACAATTAACAATGAGATGATTATCCAACGTTTTCAGAATATGAAAACTCGTCGAGGACAATTGTAGAAAAATTATATTTTTTGAAGATATTTATTTCTATTTTGTAACTTTTTATTGAAGCTCATCGTAATGAAAAAAAAATATAAATATGATTGGTTTTAATTTTTTTTTTTTTTTTTTTGGTTTATTTTTGCCCCCATCGAGTGAAATTCCTGGATTTGCCATTGATCACGGATACTCCTTTACCCTCACTTTGTTACATTGCCAATAGATTTACAAAACAGTTTTTTTTTTTAATAAAAATAAAGTTGATTTTTTACCCGATCACTTTTTTATAAGGCCAAAGTTAACATGAGTATCTATTCGAATGATAAAACTTGGAATTACTAAAAATGGCTATGCATACTTATCTTAATTATCACGATTTAATATTTACCGCATGATATTTCTTCAAATAACAATTTCCCCGCTTAGATATCAATTTACCCATTTCATCACTGACACGTACTTCATTTAATCCGTTAAATTAAGTAACTGAAACGGCGAAACCCTAAAGAAATACTAATGGCAGGGGTGAATTGTTATTTATCATATCTGAGGGGGGATATCGTTATTTGGGGAAACCTTAGGGGGAAATGAAACTCTAATTATCATAAAAGATGGCGTAATTGTTAAGATCAACAACCTTTAAATACACTTTCAAACACATCAATCCAAACATAACCTTGATCACATTTTTTAATTTTCTGACATCAATAAATAAAAAATTAAAAAACTTATAACCAAAGGAAACACGTGATGTCATTAATGCCACCACCAAAAAAACATGTTTTTTTATTAAATAAATAGTATAAAGATAACGGTTATTGTTTGGACCACATTCTCCACGCGCGTTTAGTGATCGTGTAATAAAAGACAGTTGTCTGTTTCAAGACATGTTTGTACGCGCGCCTTTTGCGGCTATAACGAAGAAAATTACTTTGTGGATTACCTGGCAACTGGCAAGTAGTTAGTAACTGTGTCAATGATGCTGATCTGTCTCAACAGAATTTATCTTTCTTTCACTTACTCTCTGAATTAAAATATTTTTTTAATTTAATAAATATTATGCTAAATATCCATTAAACCCTATCAAGGCTTTAATAAATAACCATATCTCTTCATCAAACGACCATTAATTCATATAGTTGTCTAAATTACTAAGAGTTTTGTACATTAATTATTTTTCAGTTGTTAACTAATTTACTTTGTAAAATAAATTACATTTAATTTGTTTTTCTTGGATGAATAATAACATTTTGACCCCCAATCTATTGTGAAAAAAACATTTTTCCCCTTGGTTTCATAAACACCCAATGTTACTCCTATTTTTCGAATTCATCCGTTAAAATAGAAAAGTGAAAGGTAAATCTTGTCAATTCATGATGTGAGATTATGTTTTCTATCTCTGTACTATTATATATGTGAGGTGAATTGATAAGATTGTGGTGAAACAAGAGAAGTAAATCCAACACAAACAACTAAGCAAGATCCTTGATTTCACAAAAAAAAAAAAAAAACAATAGGAGGAGAGTCTAATAAATGGAGTCCTAGAGAAAGGCAGTGGCCAAGGTTGGCTAATTGGTCAACCACCAAATTCCTTTTTCTATCGACAGGTTTGATTAAGACCAGACTAAGTTTTTTAATAAGTTCCTAACATTTAGAATCTTGGAGAAAAAGAGTGATTGCTATTGATACCCTTAAAGATCATGTCAAAGTTCAATTTAATGCAAGATTGTCCTTAAGTTTTAGCATCCAAAAAAATAAGGGTTATATTAAGTGTTTACGAAACCAAGGGGAGAAAAGTCCTTCATGATATGTTAGGGATCAAAATGTATTTGACCAATAAAGATAGGTAGTTCAGTTAGATGGATGAATCTAAGGTGAAGGAAGGAATGAAATCTTGGAAGACAAAAACAGAGACAAAACAAAAACGGAAAGATAGTGAAAGGTTGTTAATGTAAGATAAGGTTGTTGCAGTTATACTTTAAAAAAAACTGTTGAGTTTTCAGTGTGTACAAAAATTTCATAAATTCTTGAGAACAAAAACTGAACCAAGTGAAGCCCCATTTTGCTCCCAACAAAAGGAGTGGGTCCGAACGCAACCAGGCTGTTTATTGTTCCATTCTGTCTTTGAAGCTTTTTCTTTTTCTTTGCCAAGATCTCTCTCACAATCGACACCCCCTTAACCTTTTTCTTTTCTTTTCTCTTGTTTCTTCATCACTAATGGTTTTTGTTGTACAAATGAAAGTAGAAATAGAAAAAAAACTTTCATTCTGAGAGATCTCAGAGGTTTTTTTTCACTTAATATTATAACAGGTATTTGGAAATTTTGTCCATTTCTGTCTCATTTATTGTGGGTTTCTGTTAAATGTACTTTAAATTGGAAAACTTGATCTGGGTTTCATGTTTCCTTATCAAAAAGTTTTGTTTTGTTGTTCAAAATTTGATACATTTGTACACTTTTTGTCTTACTATGTGAATCTCTTTATCATTCTCTTTAAATGGGTTTGATCTGGTTTTTATTTTTATGATACATTTTGTACATTTTTGTATCATTTATGTCACTCTCTGTTGTTCTTTCCTTTTTACTGTTTATTATCACGTTTAAATCCTTTTAATAAACATTTTCATGATAGTGTTCATTGTTGATCTGTTCCTCTACATTTAATATTTTTGAAAAGTTTGACTTTTTTATTTTCTCCCTTCTTGAGGGTAATGGGGATGATTTGAGATTTCTTCTAACGACGGTGTGATTAGTTTTTTGGTGGTTCACTTTTTACAATTTGGTATTTAACTTGCTTGTTTCAACCCTCGGAAATTGAGGCTTTAGAAATTTGAGTTTAATAACAGATTACATTATGCTAGATTTGCATTCTTTCTGAAACTTATGGTAATTTTTCTTTTCATCTGATTCATTTTGCCTGAAATTTACTTGTTTGCCTTTTTTGCTTCATAAGATGAGTTGTTAGGAAATGGGGAGGAAAGGGAATTGGTTTTCTGCTGTGAAGAGAGCTCTTAGCCCTGAATCAAAGGAAAAGAAAGATAAGGTTTTGGATTTTTTTTTTCAATAAATTGATAATGTGAATTAATTTTGCTTTTCTTAATATGTTTATAATGGAAACTTGTTGGTTTTGCTCTATTAGAAAAACGATAAATCGAAGAAAAATTGGTTCGGAAAACGGAAGAAGTCGGATCTGGTTTCTGTGTCCAAAGAAACCACCAAATTAGCTGTTCCTGCCTCTACTCCTCCTCCAACACGTCCTCCTCCTCCTCCTCCTGCTCTTTTCGAAGATGTAAAATTAACTGAAGCCGAGAATGAGCAGAGCAAGCATGCTTACTCCGTGGCTATGGCCACAGCTGCTGCTGCAGAGGCAGCTGTTGCAGCTGCTCAGGCTGCTGCAGAGGTTGTTCGTCTCACGGCTGTGTCACGTTACCCTGGAAAATCAAAGGAGGAAATTNCATGATGTGAGATTATGTTTTCTATCTCTGTACTATTATATATGTGAGGTGAATTGATAAGATTGTGGTGAAACAAGAGACGTAAATCCAACACAAACAAATAAGCAAGATCCTTGATTTCACAAAAAAAAAAAAAAAACAATAGGAGGAGAGTCTAATAAATGGAGTCCTAGAGAAAGGCAGTGGCCAAGGTTGGCTAATTGGTCAACCACCAAATTCCTTTTTCTATCGACAGGTTTGATTAAGACCAGACTAAGTTTTTTAATAAGTTCCTAACATTTAGAATCTTGGAGAAAAAGAGTGATTGCTATTGATACCCTTAAAGATCATGTCAAAGTTCAATTTAATGCAAGATTGTCCTTAAGTTTTAGCATCCAAAAAAATAAGGGTTATATTAAGTGTTTACGAAACCAAGGGGAGAAAAGTCCTTCATGATATGTTAGGGATCAAAATGTATTTGACCAATAAAGATAGGTAGTTCAGTTAGATGGATGAATCTAAGGTGAAGGAAGGAATGAAATCTTGGAAGACAAAAACAGAGACAAAACAAAAACGGAAAGATAGTGAAAGGTTGTTAATGTAAGATAAGGTTGTTGCAGTTATACTTTAAAAAAAACTGTTGAGTTTTCAGTGTGTACAAAAATTTCATAAATTCTTGAGAACAAAAACTGAACCAAGTGAAGCCCCATTTTGCTCCCAACAAAAGGAGTGGGTCCGAACGCAACCAGGCTGTTTATTGTTCCATTCTGTCTTTGAAGCTTTTTCTTTTTCTTTGCCAAGATCTCTCTCACAATCGACACCCCCTTAACCTTTTTCTTTTCTTTTCTCTTGTTTCTTCATCACTAATGGTTTTTGTTGTACAAATGAAAGTAGAAATAGAAAAAAAACTTTCATTCTGAGAGATCTCAGAGGTTTTTTTTCACTTAATATTATAACAGGTATTTGGAAATTTTGTCCATTTCTGTCTCATTTATTGTGGGTTTCTGTTAAATGTACTTTAAATTGGAAAACTTGATCTGGGTTTCATGTTTCCTTATCAAAAAGTTTTGTTTTGTTGTTCAAAATTTGATACATTTGTACACTTTTTGTCTTACTATGTGAATCTCTTTATCATTCTCTTTAAATGGGTTTGATCTGGTTTTTATTTTTATGATACATTTTGTACATTTTTGTATCATTTATGTCACTCTCTGTTGTTCTTTCCTTTTTACTGTTTATTATCACGTTTAAATCCTTTTAATAAACATTTTCATGATAGTGTTCATTGTTGATCTGTTCCTCTACATTTAATATTTTTGAAAAGTTTGACTTTTTTATTTTCTCCCTTCTTGAGGGTAATGGGGATGATTTGAGATTTCTTCTAACGACGGTGTGATTAGTTTTTTGGTGGTTCACTTTTTACAATTTGGTATTTAACTTGCTTGTTTCAACCCTCGGAAATTGAGGCTTTAGAAATTTGAGTTTAATAACAGATTACATTATGCTAGATTTGCATTCTTTCTGAAACTTATGGTAATTTTTCTTTTCATCTGATTCATTTTGCCTGAAATTTACTTGTTTGCCTTTTTTGCTTCATAAGATGAGTTGTTAGGAAATGGGGAGGAAAGGGAATTGGTTTTCTGCTGTGAAGAGAGCTCTTAGCCCTGAATCAAAGGAAAAGAAAGATAAGGTTTTGGATTTTTTTTTTCAATAAATTGATAATGTGAATTAATTTTGCTTTTCTTAATGTGTTTATAATGGAAACTTGTTGGTTTTGCTCTATTAGAAAAACGATAAATCGAAGAAAAATTGGTTCGGAAAACGGAAGAAGTCGGATCTGGTTTCTGTGTCTAAAGAAACCACCAAATTAGCTGTTCCTGCCTCTACTCCTCCTCCAACACGTCCTCCTCCTCCTCCTCCTGCTCTTTTCGAAGATGTAAAATTAACTGAAGCCGAGAATGAGCAGAGCAAGCATGCTTACTCCGTGGCTATGGCCACAGCTGCTGCTGCAGAGGCAGCTGTTGCTGCTGCTCAGGCTGCTGCAGAGGTTGTTCGCCTCACGGCTGTGTCACGTTACCCTGGAAAATCAAAGGAGGAAATTGCAGCTATCAAGATTCAAACGGCATTCAGAGGATACTTGGTATGATAATTACTCATTTGCTCCAACTATATATATATATATATATTTTTTTTAAATTCAAAGCTTTAAGTGAAGAACTTGGACATTTAAATTGAGTGTTACATGTAGCCAGACTGGCTTCGCTATCTTGTGCCCTGGAATTTTTAATGCACATTAGCTCATTGGCTGGAATTTGGAGGCCTTAAGAATTTATTGAATTAATTTGTTTATCTAACTTGAAAACATTTTATCTAATTGCATTATTAGTAAAGTAATTTTCTTGAACAGAGGATTCATGTGCCTTGCATTATTTGCCTGCTCACTTACCTGCATCTATAAGTGAGCTTTTACTAGGTTATAAAAGGTATTATGCTCAATTTAGAAAACCAGAGTAATGATTGATAATTGTCATATTCCTTTAACTGTAATGCCCCATTAACAAAGCTGTATATGTGACTTGGGTTCTTGCTTTGAGCATTTCAGGCAAGGAGGGCCTTGCGGGCTTTGAGAGGATTGGTGAGGCTGAAATCAATGATACAAGGACAATCTGTTAAGCGGCAAGCAACCACCACATTAAAATGCATGCAGACTCTTGCTCGTGTTCAGGCTCAGGTTCGAGAAAGGAGGATTAGGATGTCAGAGGAGAACCATGCTCTCCAACGACAACTCCAACAAAAGCATGAGAAAGAGCTTGAGAAGTTTAGAGCTTTTGTAAGTGCTATCATTCTATACTCTTTTACATTTGGCGTGTAAGTGTTAAAATATGTGGTGAATGGTATCCCTACTTTTGTTTTCTTAAAAGGTTTTAAAATATGTGGTGTTAATGCATAAATTTTAATTTCACACACTTTACAGCAAATTGGGGAAGAATGGAATGATAGCTTACAGTCTAAGGAGGAAATTGAAGCAAAACTACAACACAAGCAGGAAGCTGCTATGAGAAGAGAGAGGGCATTGGCTTATGCATTTTCTCATCAGGTATCAGAATATCCTCTTTCTTACCATCTCTGGAATTTTAATTTGTGGCTCATTTTTTTCACTTTTGAAAGCAAAAAAATTTAAATCTGGGATTTGACTGGTGAGGAGGTGCATGTGATATACCAGTTCCTTCAACTAAAGAGGGCAGACTAATTTGAGAAATGCTACTAATATGCATTGTTGTTTATATTTTCTCTCTCTCTCTCTCTCTTATTATTTCCCTTGTATTTATTGGTATTATATTTAGTTTTAAGGTTTTCTGAAATCCGTCTTTCAAATATAAATTTTTCTTCAGAACCAAAAATTATGATGCTTTTCATTGAATGGGGCCTATGATTGATGGTGGTATTTGAGCATTGATTTGAGGATTTATATTTTTTTTAATTGCTAAAAATTCTCTAATCTGCACTCTTTAGTTGAATTACATGGTAGAGTTAATCTGGATGATAATTTGTTTAACAGCATGTGTTGAAGAACTCTTCAAAGTCTGGAAATCAAACATTTATGGATCCAAACAATCCCCACTGGGGTTGGAGTTGGTTAGAGCGATGGATGGCAGCCCGACCATGGGAGAGCCGAAGCACTGTCGATAACTTTGACCATGGTTCTATTAAGAGTGCAGCGAGCCGCGCCATGTCTATTGGGGAAATAAGCAGAGCATTTTCACTTCGTGATCATAATAAACCTTCCCCAACTGCACATAAATCAAACCGACTTCCCAGTCATAAATCACCTTCAACTCCTCCATCCAAAGCACCATCTTCATCATCAGTAACCGGGAAAATAAGGCCACCAAGTCCACGAGGGAGTCAATGGGGTGGGGATGATGACTCTAGAAGCATGTTTAGTGCACAATCTGAACAATACAGGAGGTACAGCATTGCAGGCTCATCAGTTGGTGACGACGAGAGTTTTGCAAGCTCCCCTTCAGTTCCAAGTTACATGGCACCAACAAAGTCAACAAAGGCTAGATCGCGCCCAAGCCCGTTGGGAGTAGACAAAAATGGGACACCAGAGAAGGGATCAATGGGTTCTGCAAAGAAGCGGCTCTCATTCCATGCTTCCCCAGCCGGGCCAAGGAGGCATTCGGGTCCTCCAAGGATGGAATGTACCTCCATAAAGGATATTGAAGCGCACACAGAAGAGAAAGTTACCAATGGAATCGTCAGGTAGTGCAAGAAACACAACCAAAAAAAAAAAAGAAAAAAAAAAATTACAAATTTAGATAAAAGTGCAGATGAAGAAGAATGAATAAAAGATGGGTTAAAACTTTGTTTTTATCTTCATTATCTTCTCTATCAACTGCACTAGAAAAAAGGTGCAAGGGAAGAAAGAGTGAATAAAAATGGATTATTGTTATATATATATATCTATTAGTTATATTTGTCGTGGAATATCAACATCTTTTCTCTTCTTCTTGAACAGCTGCTCTAGTTAGAAATATTACTTATAATTTAGTAGGATTGGTTTGGTTCGGTGACATTAGTTTAATGATTTTTTGTTAAATATTTGTTATGATTGTAGTCTTTTTTTCTTTTCCTCCTTTTTGGTCAGTTTTAGTGTGAATTTTCTTTGGGATTGTGAGTTAAATTTGGTGTAGCTTTTACCCTTTATGATGCTTTATTTGCTTGCTTAGAACATAAGCAAAGAATACTTTCAGGCACACTTTGTAAATAATTATTGACCTAAATGCACTACTTGTTTCAATTGAAAATTATTAAGTCTTGCGTTATAAGTTTGCTTAACATTTCCACTGCAAAGGAATTGTCATTTCTGCCCTCAATACAAAGATTTTCTCAGTCACACTATATATAATTTTCTCGAGGAAATTAGTTAAAATGTTCAACGAGGCTCAGGGTTAGTTGAGGTGTGTGCAAATTAGTATAGACACCCGCCTAGTCATAAAAAAAAAAAAGAAAATAAAAAAATATGATGCTTAACGTATTTCAATGCCAAAAAAGAGTAAAATAAAATGGGAAGTGATCACCTTTTTCCCTTAATCTCAAACTTACTAGATTTTTTGTTTACATTCCCTTTTGTTAATTTTCTAATTTCAAATATGAAACTTACTTTTTATTCTTCAGTTTCAGATTTATTCCGTGATTGTTTTTTCCATAATTTTATTATCATTTTTTTCATCAAACAAACAAATCTTTGAAATTAGAAAGGTTTCCATAATTATAAAATTTATGGTTAGGGTATAAAAATTTAGGATTAGGGTTTATGTAAGATTAAACGTTAAAAATTATGACAAAATTTATAAAATATAATGAGTGTATTTAAAAATTATAATATCAAAGTAAGGTTAAACTCATCAAAATAAAAGAATATATTTAAAAATAAATGACATCGATCAATTAGATAAGATTAAAAAACTATCTTTGAGTAGTCGAGTGGTTCGATAGAGACATTTGGATGTATTATTCAAGAGGTTTTGAGTTCGAGTCTCTCATTAGTTGCTAATAAAAATAGGTATTAAAACTCTTACTCGATCGATAGTTTCAATGTCCTTAACAAAAAAAAAAAAAGGGCTAAAAATCATTGATCAATCAAATTGATGATGGAAAAAGAGGGGTTACTCGGCCTTTGCACGATTTCGGGTCACTGGGACCCGTACAAAACGCCCAATTAGACCAGCCCAATACTACCACAACATGTCCTTTAAAATGCTGACGCGGCCCATTATGATTGGCGACTACACTCAACTGGAGAGAAACTTTTACCATCTAAGGAAAGCTCAGTGATTAACAAACAGAAGAAAGAAACAGAACAGCTTCAAAAACAACATTAATGGAATGAAACTCCAAGTCTTGTCTTCGAAGCTCCAAACCCCACATAAATGGTAATAAAAATTAACATTTATCTGTTTAGTATTGATCATTTGACTAGATTTTGAAGTAAAATTCTAATATTTCTCTAGTTATCTGATTTCACGATTCATTTTGCTGCTGAATTTCATATGTTCTTCTGTTTTGTTCATGTGGATTGTCTCTTTGGTGTGCGTTAAGTTTGTATTTGCTTGATCTTCGAAATATTATGTAATTATTTACTGTGATTTTTTTTAGGTGATTGCTGGAATTTTATTTTTTTAATTTCTAATTTTTGTAGGAGGCTATGAGCTCAGTTTGGAATTTGGATAAATTATATATATGTTAGGGTTTTGGCCCTTTTGGAGGGTTTTTTTATTTTTTCATTAGAAAATATTATGTGAAATAATCTTTTGTTATTAAATGCCTTTTTCTTGTGTTATTTTAATCAATAGTATTGGTACTATGATGAAGAGACCCCATTCAGAATTTCATTCTTATTTTGATTTCTATAAAATCAGATGAAAAAATATGGATATTGTTCTAGAGCTTTTGTTAGTTGAGTTTCATGCGAATTAAATCCTCCAGGCGAATGCCTTGTACGCCTCATGAAATTTTGGTTGCCATCAAATGGAAATAAATTTTCAATTTTTCAGAATCTGTTTTCTTAGTGGAGTGGGAATTAAAGCTTATTTTGCTTTTTTTGGGTTTTTGAAACGTTTGGTCGTGCTGGTTGATGAGATAATCAAAGCTGTTTTTCTATAATTCGTGGTTTGCTTGAGGTCAAACGAACTCAGGATGGACCTGAGTTTGAGTTTTGCTCTTGAACTATTAACTTGATGATATGGTACTGTGATTAGCCCATTCTCATCTTTCTATGATGAACCTTAGTCTTCATTTACAATAATCTCAGAATAATATAATTTTCTATGCCCATCAGGCTACACCATTTTTGGCTGGACTTGCAGTTGCTGCGGCTGCGCTTGCTGGCAGATATGGACTCCAGGCTTGGCAAGCATTCAAGGCCCGGCCACCAAAACCTAAAATACGCAAGTTCTACGAGGGTGGTTTCCAGCCTACGATGACAAAGAGGGAAGCTGCTCTTATCCTTGGTCTTAGGTAACCATGACGCTTTCGTTGAAATGTTCAACATAGATTTAAATTAAACAATGATATGAACACATCACTTTAGTTTGCATAAATTAAAGCGACTTTTGGTGAAGCACAGATTTCTGGGGCATGCATGAATCATGATCATCATCGATTTACTTATAGATTACTTTCTGTTCTTCATGCATCCAAAGTTTATTGTTTCTCCGGTCACATGATTTGACAGGGAGAATGCAACTCCGGACAAAGTCAGGGAAGCGCATAGGAAAGTAATGGTTGCAAACCATCCTGATGCAGGGGGCAGTCATTATCTTGCCTCTAAAGTTAATGAAGCTAAAGATGTAATGCTCGGCAAGACAAAGGGCGGCGGGTCTCCATTCTGATAACATTTCATTTGCATAAGTTTAGGCAAACTGTGTACAGAAGTAACAATGAGTGTCCGATCCTTTTAAGGTATTTCATTTATATTATGCGATGTTTGCCAATGTGTTGAAGTTTCTTTATCAAATTGGGCAAAGAATTTGAGTTGCCAACGGTTGTTTGGACCTTGCAAAGTTGGCCTATTGACAACTGACCGAACAACCCCTGCCGCCGCAGATAAATGTGAGATAATTGTTTTAGCAAATTTACGAGTTATGGTTGTGTGGGGATGATAAGAGGGAGTCCTTGGAACCTATTTACCCAAGCCATAGCTTTATTTTATTATTTACAATACCCAGCATTTGGTTCAGAAAATATTGTATTACAAAAAAGATAGGATTATCAGTGAGATAAATTACTTTGGAGATTAAGGGAAATATTATATCATTAATTAATATATTTGGTTGGAAAAAATAAAAGAATTGTGGGAGACCTTTTACTAAATTGCCCCTTTTTAATAATATTATTACTTCTAACTCCCTAATGTTTGAGAATTTAGCTAAAACACTTTGTCATAATGAAAGTTTAAAATTTAACAAAATATTCACAGTCACTCAAGACAACAGGCAGCCATGATTGCAGGTCGCTATCAAAAGTGGCTTGAAGCCTTGAACAGTGCATGATCGGTCGGATATGATCGACAATGCATCGATCTGGCCGTTTCTGGTTAGAGTGTTAAATTTTTAACTTTTATTATGGTTTAAGTGTTTTAGCAGATTCTCAAATATAGGAGGTTACAAAAGTCATTTTGCAAAGTTGAGCGAATTGTTATTTGATAGACATACAAGGACATTTTTGTTCAGAATGTTAATTAATTAAGGATAAAATGAGAACACAAATTGAATTATCCGAGTAATCTTAAAATAACACTTTTTTTAGGTAATTAGATTACCTTCAATATCATTTTCAGCCATCAATTATCGAAATATTTTATTACTAATAACTAAATATGGTATATCTATATTTTATGATAAATTACTAGAATAATCTTTTATTACCGTTAACCAAATAACCCTTACATTTTTTTTTTGAAAACAATATGACTCATAAATGCCTCATTAATGCATGAAGATAATTTGTGAGTTCAGTATGTGTTTTGGATATAAAACCATATGCCATCAATTATATTACATTAGGAAAAATTAAATAAATAAATAGTTTTGGTAATTAAATTAATTATTTTATAAGAATAAATAATATAGAAATCGAAATTTCCATTTTCGTTATACTTGATTTAAAAACCGAATCAAAAGATCATATGAAGCCAAAGCGTTAGCATTCACCAACAATTAAGCAAATCATATAATGCCACGAAGTATCATAAAGATTGTGCGTTGCTGGATAAAGCTACTGGGGCCTTTAACACGTGTCAAAAAATTACTAGTCCATAATACACATGTCAACCTCATGGTTGCCGCCAAGCAAAACTCGTGGATCCATTATTTTTCAAATTTTTATTCCGTCGGTTTTGTTCCGACCAATTATTTTTTGGATATTTTTTTATTAATAACCTAATTATTTTGATTTATTTTCTCCCATATTTTATTGTGGAGGAAAAAAAAAATCCTTTTAATTTATGTAAATGTATGACAATTCTCCCAAAGACATTTCAATAATAATTTGAAACTAATTATATGATTATGAACAAATTGAATTATTCATATACAAAGTCAACTGATAAAAATATATATTAAAGTTCAATTATTTTCTTTTATATTCAATGGAAGAATAATTTTAATTTTTTTTTTTTTTTTTTGTTTGGTTGACATTAGAAAAAGATAAACAAAAAGAGTACGACTTTTGATTTTATTAAACATGGAAGACAAGATGAATTGGAGAAGGTTCAATATGATTTCTTTGCCTCTTAAATCAATATATTATCCTTTAATCAAAATATGGATATACTTTTTGATGACTTAGGATATCAAAGTCAGTTTACGTGTATCTCAGTTGATATCCTAAGATGTTGGAAATACCAGTTAGATAAGAACTCCAGTGACTGTTTCTATTAGCAACTAAGAAGCGACTAGAATTCAACTAATTCATTTGGGATCCTGAAACTATTTATCGGTAAGAGTTTTAATGGCTACACCTATTAACAACTAAAGAGGGACTTAACCTCAGCTAATCTCCTGAAATCCTGAAACTACCAGTCGGTAAGAGTTTCAGTAGCTATCCCTATTAATAATCGATGAAAGATTCAAACTTAAAATCTTTTAAATAATATATCAAAGAGTTTTTATCGAATCACTCAACCACCTGGAGGCTGTTAATTTTTTATTTTTTCTATCTTAATTATTTTTAAAACCATGAGATTTACCCATATTTTTGAATAATGTAATCTTTTATTTTCATTCTAATATTATTTAGCCTACGATGACAAAGAGGGAAGCTGCTCTTATCCTTGGTCTTAGGTAACCATGACGCTTTCGTTGAAATGTTCAACATAGATTTAAATTAAACAATGATATGAACACATCACTTTAGTTTGCATAAATTAAAGCGACTTTTGGTGAAGCACAGATTTCTGGGGCATGCATGAATCATGATCATCATCGATTTACTTATAGATTACTTTCTGTTCTTCATGCATCCAAAGTTTATTGTTTCTCCGGTCACATGATTTGACAGGGAGAATGCAACTCCGGACAAAGTCAGGGAAGCGCATAGGAAAGTAATGGTTGCAAACCATCCTGATGCAGGGGGCAGTCATTATCTTGCCTCTAAAGTTAATGAAGCTAAAGATGTAATGCTCGGCAAGACAAAGGGCGGCGGGTCTCCATTCTGATAACATTTCATTTGCATAAGTTTAGGCAAACTGTGTACAGAAGTAACAATGAGTGTCCGATCCTTTTAAGGTATTTCATTTATATTATGCGATGTTTGCCAATGTGTTGAAGTTTCTTTATCAAATTGGGCAAAGAATTTGAGTTGCCAACGGTTGTTTGGACCTTGCAAAGTTGGCCTATTGACAACTGACCGAACAACCCCTGCCGCCGCAGATAAATGTGAGATAATTGTTTTAGCAAATTTACGAGTTATGGTTGTGTGGGGATGATAAGAGGGAGTCCTTGGAACCTATTTACCCAAGCCATAGCTTTATTTTATTATTTACAATACCCAGCATTTGGTTCAGAAAATATTGTATTACAAAAAAGATAGGATTATCAGTGAGATAAATTACTTTGGAGATTAAGGGGAATGTTATATTATTAATTAATATGCTTGATTGGAAAAAATAAAAGAATTGTGGGAGACCTTTTACTAAATTGCATTTTTTTTAATATTATTATTATTATTTAGATTATTACTTCTAACCCCTTAGTGTTTGAGAATTTAGCTAAAACACCTTGTCACAATAAAAGTTTAAAATTCTATAAAATACTCACAATCACCCAAGACAACAGGTGGCCACGACTGCGGGTCGCTATCAGAAGTGGCCTGAACGGTGCATGATCGGTTGGATATGATCGACCATGCACTGATCTGGTCGTTTCCGGCTAGAGTGTTAAATTTTAAACTTTTATTGTGCTTTAAGTGTTTTAGCAGATTCTCAAATATAGGAGGTCATAGAAGCCATCTTGTAAAGTTAGGCTAATTGTTATTTGACAGACATACGAGGGCATTTGTGTTTGGAATGTTAATTAATTAAGGGTAAAATGGGAACACAAATTGGATTACTCAAATAATCTTAAAATAACATTTTTTTTAGGTAATTAGATTACCTCTAATATCACATTCAGTAATCACTATTGGTATGAAAAGATTATCAGAATGTTTTATTACAAACAACCAAACATGGTATATTTATATTTTATGATAGGTTACCGAAATAATCTTTTATTATCGCTAACCAAACAACCCTTACATGTTTTTTTTTTTTTTTTTTTTTTTTTTGGAAATAATAATACGCATAAATGCCTCATTAATGCATGAAGATAATTTGTGAGTTCAGTATGTGTTTTGGATATAAAACCATATGCCATCAATTATATAACATTAAGAAAAAGAAAAATGCTAGAGGTACAAAGACTCTTACAAAGTGATGTGGCAGTTGCTACACCACTAGTTTGATATCAATCTTCTCTTTCTTTTTATAAACTAGTGGTATGACAACTGTCACGTCACTTTGTACAAAGACTCTTTATCTTATACATATAGCATTTCTCTTATGAAAAATTAAGATTTTGTGAATTGGTAAAACAAACTCTCATTGTGATCCAAGTTGGTGAATTGGGAGCCAGAGAGAAGAACATGCTGACTCCATGAAAGTATGTAGTTACCAAAATAAATAAATAGTTTTGGTAATTAAATTAATTATTTTATAAAAATAAATAATATAAGAAATTTCCATTTCCATTTTCGATATACTTGATTTAAAAACCGAATAAAAAAATCATATGAAGCCAAAGCGTTAGCATTCACCAACAATTAAGCAAATCATATAATGCCACGAAGTATCATAAAGATTGTGCGTTGCTGGATAAAGCTAATGGGGCCTTTAACACGTGTCAAAAAATTACTAGTCCATAATACACATGTCAACCTCATGGTTGCCGCCAAGCAAAACTCGTGGATCCATTATTTTTCAAATTTTTATTCCGTCGGTTTTGTTCCGACCAATTATTTTTTGGATATTTTTTTATTAATAACCTAATTATTTTGATTTATTTTCTCCCATATTTTATTGTGGAGGAAAAAAAAAATCCTTTTAATTTATGTAAATGTATGACAATTCTCCCAAAGACATTTCAATAATAATTTGAAACTAATTATATGATTATGAACAAATTGAATTATTCATATACAAAGTCAACTGTTAAAAATATATATTAAAGTTCAATTATTTTCTTTTATATTCAATGGAAGAATAATTTTAATTTTTTTTTCCGTTGACATTAGAAAAAGAAAAAAAAAAGTACCACTCTTGATTTTATTAAACATCGAAGATAAGATCAGAATTAGAGAAGGTTCACTATGATTTCTTTGCCTCTTAAATCAATATATTATCCTTCTTATATATTTAATCAAAATATGGATATATTTTTTTATGATCTAGGTATCCAAATCACTTTATGCGTATCTCAGTTAATCTCTCAAGACGTTAAAAAATACCAGTCAGGTAAGAGCTCTAATGACTGTTTCTATTAGTAATCAAGAAGAGACTAAAACTCAAATAATCCATTGGGATCCCGAAACTATTTATCGGTAAGAGTTCTAATGGTTACACCTATTAACAACTAAAATGGGACTCAAACTCAACTAATCTTTCGAAACCTTGGAACTACCAGCAGGTAAGAGTTTCAATGGCTATCTCTATTAGCAATCAAGGAAGGATTCAAACTTAAAATCTCTTAAGTAATTTATCAAAGGATTTTTATCGAATCATTCAACTACCTAGAGACAATTAATTTTTTATTTTTTCTATCTTAATTATTTTTAAAACCATGAGATTTACCCATATTTTTGAATAATGTAATCTTTTATTTTCATTCTAATATTATTAAGATTCAGTAACCATACAAAGTTGAGATCTTAACTATACAATCAATAATGTATTAATAAAATAAACTTTACACGCTTAACATTATCGTCTAAATAGGTATTTAAATATCTTAAACATAAGATTTTCCTTACACTAACAAGGTAGTGACACGTAACCGCCGTTTAGACTCTTAAAAACGCCGAAGAGGTGCACCCTCCTACTAGACCTTACGTCAGCTTCTACTTCTATCCGTCCACCATCCTCCATTATCCAAACATTTATTTATTTATTTATTTTATTTTACTTCAAAAACTATTTATTTCTTATAATTATTCCATTTATAATTTGAAAAAAAAAAAAAAAACAACACTAAGGGCTCATTCTTATTCTGTTATTCATCTTCTTCCCTCACCATATATTTCACACTCAAACCATAAACTGTCCAATTTTATTTTATTTTTCATTTTTCCGCAAATTTCAGGATCATGCTAAGCTTCACAGCTTCTCATTCTCAATAACACGGGAGTTAAAGAGAGAAAATGGATTGATTTGTTTTTGATTGAGCCAAAAACGAAATGAGATGAACATGAACTCGATGCTATTGACTTCCTGTTCCTACGGTTAGGGTTTTATCATTCAGATTCGGATTCAATTGCGGCACCGCTTTCTCGTCGGCTTCTACTTATCGCAGTCACTTGTAATTTTGTTCTTTTAACTGGCTTACTAGCTTTTTGATGATTTGTATGGACATGTTTAGTACGTTTTGTGAATCTGTGCAGAAATCTTGTTGAATTGTTTGTGAGGTTTTTGAGATACTGAGGAGTTATTGTTGTGGTTGTTGATTGTAGTAATGTTGAGTGCGAATGATCCAGTTGAGTCGTTTTTTAATTCGATTCAACATTTGAAAGATGCAATTTCGCCGCTCGAATTAGGTATTAGAAAAGCGGCCAAAGATCTTGAGAGTTGTATGGCAGTTCATAAGAGGAATGGAAACAATCTTGAATTGAATGGAATTGGAAAGAGCAGTAGCAAAATACAGATCTCTTCTGTGAAGAAGAAAAGTAATGGTATTAATAATAATAGTATTAATAATAGAGATGCTAATAGCGGTGGGCAGTGTGTGGTTAGTGAAGAGAAGAAGAAAGGATTGTTGTCAATTAAGTCGCCAATGAAGACATTTTTAGGACTGTTTTCACCAAATTTAGGGAATGGGAAAGTTGGGGTGGTTTCAAAGAAAGGAGTGAAAGAGAGGGATTTGGATAAGGGTGATGGGTCTTGTATGAACTGCTTGCAGTTTGCGGTTACTTGGTCTTTGTTGGTTAATGGTTTTGTTCAGGCTTTGCCGAGTCCGTTTAAAGGGGGCAAGAAACGGATTCAGAAAGTTGGGGATGAAGATAAAGGGCATTTGAGTTCACGTGCATATGGTCTGAAATCTAAGGTTTTTTGTGAGTTTAAGCAAAGGGAAGCCAAGAGTCAGTCTGTAAATGTGTATAAGAATGAGAGCGTAGCACATGAGGGGAAACATGTATCGCTTGAGTGCTTTATTGGGTTTATATTTGATAGTTTGATTCAAAACCTACAAAAATTTGATCAGCTTATGCAGGAAAGTGATCAAAAGGGTTGTGATTATTTGGAACCAGCCTCGACCTTGCCTCCGTCTTCTTCTCAGTTTGATCATTGGAAGGCAGTTATAAGTATTTGGGAATGTAGAAAATCTGATGTTAATGGATTTTTGGGGAACTTGAAGTTCGCGAGAGTGGGAGGTCTGCCTTCTAGTATAGTTGGGGTAACTTCTTCGGTCAATGAAGAGGGTGAAGATGGTGTTAGTACAGCCAGTGGGGAAGAAACAGGGGGTAATTCACCGCAGAAGCTGGCCGGTGGGATACTTAGTATTCCTCTATCAAACGTGGAGCGTTTGAGATCCACATTATCTACTGTTTCATTGACAGAACTGATTGAGCTTTTACCACAATTGGGGCGATCTTCTAAAGACCATCCAGACAAGAGGAAGCTATTCTCTGTCCAGGATTTCTTCAGATACACAGAGACTGAAGGTATGGTTTCTCATGCAGCTTGGTAGTTTATTCAATGTTGCTTTATGTTTTGTTTCTAATGTTTTACTGGGAACATACTAAACATCGAAACCTGTGAAGAAGTCGTGAAACTATACCATGGTAGAGTTTCATTGCTTGAACTGAAGGGTGCTGGGTGTTTAATACATAGCATAGGCTTATTTTTCTTAGGATTTAATAACTTTGTTTCATTTATAGAACCTATAGTATTTCTGGTTGTTTGTTCTTTGATTGAGATGAAAATTTAAGTCTTTGTCTATACAATCATCTACAGTGATAACTTATTTTTTAACCCTTATATTTCCAACAGGAAGGAGGTTCTTTGAGGAACTGGATAGAGATGGTGATGGCCAAGTGACATTAGAAGATCTTGAAATTGCAATGAGAAAGAGAAAATTGCCACGAAGATATGCTCGGGAATTCATGCGCCGTACCAAAAGACATCTATTTTCAAAATCATTTGGTTGGAAACAATTTTTGTCGTTGATGGAACAGAAAGAACCAACCATCCTCCGTGCATACACTTCTCTATGTTTAAGCAAGTCTGGTACACTGCAAAAGAGTGAAATATTGGCATCACTAAAAAATGCAGGACTTCCAGCAAATGAAGACAATGCTGTTGCTATGATGCGATTTCTGAATGCGGATACAGAAGAATCTATCTCATATGGACATTTTCGGAATTTTATGCTTTTGCTGCCTTCTGAACGGCTGCGAGATGATCCTCGGTAAGATGTTTTGCCTCTCTGAAAGAGCTATTCACTAAATTTCAGCTTGTGCTTGAAACATGATTTCTCTCTGACTTCTGATTTTGTTGCTTGAAGTATGTTTTCATATTGAAATCTGTAGTTTGGCTATGGATCTGAGTATAGTTTGTTTGATTTATGGTTTTCATTTATGGATCTTCAATGCTTGTTTGAATAGGATGGCGACAGTTTCCCTGTTTCTTGGAATCTATGTACAGGTTGAAAAGAACAAGCTTTTTGCTATGAAATAAGGGACAATGAAGAATCTTTTGTACTCTTAGGAGACATGATGGTTGTACAAATTACTAGGTTACTCCTATCTGCTTATAACATCTGTTTGTTATACATACAGGAGTATCTGGTTTGAAGCTGCGACTGTTGTTGCTGTTCCTCCACCTGTGGAAATACCTGCTGGAAGTGTTCTAAAAGCTGCATTGGCAGGCGGCCTTTCATGTGCACTTTCCACAGCATTAATGCACCCTGTTGATTCTATAAAGGCAATTATTTCAGCATAACCTTATGTACTTTTGTACTGGCATTTGGCTAATATTAGTGAAACCTTTTCAATAATTGCTCTATTTGATATTAAAATCTATGAAATTTTTGAATTACTGGCATACCATTTCTAATTGTAATCCTAGGAGGCTGCTCTGCTAGCCTTATGTGTTAGTCATGTGTTAATTATTTTCGAAATGAGTGTTCTGAAAGAATCAGGAACATCTTACTTATGAGGTCGGAGTCTTGCTTTTCTTTGTTATTTAAGTGCAATAAGGATCTTTGTACTGATTGGCTTGGTTTTTTCTCTCTTTTGCCACATGGTGGAGTGCCATAATCTTAACTGTATGAGGAATTTTGGCTAGCATAGGCATCTTCTTATGGCTGTTTTTTAACCTTCCCTATGGGCTAGGCAATTCATCAAAACAAGGGAAACAAAAAAAATCCTTGAATCGACTTTAGAAAAATGTAATGTTTCTGGCTTGATGCATCCTCCACAAGAATGTACATCTTTAAGTACACAAGTTTCAGTGAAAAGAGAAGTGTATTCATCTTTATGATTGTTACATAAAGACAGCATATAACTGTTCTGGATGGTTGACATTGTTTGTACTGTTTTGTGATTTACTGTTTGTACTTTGTAGTGCTTTGTTGTGATCAAGGTTTCTTGATTTTTCTTTGTTTTAATCAGACTCGAGTGCAAGCTTCAACTCTTACCTTTCCAGAAATCATCTCAAATCTTCCACAAATTGGAGTACAGGCATTATATAGGGGTTCAATCCCTGCAATTCTTGGACAGTTTTCAAGGTTTTTATTGTTACTGTTGTTGCCCTTGATCCCTTTTTTGATTTTGCTTAATAACATTGACTGGTCTTCTGTCTGTTTTTCTCTTGACTTCACAGCCATGGCCTGCGAACTGGAATATTTGAAGCAAGTAAGCTCCTGCTACTAAATGTTGCTCCAACACTGCCTGAACTCCAGGTAGTTTTTCCACCTATAGCATTTGATTGGTTGTCAAACAGTTTGACTTGATGCTGTTTGATAAAGTAAATATCTTTTAGAAACAGATTTCAGTGGTATGTTTTTATTGCTGGGGATTAGCAACATGCTGCCTGCCCGGAACCATTCTGTCATGATAACGACAATAATATCTATCTTATGATTGGACATAAAACTTTAGCTGTAACTTTTTTTCCTGATGTCTCAATTTAGAGTCATAGATTCCATCAATACCTTGTCATTTACCTGTTATTACCTGCCCAGGGACATAAAAAGAGTTATTGTCATTCTTTTAATGTCTTGAGCATGTTTATTTATCTTGTGTTTACTCTTAATTCATGTTAACATGCTTGTCTTGGTTGAGCTGTCTTTTATGAGCTTCCTATTTTGCCCTATAATTATGGTGTTTGTAGCTTAGCTGGTGATCTCTTGTGAGTTTAGTTTTGTTGCCATGATATGCAGGTTCAATCTATTTCATCATTGTGTAGCACATTTTTGGGGACAGCAGTGCGGATCCCATGTGAAGTATTAAAGCAGCGGTTACAGGCTGGTATTTTCAACAATGTGGGAGAGGCCATTGTTGGAACTTGGCATCAAGATGGTCTCAAGGGGTTTTTTCGTGGGACTGGTGCCACTCTTTTCCGAGAGGTTCCATTCTATGTTATTGGCACAGGACTTTATTCTGAATCAAAGAAGGTAGAGATTTTACTGTCTATAAACATTAAATCCATTTTCTTATCCCACATGGTGTTTGCTTGTAACTCATTTTTTACTTGTGCAAACCTAAAGCGCACTCCTATGAGAATCGCACACTTGTTTCCTAATTTTTCCTTTACAATAAAATTGATAGATTTAATTTTCAAGGTAAAGTGATAGTGTTGGGATTGTGGTGGCTGAGTGTTGAAAAATGAAATAAAGGGAATTCAGTTTTGTTTCATTTATTTCCACACATGATAAAGTAGAATTAGGTAAAAAGAAATTTGCTTTCGAAGTTGTCTTCTTAAGTTCTTTTTGGGTTCCAGAAACTTTTATATCCTAACAATGTCTTGATTATATTGGACTGTTTTGTGTGTACCTTTTTATGTTAAAATGTCAATTGTTTAGCAGAATATATCTTCTGCCAATTTTTTGAATTATAATAATCTGGGTTTTTGCATGATACTTGAAGATTTTCCAGCAAATTCTTGGCCGGGAGCTGGAGCCCTTTGAAACAATTGTTGTTGGAGCTTTATCTGGAGGGCTAACTGCTGTCCTCACTACACCTTTTGATGTTATGAAAACAAGAATGATGACTGCTCCACCAGGTCGATCTGTAACAATGTCAATGGTAGCTTTCTCTATACTCCGTCATGAAGGACCCCTTGGGCTATTTAAGGGAGCTGTACCTCGATTTTTCTGGATTGCTCCTTTGGGTGCTATGAACTTTGCAGGTTATGAGCTAGCGAGGAAGGCCATGGTAAAAAATGAGGAATCAGCAGGAGACCAGTTATCCCAGAAGAAGTTTGCTAGTTCGGGATAGATACAAGGTTTTTTAAAGTAAGAACATAACTTTCAACAGACTCCTGGGATTTTGTTTTGCCATAATTGCAAATAATTGTTGCTGGAAAGTTTTGATCCTTTTCTGAAACAACTAGCAGCATGTTCTTCAAATTTTCTATCTGTCGACAACTCGGCCTTTCTTGTTTAGACATTGTAGTTCTTGTCTTAGTTTTTCCTTTTTTTCCCCCTTGTTTTAAACTTTTTGGTCCACCAGGAACGGCAGTTCAAATACGTTCTCAGTTAAATTTTGTATTTTGCGTTCACAATTTACATTTATGTACATTATGTGCAGTTAATGCCTTCTGCTTTTAATGTTAATTCATTTTTGAAGAATTCATCTCTCACTGGGAGTTGCTTTTGATGCTTAGTTGTGTTGTGCATCAGCCAGATGATTTAGAAGTATAATTGTTTTTTTAAAAAAAAAAAAAATCGATTGTAACAGTTAAAAGTGATACTATTGAACTATTTCTTTATTGACACATTAAATATTTATATGCTAGTAAAAATAGGTTGATAAACATTCTCACTCATTTTCGCTCGTGAGAATTCGTAATTGTCCGGGTGAAACCCATTGTTGGACACACAGAACTTATTGCAAGCTGTCAATTGTGAACTGTCACATTATGTTTGTGAAAAAAGTTAATGAAAAGAGTTTATGAGTGTAGTATTATCAATTATATATTACTCATTATATGCCCATTCAATTTTACAAAAAAAATATTAAAAAAAAAAAGCTACACTCATGACCTTTTCTCGCAAACTTTCTCTTATAACCCTAACGTGATAGTTCGCAATTGATTAACTCGTAATGAGTCTCATCTAGGTCTCACCTAATAAATTACAGTTTATCAATTACGAGCTGTCATGTCAAAGTAGTGAGAAAAAGTTATAGATGTAACATTATTAAAAAACAAATGTTTGGTTAGGAGGACACTAAGGAACACTTTTAGTTTCATTGGATATAAGGGGTTGAAAAAGAGAAAAGACCACTATAGATAAAAATACTGAGCTTTCCACAAAAATTAGGGCTCCAATTAATAACCATTTTTTTTTGGAATGGTAAGAATTTTATAAAAGAGGCAAAAAATGAACAAAAACGTGGGGCATACCCCAAGAGAAAGATTGATAAAATTCAGTCAGGAAAACACATGGAAGAAAACCACAAAGCCATAAATTGGCATAAAAGAGCATGCAGGCTCCACACCAAACAAATCAGGAAGATGCCATAAACCACAAAGTCACAAACCGTCATAAAGAGCACGCAGGCTCCCCATAAAGCTAATCAGGAAGATGCCAAATCACACGGAGCTAGGCCGAGATTTCATACTTGGGTGCTAAACCCAATATCTTGGCCTGGACTAAATCACAAATAGCTAAGACCGTATCTCTGCGAGAGCTACAATGTTGACGAAACACATAGTTATTTCGTTCAAGCCATAGAAAATAAACCGTAGCTGAAAGGACTAACTGGGAAAGAAGGTGCCTGAAGTCCCATTTACGTCTAAGATGCAAGCTAGCCCACTAGAGCAAAGGGAGCCAAGAGAGAGTAGGCCATGTAGAGAGTGTCCTGGTAGTAACCTCCCGCTAGACATAACTAGAGAAGTCACAGCTGAAAAACAAATGGTCATGGGTCTCTGTAGCCGACCTGCACAAAACACACAGGGAGGATATAATGACACCATGAGAGCTGAGTCGATCCATGGTGCGAAGCTGACCCACTGAAGCAAGCCACATAATGAAAGAGTAGTGTGGAATATGCCCTGGAAACCACAAGAGATGATGAATCGAGTTCATAACCTGTTTGTCTCGTAACACATTCCAGGATGAATCAATAGAAAATCGTCCAGACGAGTGACCCTTCCACACAAGATGATCAGGACAACCCATTGAAGGCTGCACTGTAATATAGTCCCAGATATACTGAAGATCTGCACTACTCAAAGGAAAATCGCACGAACCATCTCGAATAATATCTGAAACCCAAGCATCCCATGGCAAACCAGTAGAAGTCAAAATCCTAAGAGGGAGCAAGTCACACAAAGGTCCCTACGGTAGCCAGTGATCTCGCCATAATAAGGTGTCCCTACCATCACTGATACAAGTCATAATAAGACCCCGACACCAATCCCTGCTGAGTAAGATCTTCCTCTAAGCCCATGAAGCCCCAGATGTAACTCGAATATGCCAAAAAGACCGGCCACGGAGGAGAACTAAATGGGCCCAAGATGACCATATAGAAGACCTATCATCAAGCAGTCTCCAAACGTGCTTAAGAATAACTGCTCTATTCCAATCTTGGATCCTCTTATCCCCAGACCACCATCTCTCAATGGATAGAAAATAGAAGACCATGCAACCTTGGCACTCGAAGGGGACAGAGAAGTATCCTTCCAGAGAAATGAGGCCAAAATACTCTCAATCCGTCTAGCTGTAACTGTCGACAAAAGAAACATGGATGACCAATAGACTTGTATGGAGAAAAGCACCGACTTGATCAGCTGAAGTCGGCTTGCATAGGTCAAAAATGT
The DNA here is from genome assembly GCF_008641045.1 of Pistacia vera. NCBI lineage: Eukaryota > Viridiplantae > Streptophyta > Magnoliopsida > Sapindales > Anacardiaceae > Pistacia > Pistacia vera. The sequence goes on along the minus strand of NW_022196157.1, from coordinate 75,912 downwards.
CGATGTCTATAGCCTGATCTGAGACAGAATTCGCTCTAACAGAGGCCTACAATCAGAATGCCGAAGTTGGGTAGAGATCAGAGGAACCCTTAGATATCTGACCGGTAGCACCCCCAACTGGAAACCCAAAATAGACTGCAAACGAACTTGCTCCTCATCTGTAACTTCAGAAAGAAACAACTGGCTCTTATCTGCGTTAGTCACCAACCCAGAAACCTTGGCAAAAGAATCTAAGGCCGATTTTATCAGGCTAACAGAGGAAGCATCTGCCCGACAAAACACCATCAGATCATCCGCAAAACACAAATGAGTAATAACTGCCTGCCTACACCTCCAATGATAATGAAACCCAAGGCTTTGAGAGGTTTCCCGAAGGATACTAGCTAACCCCTCCATAGCCAACATGAATAAGTAAGGAGAAAGAGGGTCCTCCTGCCGAACACCCCGGGAGGACCTAAAAGAAATCCTTCGACCTGGGGCAAAAGCCGACTGAGAACTCCCAATAACATCCGGAAGCATTACTTTAAACTGATTCACTATCACCTTAGTAATGCATTTGTATAGTACATTACAACAAGATATCGGTCTAAAGTCAGTCATATGACTCAGGTTTTCCACCTTAGGGACCAAAGCAATCATGGTAGCATTAACACATCTTGGCATTTCATTAGTAATAAAGAAATATCTCACCGCGTCTCTGAGATCTATACTAATAATCTCCCATGAGCGTTTAAAAAACAAAGAAGTGTATCCATCCGGACCAGGGGCTTTATCATCCGGGATAGAGAATAAAGCAGTCCTAATCTCATCATCAATGATAGGAGCAGTCAAGGGAAAAATCATATCAGAAGGAATGTGCCCATAAAAATACCTGGAAGCCTCCGCGATCCAAGGTTGAGTAGGGGCAACAAGAAGATCCTGAAAAAAACCCACTGCCAAGCACCCTAAACTGTGACTGTCAGTAATATGAGTATCATTCCCATCAGTCAAACTGTGGATGGGGTTCCAAACCTGTCTGTGGATCAACGAAAGAACTTAGTATTCTGATCCCCTAAATTCAGACATTGAACACGAGATCGCTGCTTAAAAAAAACCTCCTCATCTCGACAAAGACTAAAATACCGATTGGCAAGGTTCCTCTCCTGAGAGATACACTCAATAGAAAAGGGGTCCTGATCCAAATTTGCTTGGGTTGTCGCCCACTAAGCACGAGCCTCAATCACCCTGCTGAAGATATGGTTGGAATCCCTAACATTTAGAGATTTGAGCTTCCTTTTCAATAGCCCCAATTTTTGCGTAAGACAGAACATAGGATTGCCTACAATAGGCTCGTCCCAAACTGTCTGAACAATATCCACAAAATCTACACGATCAGCCCAAAAATTCAAAAATTTAAAAGGGGATGGTACCTTGCCACGACGAGAGCCAAATCGGACAACCATAGAGCTATGATCTGAGACATCCCGATGTCGAAACTCTGAAACTGTGGTCGACCGATCAATGAATCAAGAAAGCGATGCAAAGACCCAATCGAGCTTTCGTAGAATAATCCCATCGTCTTGCTGACTGTTATGCCAAGTATACCAAAGCCCAGTAAAAGGAACTCCAATCAACTCAGTATCATGAATACAGTGGCCAAAATCATCAATATAACCATACCACGCAGGATCACCACCCACTCTATCAGAGGCTCCCAAAATGGCATTAAAATCACCCAACACAAGCCATGGTAACCCCTCCGAATCAAACTTCGCCGCCTGATCCCTAAGGAAATGCCATAGGTTATGGCGATTCTCAAGGTCATTAGAACCATACACAAAGGTAATCTCAAAGGAGAACCCCTCTGAAACATGAGTAACCCTGCAAGTGACCTCCTGAAGAGAGGAATAAAGGCTATCTACAAAGTAAAGAGAATGATCCCAACATACCAGAATTTGGCAGGCAATAGAGTCCGTCACATTTGATAAAAACTTCCACGAAGGACAAGCTGTCGAGACTACCGACTGTAGATGAGACTGTTGAACCTTAGTTTCCAACAATTCAATCAAACCCAAAGGCGAATCAGAAATCCAATTCATCACTGCGCATTGTGTCAAGAAGCCGTTAAGGCCTCTAATATTCCAACTCCCTATCATTGGAACTGGGATAGAAACAAGCTATACAATCACTTGGGCCTAGGCCCCCGTTTTCCCCAGCCCTTCCCCTTTTTCAAGGCTGGTAAGGAAACTAATCTAGATAAGGTGACATATGGCGTCTGGAGATCATCACTATGTAGAACAAGTGAGACAAACCTATTGGAGGAAGTAGATTGCCTGCTCCTAGAACTCATAAGGGAAGCCTGAGTGTTTCCCATGTAGTTTGTGAAGCCCATAATGCGGTCCTGCTCAACTTCGATAGGAAAAGGCGTATCAAGATTCGACCAGAATCAAAGTTGGAGAATTCACCTCTACTGGCAAAAACAGTTTGCTGATATGGCATCAAATCCAAAGAAATATCCCCAACTGTAGCTACACTATAATGCATGGTAGTAGCCCCATCTGGAACTGAAATCCCAACTGGTGCTGAAACATCCCTCTACCGCTCCCCCTCCCTAATGGGATCAGTAGTAGTTGACTGTCTCAAAGGCTTGTGGTCCTCAGATTGCACTACAATACCACTCCTTGATGCCTTTTGGAAGCTAATAATTGTCTTACTCTTATCTTGAGCCATAGGTGTAGTAGGTACCTCTGGTTGGTGACAAACATGGCAAAAAACACAGCATTTGGGGCATCTCTTAGGGGTCCACTCATATTCCACTGTAATCTGAATGAGTTCAGTAGATAACCGGCATTGAAATTCAAATTGGCGCTTGAGAGGCTTGGTTGCATCTATCTCAACACATACCCGTGCATAATCTAAACGGGTCCGTTCAGAAGTAGTCTTATCACTCGACAACGGCAGACCCAACATAGAAGAAATCATGCAAAGTCCTTTGTGAGACCATAAAGGATAAGGCAACCCATGCAAATGAGCCCATACCGAAACCTTGGAGATGCGGCTTTTATCAAAGGAAAACTGTGCATGCCATTGTTGCAGAACAATCGACTTGCCTCCAAACATCCACGACCCTCTCTCTAGGATTGAATGCACCGCATCTTCGTCCCTAAATATGAAGATAAGGAAACCAGTACCAGTGGACATAAAATCCTCCAAACCCGCAGCTTCCCATGCACGGAAAGCAATTGAGCGGGCAACATGAAATGGCATAGAATCCCCCAAGAAATAACTCACAATACAGCGAAGCCACTCAACATCATTGTCATCAATAACATCATCCGAGATATGTAAGATGTCATCCTTAATATCAGGGTCCACGACTTCAAGGGTGAAATGGGACCAGACCTCTGTCACTCTAACCTTATCCGCCCAAGAGGAGGACACTTCTGATGTGCTCTTACCCGCACTTTTCTTTTCTAAAACTGGCTAAGAAACTGAACTTTTTTCCTGGGGCTCTAAAGACACCCAATTGAGCTTGAAAAGCTTCTTAGACTTCGGCATTTTTAAGCCATTAAAAGATAGTAATGATGAACCTACATTATCATTAGATTCAAACTCAAGAAAACCAAAGGAAGAGTTTTTGTGATGAAAAACCTTGGCTCCTTGAGTCGCCACATTTAAGAAAGCGGATAGCAAATACTTGTCATCCATCCATGGCTCCAAATCTCCAATCCATAAGGATTTCCCCAAATTTCCGGTATTTTGCGGCTGCTGGGAGGTGGTGGAGGTAGTATTTAAAGTGTTGGCTTGGGTTGGATGTGGTATGGTGTTATTTGGGAGTGAGGGATTTGGTTCGGGCATTTTGTCGAACACTTGGTGACAGGAAAAAAATGTGTGATTTAAGTGAGTTGAAAGGTTCAGAACAGTAGGGATTTGTGAAAAAATTCCAGGGTTGAAAGGGTTTTGGTGTTGGAAAGGGAATGGTGGTCGGGAGGGCCAACAAGTGGCGAGGCAACAGAAGGCGCTGGGTAGGGGTGGAAAAAACCGATTAACTGAAAACTTGAACCGAACCAGTTTTCGGTTCAAAAAAATAATTGAACCGAAACCGGTCCAATTTCGGTTAAAAACCGGTTATGAACCAAACTAAAAATTCAGTTCGGTTAACGGGTTTTAAACCGGTTAAATATTGGGCTGCATTTTTTAGCCCAATTATGAATAATTGGGCTGCTTTTTTCGGCCCAATTCGGTCACATGGCCCATTTTTTTTTTTTTTTTTACTTGAATTAAGATTATGCTTTATCAAATGATGAAGAAGAAGAAGGCTGAAGTGGTGTTCTCTTCTCGCTTCTTATCCAAATCTAAACAAAAAAGCAGTGAAAGAGAAGAAATGGAGAAGACGAAAAAGAAAAGAAAAAGTGGAGAAGGAGACGAAGAGAAGAAGACGAAAAAGAAAGAGAAATTGGTGAAGGAGAGAAAGAGAAGACGACGAAAATGTGAAGAAAAACTGAAAAAAGAAAGAGAAACCAGTGAAAGGAGAAAAAAGACGAAGAAAGAGAAAATAGTGAAAGATAAAAAAGTTGGTAAAGGAGAGGAAGAGAAGAAGACAAAAATGTGAAGAAAAACTAAAAAAAGAAAGAGAAAGCAGTGAAAGGATAAAGAAGAAGAAGAAAGAAAAAATAGTGAAAGAAAAAAAGTATTTGCGTGGAGAACCAAACCCAAGAAAATGCGTATAGAAGCAGAGTAGCAAATTGCAGGTCTACGTAGTCAATACCAAGAAAACAAGGGGGTGGGGGGGGGGGGGGGGGGGGGGGGGGGGGGGTGTTGAATAAGGGATATTTTATTTTTTATTTTTTTCAAAACCGGTTTTGGCTAACCGGTTTAATATTATCCTTAAACAGTTAACCGAACCAAAAATTTGGTTTAATTATTTTTAAAAGCCGAACCGGTTAATTTGAAAAACAGGTTTTTCGGTCTGGTTCGATTTACGATTTTTTTTTTCCAGCCCTAGTGCTGGGCTCGCGCAAGCAGCAGGCTTGCGCGCAGAGCCTGCGAGACAGGGAACTTTTATCGAGCAATTGGAGTGCACGATAAAAGCTTCCTCAAAACTCGACCAAATTAAAACCAGACCAAAGCTGACCAAATTAAAACCACTATCTCCAGAAATCTGCAGCAACAAAAAAACAACAACAAACCACAAAAAATGGCAAAAAAAACACCAAAAAAAAAGGTCCACGGAGTGGGCAAAAAACCCAACCAAAACACCAAGTTCCCGAAAAAAAACAGAGGGTTCTGCCGAAAACCAGGAATCAACAACATGCAAACAACTGAAGAGATTGAAGAGCAAGCCCAGAGGAGTCAGTCGTCACCATCCATTGCAATTCCCAACCAGAAAACCCACCGGAAAATCCAAACCAGTTCTACAATTTCCGTGAAGTTTCACGACGAAATCCCAACGAACGGAGCAGTAAACCGAGGCGGTGATGGAACGATGAGGCAGAGCATCTCAAGATCTTTCCAGTGGTGGGTGGATCGCTGATTTCCAATGCCGAACGTGCCCGGAGGAAGCCAACGAAGTTCCAGGAGTGGGAGAAATTTGAGAGAAAAACGCTAAAGCGCGTGGCTACACTCGCGCGTACTTGCGTGATTTCTGTACCAGGATCCCAATTAATAACCCTTTATTACTACTTTCTTTTTGTTCCAATTGCAACAATCTTTCAATTAAATAGAAGAAGAAAATAGGTGCTATGCCATAACTGAAAGGTATGCATTGCTCCCCATGGAAAAATCCAATTCTTATCAAGAGTGTAATCAAAGCTCAATTTCCTCAAATCCAGAGCAACCGACTTTTACATAAAAAAACAATTCGGTAATTATTATCACGAAACAAACAGCGAAAACACGGAATGTTCAGACATCTTGGCTAAGCTGTGATTAAGCTTAAAGCAAATGTGATCAGTAGCCCCAATAGTCATTCCTGATCTCATCATCGAACTTCTTCTTCAGCTCAGGATGCTTTGCAAAGTACTCATCTGCTGTCATGGTGCTGATCTTTTCCTGTTCAGACAATTGACAACCCATGAGAAATCATACACGAGACATGAATGAAAATTGAAATGTGCATCCATTTCCATTTACCTTCAATTCTTTAACCTCCACTATTTCATTGTCTAACCGTTGAGACTCTTTCAGGGACTTCTCCTCTGCTTCTTTTAATTCCACAATCTAAATGCCATACGAGCAAATGGCACATCAGACGCAACAATTAGAAGAGAGAGTAAAAAAAGCCATAAAAAATAAAATTATCATTTCAATTCTCACCAGTGAATCAAATTTAGGTTTGTACTGAGGGGTGACTGTATCCACATACTTAGGGATCTCAATGCCTGCCAAGGAAACAGGTAAATGTGTAAACAAGAACAAAGGAAGAAGAAAGAAAAAAAGTCGGAAACCAAAATGGTTTCAATACAAAAAAATTGGTAAGAAAGATCCAGTTGGCAAGGAGAGCAGTTTCAAACACCTTGATATTTGTAGACAAAACTAAGAATTAAACTGGATTTTAAGTTGTAGTTGTATCAAACAACCCAAAATTGCGCATCAATGTGAATAACTTGATTAATGATAGATATAAAATGCTAGGAAAGAAAAAATGACATATAAAATGGTGCCCTACACAGTAAAAAGCACATTATTGTGTTGCAAATCTCAGTTTGGTATAGCATCTACAAGTCTATTGTTAAATTTGAAGACAAAGTTCCAATAAATGGAATTCAAATGAATGAAAGAAAGAGACTCTACAGAACTGCGACCAATGTAAGGCAATTCCACACATCATATATAATAGACATCTTACTTTCATAAGCCTCTTTGTACACGTCCACCAAGCGAGACCCAATTCCCTTTCTATAATATTCCCAATCAATAGGTTCAGGTTCCTGCATAAAGTAAATACCTAATCACACCCGAAACCAAAAGGAGTTCAAACGAAAATGAAGTCAAAGAGCAATTCAACCACAAAGACTAGAGCAACTTCCATAACATAAATCAATTGGAAAACAAAAGATCATACTTTGGGTGTCAAGATCACAAACATGGTGCCCATTTAAGACTTCATGCATTAATAACCTTTGCAGCTCATAGAATAATTTCAAGGATCATTATGGCCCCCTCATCTTCAAACGACAAGTGCACTTAAACCTCTATCCCCATTAATACAATCCAACAAATAGCACCCAATTATCTACAGTATAATGAAATCTATACTTGAAAAGTGTATCAGATTTTTATTAATTATGCATCAAACCACTTAACCAACTAGCAGTAAAATTACATTTCGATCATTTAACATATGGGTGCCAGATCATGTAAATATTTGCATAAACCCAAGTATTACTTTATGGACAACAAAAAGTATCCCCAAAACTCGAATTTCTATTTCTTATATTCCAGATTTCGGCTACATTGCCCATGTATAAATAGCAAAATTTAAGTGGAAAAAAAAAAAAAAAAGCAAAACAAACAAAACAAAGTCTAATAATTTGACTTAATTTATCACAGCAAACAAAAAATAAATCAAGCTCTTATCGTTTCAATAGCATAATAAGAACATCACAACTTAGAAACCCTAGCAACAAAACGACAAAGATCTATCATAAAAACGACATAAAAAAAAAACAGATCAAGAGAGGGGGGACCTGGCTGAACTTGGTCTGGAGAGCGGAGTTAACTTCATCGAAAGCGCGACGAAGCGTGGCGAACTCTTTGCGAGCCTCATCGGTGACCAGCATCTTCGCCATCCCATCCCAATCTATAGTTCTCCCTGCTTTAAATGCGACATCGACAATTTTCTTTCCTGCGCCGCTCATTTTCTCTCAGATTTTCTGGCTCACTTTCTCGGCTGCCAAACTAGATTTTGAGGCTGTTAAAGAAGAAGTGACGGAAGGAGGGTAGCCGTCTACTTTAGTTTTTGGCTGGCTACCTGGATTCTTGGGCTAACTGGCCCAAACTATCTGTTTCACCAGACCCAATACTCAGTTTGGGCTTTTTCGGTTAGCCCGCATATTTAATTTTGGGCCAATAACATTAGAGTTGGGCTGAGTCACAGAATTCTTGGGCTCAAATGGGCGTCTCTTTTTGTTAATCTAGTCAGGCCCATAATTCCATTTGGGCTATTTGGGTTTGCTTCTATATTCTTTTGGTCCAAGATCGTTACAGTTGGGCTCTTAGTTACCATGACTCTTGAGGGCTCTATCCACAAGCCTTCAACATGCAACGGACAGCGAAGGCGTCACATCATGCACAAGCACAACGATCCTCTCCCTCCTCCCCCCCAATCCAACCGAACCGTTTGTAAAGACGTTTGGGACATCAAACCATGCTCGGGGATGCCTCAACTTAGCCTCAAATCTCAAAAAAGAATTATAAATTGATTACGAGATTAACAGTAAACTTTAAAAAATTATTTATAAAATTAGCTTTATATATATGTATCTATAACTTTGTCAAACATGAAAGTAAAGATGTCTTGTTCATAATTTTAATACTTGTTGAACACTATCTTTGAACTATAATTTAATACTAATTAAAAATGTACACAGTCCACCCTTCTAGATAATTACTATGATTGGCACAATTAAATAAGTATTTATTAAATATACAGTATTTGGTGTATTTTATTTGATTCAAATCTTTTGAATTAATTTCAAACAAACGCTCCTACAGCGTACAAAAATACATTAAAATATAATATAGTAGTCTTGTTCATACAAAAAAAAACTGTTGAGGTGGCAGTTTAACTGGGCTTAGTTGACTGCTCGGAAGATTTTCTCTGAGTGTCACAGATTTAGCAGCCGAAAAATGCACATTAAAAAAGAAAAAAAAAAAAAAAGAGAAAATTACAATAATGTCAGCTCAGCAGTAGACTTTGTTGACCTTAATTAGTCTCGATTAGGTACATAATTTTATGACTGACTAGTATTCATTGAATATTTATAGATTCAAACAAAGAAGTATGACTAATTAATTTTTTATTAATGAATTTATAAATTGAACTTTAAAAATGTTTAAATAAAGATTCTTTGTTTATTTTTCATATAAAAAAAAAAGCAAATGGTTTTTTCAGCAAAATGATTTATATTTGATTAAAAAAAAAAAAGATTAAATTAGTAACTTTTTGGACGTATTTAAAGTTTGAATTGGGTAAATCAAGTTGTTATTATAATAATAATAATTATTATTATTATTATTCGTTTTGTATGTGTAGATTAATAATAAGCACCATTGAATTAGTATTAGTGTTGACTGTTGACCATTGACCAAATCCAACGGTGAACAGCCAAACTCAACAAAAAAAAAATATCTTAATTATGGGTTGGCTTATTATTTTTATCCAGATTCTGGATCCTATTCTCTAAATAATGTTTGGCACATTATTCCAAGAATATTACCCTATTTTTTTAATTACTTTTAAACCCCATAAGGTTATTAATTTCATCAAATACACCCTAAAAAAAGTTTAAAAATTATCAAAAACACCCCCGCAACCCATATTCGCCAGTTCCGGCAACCACCGTCGGTGGTAGCTGAAATCTATACAACGGCCAACCTGCCGACCATAAATGGCCGGAAGTTCACCGATCTGGCCTTTTTCGGCCAGATCCACCACAGATTTGGCCAGAAAAGGCCAGATCTGGCTGTGAACGACGGCCAAAGATGGTCGTCGTTTTGGCCTTTTTCGGCCGTCGACGGCCACGGCAGGCCGTAGATTTGGCCTTTTCCGACCAGATCTGTAGTGGATCTGGCCGGAAAAGGCCATAACGACTCGTTACGACACAGATCCGACCGGTCTGTGTCATAACACGATTTTCCGGCCAGATTCCGACGGTGGTGGCCAGAATCTGGCACTGCAGGTGGTGGGAGTATTTTTGTCAATTTACATGTTGGGGGTATTTATGAAATTAGCAAACTTAGGGGGTTTTTCTATAAATTTTTAAATTTTACCTCGTAATACTCCCATATTCAATTATCTAATACTATCTCCAAAATCCTACCCAAAATAATAAACTAAACGCACCCAATATTTTTTTTTTTTTTTTTTTTGTAATTGGAGTGTTCGGGTTGATTTGTACGCATTTCAATTAATTCTCAAGGTTTATTGAACACTCTACAAGCCCAATGGACAAAACAATCTAGAATGTTATTGACATATTGTGGTATGTGATCCTAAGGTTTAAACCTAATAACTTAAGGAATAAAGCAAACTTCTTTGACCGTCGGATCAACCCCTTCGGGTTATCTTAATAAAACTCTCTCTACGTTAACATAGGTCTACTCATTTATAGAGAGTAAACACTGAAAAGGAGAGGCAATTAATCCAGAAAATGAAGTGAGAAGAGATATATGAACTTGAGAAATGGTATGGAATTGAGTTCCATTCCACATATGGAAGCTGGTTCATTGTGTTTTATTAGTGTGAATAAACAAAGAAGAAACCCGTCATGCGAAGCAGGCTCATTTTTTTACTTTCTTTTAATTATTCTAAATCTAAGTCAGTCTTCGTTTAGTTCACATGAACATCCTTTTCTTACTCAAATTTGATTAATAATGATGTTAGCGAGTCATGACGTGAACTAAATTTAATTGACTTACTCAAAGTAAAATAACTGACACTCGTCAATTAAAATGATATTTTTCCAATGGAACAAACAAAGATAGAATTATCTCAGGTGTTTCAATATTTTAGCACTATCTTATTTAAAATACACATTTGTTTTCCTATTATGAAAATCATATTCTATTTTATTCAATTAATTTTAACCTCTTAGGTTAGTTAATTTAACTAAACATCCTTCCCCCCCGAAATTGACAAAAAACACTCTCACCCACTCACATTTGCCAAATTCCAGCTACTACGGTCAAAAGGTGGACAAAATCTGGTATAATGGCGCACTACCGATTGGATTTGGTCGATAATGCGTCGATATAGCATTTTTCAACTAGATCCACTGTGGATCTAGTCGAAAAAGTCCAGATCTACGACCATAGGTAGTCGTCAACGACGGCCAAGATATGGTTGTTGTTGACCATCAACGACAACCATATCTTGTTCATTGTTGACGACTAAATGCGGCCAAATTTGGCATTTTCCGGCCAAATCCATAGTGGATCTGTTTGAAAAATGTCATATCGACGCACGACCGGCCAGATCCCACTGGTCGTGCGTCGATACGGTGACTTCAACCACCCTCCAGCGGTGGTGGTCGATTGCCGGTATTTAATGGGTGGATGGGGTTGTTTTTGTTAATTTTCAATGTTTTATTATAGGAGTGTTTAGTAAATTAACAAACCTAGAAGATGTTTTTATAATTTTTAAATCCTACCTTGTAATAACCACTCAACTCTTACTTTTTCAAAAATCATATCTAAAATAATAAAATAAACACATCTGATTCATGATTTTTTAGTACGCGTCTTTTCTGACATTCCTCGTTATTCATACAACATAAAAAGTAAATGAATAAGCGAATGCTTGTGGAAAGAAAAACCAAGAATTTCATATTGAAATTCAATGGTGAATCGTGGTACATGTAAATCTAAAGAAAAAGAGAAAATCATAAAAGATTTTGTACTCTTTAAGTCTTAACAAACCTGGTTGTGAAGACAGCTATATTTCACTCTAGAGAAGACTAGAAATTTGCTGTGAGTCTATGACGAAGGTTGGTTGGAAGCCTCAATTTTCCAAATGAGTAACTTTTGGTTCCCAGGCAAACTGGTTTACTATTACAATTATTTTATTCTATTCTATAGTAGAGTCCAAGGACTATGGCCTCAGTACAAATCAATATCGGTTGTCTCTCTGTGTGTTTCCTCTGTATTCTTCTTCTTCTTCTTCTACACTAAAATTAGGTTAGGTAAACTTTAAAATAATACGCTCAANAATCCAGAATGTTATTGACATATTGTGGTAGGTGGTCCTAAGGTTTGAACCCAATAACTTAAGAAATAGCGCAAACTTTCTTGACCGCCAGACCAACCCTTTCAGGTTATCTTAATAAAACTCTCTCTACGTTAACATAGGTCTACTCATTTATAGAGAGTAAACGTGAAAAGGGGAGGCAATTAATCCAGAAAATGAAGTGAGAAGAGATATATGAACTTGAGAAATGGTATGGAATTGAGTTCCATTCCACATACGGAAGCTGGTTCCTTGTGTTTTATTAGTGTGAATAAACAAAGAAGAAACCAGTCAAGCGAAGCAGGCCCATTTTTTACCTTCTTGTAATTATTCTAAATCTATTTTCACATGACGTGAACTAAGTTTCATTGACTTACTCAAAGTAAAATAATTGATACTCGTCAATTAAAATGATATTTTTCAAATGGACCAAACAGAGATAGAATTATATTGGGTGTGTTTGTTTCAATATTTTTGCATTATCTTATCTCTATCCTACCCAAAATACACATTTGTTTCCCTATCCTGAAAATCATATTCTATTTTGTTCAATTATTTTTAAACCCCTTAGGTTAGTTAATTTAACTAAACACCCTCCTAAAAAAAAGTTTAGAAATTGACAAAAAAACAACCCCACCCACCTACATTTGTCAAATTCCAGCTACCACCATTAGAAGGTGGCCAAAATTTGGTATAATAGCGCACTATCGATTGGATTTGGTCGGTAGTACGCCGATATAGCTTTTTCCAACTAGATCCACTATGGATTTAGTCGGAAAAGTCCAGATCTAGCGGTGGATCTAACATTTTTCGGCCAAATCTATGGCGGCTCTGGCTAGAAAAGGCCATATCGGAGCATTATTGGTTGGATTTGCCGGTCTTGCGTCGATACGGCGACTTCGACCATCCTCCGACGGTGGTGGTTGACTACCAGTATTTAATGGGTGGGTAGAGATATTTTTGTTAATTTTCAATGTTTGATTACAGGGGTATTTAGTAAATTAACAAACCTAAGAGATGTTTTTATAATTTTTAAATCCCACCTCGTAATAACTACTCAACTCTTACTTTTTTAAAAATCATATCTGAAATAATAAAACAAATACATCTGATTCATGATTTTTTAAGTACGCGTCTTTTATGATATTCCTCGTTCTCGTTATTCATACAATGTAAAAAGTAAATGAATAAGCGAATGCTTGTGGAAATAAAAACCAAGAATTTCATATTGAAATAATTCAATCGTGGATCGTGGTACATGTAAATCTAAAGAAAAAGAGAAAATCATAAAAGGTATTGTACTCTTAACAAACCTAGTTGTGAAGACAGCTATGTTTCACTCTGGAGAAGACTAGAAATTTCCTGTGAGTCTATGACAAAGGTTGGTTGGAAGCCTCAATTTTCCAAATGAGTAGAGCAAACTGGTTTACTATTACTATTATTTTATTCTATTCTATAGTAGAGTCCAAGGACTATGGCCTCAGTACAAATCAATATCGGTTGTCTCTCTGTGTGTTTCCTCTGTATTCTTCTTCTTCTTCTTCTACACTAAAATTAGGTTAGGTAAACTTTAAAATAATACGCTCAAGCTACATATAATACAAACAGTAGCCAAATTGATTGTACTAAAATTTTCGGTGTCTCACGTTCATCTTGTCTGCATGTAAAGTTCCCAGGAGGAAGTAGTAACATGCAAAATAAAATTGATTCAGTACTTTTCTAATTTCGTTTTGATTAGAATGTTAATGGGCAATAGTCAAGGTCTAAAAAATTGACTGATTTAATTCCTCTTGTAGCACATGTGTGTCACAGTCGATCCCTTTGTACAACAATTTATTTCATAAAATTTATGTAGAAATGTTTGGTGTTTTTGTTCCTTGGCCACCAAGAACAAACTAAAATGATAAATCTCTACACCTAGAATATTAAGTTTGTCAATACGGTTGAACATGCTTCTTTAAAGGAGTAATTAATAAGTTAACCCTACGGGATTGGTCTGTTGCTTAAGGGAGGATTTGCTACGTCCCTTTGAGTTCCTGATTTTAAATCTAGGATCATCTACTACAATAATATTGTGGCTTATTTAGTCCTTTGGACTTGTAAAATATTCAATACATCACGGGTTAGTTGATGTGTTCCGCAAACTACCTGGATACCCCGATTATCAAAAACAACAAAATGTTTAACCCAGTGGCAGATCCAGAAATTTTTTTTAGGATGCCAAAATAAAAATAATTACATATTAATATTTTTGTTGTTAAGGTGGGCTAGAATCCAAAATTATAATATTATATTTAAAAAAATTTGAGAGTGGGCCATGGCCACCCCAAAAATGGGCTAGATCCGCCCCTGTTTAACCCTAAGGGGCTGGCCTGGCAGTCAGGAGGTTTGTTCCTTCTTTGAGTTCCTAAGTTCAAACCTTGGAACCATCTGCCACAATAATATTGTGACTTACCTAGCCCTTTGAACTTGTAAGTGTTTAATGGACCCTAAAGTTAATTGAGGTGCGTCAAGCTGACTTGAACACCTCAATTACCAAAAAAAAAAAAAAAAAAAAAAAGTTAATGACATCTAAATTAAATGTCAACACATTCCCCCGTCACATATATAGAGATATACAAATAATTATTACCTTAGAAGATATCTAAATTAATGGTTTTTGTTTACTTTGTTTAAATATTACAATATTAAAGACCCAAAAAATAGAGATTTTGATTGCTAATTTGAAAGCGTTTTTGATGTGTCAAGACTCAAAAGTTGGTTTTTCGGTGATAGCTGAAAGTAACTTCCACCATTGCCTGAGTAGAAAATGAAAGCAATTGGGTTTGACAATAAATACATATAGTATATTACTTCCAATTCCTTTCATTGTCAAGAAGGCATTGATAAAGAGTTATTGTCTATCAGAAACATGAGAGACCGGTGTCAAGAACGGTGCAAGTACAATGAAGAAATTGATATCCCTACCCCAGTTAATCAATTTTTTCATAAAAGCTATATTTCATAAGCACGGACCTAATTCTAACCAAGACCTAAACAAGACTCGGTCATATTGGATAAATTTAAAGAGTTGTGAAATGTGTCCAGAAGATTTTCAAGTTTGTGTACGAAAGGGGATGCATTAGAGAAAAGAAAATGTGTAATGATGAATCCAGAAGAAATACAAAAAAAAAAAAAAAAAAAAAAAATTGACTTTAGAAAAAATCTGTTCGGGATGATGAAGACACACCAGACCATAGGATACTCGAGAAGCGTCAATCATGTTAAAACGGTTTCCATTATCAATAAGAAGATATCATTCAAACTTCAAGACTTCAAGAGTTGGCCGTTTCTCATTAGAAGTTTACTCACTGAAACTAAAAAAATACTCACAAAAAAGATAAGTATTGACTTGAAACCTATCAACTCCCACAATTAAGAGAAAATAACAACAAAAGAAAAGAAAAGACTGACGTTCTGTATAAGGGTCATTACGTGATGAGTACGTAGCATTAGTTACGTCATTCAGTATCATATATAGACTCAACGAAACTTCGTTCTACCGGTAATTCCAGAGCAACGCGATGCCATGTGATGTCAACGTTCATCTTGAATGAATATTACACATAGATAGGTTTAATGTTTACGTAAGGAAATATGTCATCAGGAAGCGTAAGAATATTCATTATACTATTTGAGGGGGTCGAAATTGAATTGGTAAGTTTATTCATAAATGGAGTTGGTCAAATGTGAGATCTACTACGTCTTTGTCGATTCTTCTTATTCAACTGATAAAGATATGATTTTATTTGCTCATTAAGCTTTAGCAATGCACGTTCATCTGCTTATATATATAGAAGACTGAAGACTCCAAATATTCAAATTACAATTGCGGTTCCTACCGCAGCTGAGCTAGCACACAATTTCAAAAGCACGAATATGGATTATAGTGCCCTAATTAAAGTTGTCACATTGTAACGTTAATTGATTCTAGAGCTAGGAGCTTGGAGCCCGTTGGCCGTATTCACTAATGAAAGATATGGCTTAAACCGAGTATAATTACTGCAGGTTCATGTTCACACTAGGATTAATTAATTAACTTAATTTTCCCAAAAAGAAATATAAATCAAAACGTTAATATGCTATCATTTTCCATCACCACATATCGAAGGTACCCTTTACGGCCATGGTGTTGGTATAAGCGCGTCGGAGCAAACCCACTTTGTCGGAGAAATGAAATTACCCTAACATTGGTCGTATTATGATTGTGAATGATATAAACATACAAAGAATATTGTCATATCTTTTGTAAACAGACTTTATATAAACTCTTTGTATGTGTAATATTATCATATAAAACAACATCCTAACGTCTGAAAACCTCGGCATCCATTATTCCTTTCTAGACTCTTACTCGCACCAAGGAATATTAATTGGCACATGGGATTGGAATATTGTTTGCATGAATTGGCGTTGGTATTAACTATCTTTAAACGTTTGAATGGTTCAATATTGTTAGGCTACATAATTTATGGGCGACATACAATAGTTTGTAAATATAAAGCATTAGTTATTGAAGGACCAGTCATCTCCCATTTGGAACCATAGTTTAAATATATAGTATAACTATGATGCCCTTTTTCGGACGATATCGGTGCTTTCACTTTCAAAACGAAGGTATGAATAAGTTTAGAATTTGATGGAAATAATGTATGTGGAGCATACTGAATTGGGGTCCATCATCCATGGAACGTTCACATTAAGCATTTTGACTTGAAATTTCTTCGTATTACTTTTCTCTGATTCTGGATCTTTTTTTTTTTTTTTTTTTTTTTTTTTTTTTTTTTTATGGTGTAACCCAAAATGTACTGCATATGTTTGTGTGTCAAACAATTATTTGATTTTTAGCTTGAAATAGGAAAATTAGTGATAGAGGATGCCGACAGACAATGCTTAATAATTTCATTTATTATTAAAAAAATAACATATAAACAAACAAATAATATCAAGATCTATGACTCTGAGCGTGCAAATTGATGTGATGAAAGAGCTAACCTTTCGGTGATCAGTGATTCGATAAAGACTCTTGGGTAATCACTGGAGCTCTTATCTGTCGAAAATTTCAGGGTTCCACGATTAGTTGATTTGCATATAAGTTTGTCCGACACGCCCAAGCTAAAAAAAAAAAATAATAATAAGATGTTGTGAAGTGAAAAAGTCAATAAACATTTTTTAAATAATTTTTACATTTTAGTAATTATAAAAAAAATCCTATTAAATAATTAAAGCGTAAATATGGAATTTTCTATATAATGAAATCACGTTAATATAAGAAAATATACACACAAAACTAGCATGTTGCATATTTGAAGTAGTGCTTTAATTTTATTATATGTCCAAAAGTGAATATTTTTTTCTTAATAGATATAAGAGAGACTTTAGGGTACAGGATGTATTATTGACCTAGTCAAGATGCTAATGTATGTGATAATATTATTACATCATTATTTTTTAGATCTATATTTATGTATATGAATATAATGTATTAAAAATCACTAATGTGAGATGATAAATTCAGAATGTTAATTGGATTCAATGATTTATACTGAGATATACATGCTACTTAATGAATGGGCAATTATGTTGGAAATAAATATGCATCCTTTTAAGAAAATGATGTACAGTACAGTATAGGGCAAGTAAAAGTCAGGAGATTGTTTGACAAGGAATTAGAAAAAAAACCAGTTTAGAAGATAAAATTAGGTCACCCAATAGAGCTTTGATTCAATTGCATAGTACTTCTCTGGATAAAGACAACCAGAATCCTGTCTTCCTCGTTTCTCCTCTCCCTTTGTTTTTTTCTTCATTTCTGTTTTGCTAGTCTGTAAGCAAAATTACAAGAGAACAATGGGAAGAAATGAATTCTTTTAACGATTTCCCATGATTTAATTTTCCCTTGTCGACATGACTAATGGAAAGGCATGATCACTCAAATTCTACCTAACAAATCGCTCTTATTGTTGACACTTAGTTTTTTTTTTTTTTTAAAACTAAAAGTATATTTCTTGCTTATATAGGTAAATATTCCACACTCTGAGTTATTGGAATAAGTTAAACTTTAACACATTGACAATGGATCTCTCATTCGATCATGTCCAAAGAGGTTCCCAGGCGGAGCCAAAAACTGTTGTCGTCGAGAAAGCTCTCGTGTCGAGGATTGTTGTTGTGTTGTTGTTTGTTGTTGTTGTTGTGTTGTTGCTGTTGCTGCTGCTGCAATATCGGTTCTTGAGATTGCGCCATTTCCATGCAGATCAGCGCGATCAAATTGCGCTGCTGGCATTCATTGTGACGAGCTGCTCGCTGCCTTGGCAAGCTGCCCTTGCAGCTCGCCGATTTGTTTTTGAAGTTGACAAACCGCTCCTGCACGACCGTAACTGGGTCGCGAATCCTCGCATTGCTCGTACACCTGCTGCTTACTGCATCAGCTCTTTGAGACATCCGGAAGTCCTGATCAAATTTCAATTTTTCATTAGTTTGAAATCTATAAGATTAGTTCTTTAAGTGAACCCATCTGCAATAGATGGTAGTACATATTGACTTCAAAAATTGTACTATTTGGGGTACAATTTAGACCCTATTGGTCTTTGTTTGTAGTAATATTACAGTTCTCTGTGAGAAAAAGAAAATGCCATGTTGGTGTTAAGAAAAGTGAAGAATACCCAGTTGAACAACTTGGCTTTGATGAGAAAATATAATATATATAAAAAAAAAGGGTCATTGAGGTTTAAAGAGAAGTTAATTGAAAACTTTAAAGTGCCTTTTTGATCAGATAGAATGGTCTCAGCGAATTTTTCTTTTCTTTTTGAGGAGGACATTTTAACGTCCTCAAGTTTGCCAAAAAGAATAGAAAAAATCATAATTGTCTAAAGTCTAACAAACCAACTAATTGATGGGGAAAAAAAAAATTATTTTTTCTCAAGTGGGTAGTGGAGAAAACGCAAAAGTGAAAACTGTTGATTTCAAATAGTGAAAAAAGGAAAAAAAAAATGAATCAAAAGCTGTACACACCTGCAAGAACTTGATGATGTTGCTGGCTCCGAAGACTCTTGTAGCAATGGTGAACTTGTAAGGTCAGTTGGTGGAAAATATGGGGTCTAAAACACACTTCTCGACGCAGCGGCGGCGGAGGATTTTGCAGGCGCACAAGGTGAGAACGATGGGTGGAGGAGACGGTGGAGTATGTGAAGAAGAAGGGAAGCTGGGAGAAGATGAAAAGGGTTTTGTGAAGAATTGGAGAAGATGGAGAGGATGAGACCGGAGAAACTAGTGCAAGTTTGTCTTTACAGTCCATGCGGTCGATGGTGATCAGAACACAGAGTAGTTTTGTGTTAGTGAGAAAACAAAGGCTGAAAGGCAAAGAGAAAAGAGTAAAAAACAGCTGCTTTAGTTGAAATAACATAAACGCAAATGGGATATATATAGAGAGAGAAGGGGGGGGGAATGAGAAGTGCTTTAGTAAAAGCACATGTAACCAATCCCACTTCTGATGTCATAAGTTTGAACACATAATATAATTGTAAATCAAAATATATATTTTACCATCTTATCAAAAACCCTTTATTTATTTTAATAAAATAAATTATATGAGATACACTTTGATTATACCTCATGATCATTGAAATGAGGAAAAACACACCATGTTTGGCTAAAAGGATGCCAAGTCAATTCATAAAATGTTCCATGCGTTAGTAAACAGCCCATGAGTTTATGCCTCATTGGGTTGTGTTTGAATATGCAGTTTTTAGTTTGCTTATAACGTGGCTTTTCTTATTTTTCTCGAAAATTAACATGAAGAAATTAAAAACAGTGCCCTATTTTGAGTGGTTATGTCGGTTTTTACATGCCCCCTTAAAATCTCTCCATTATTGTCTTAAATAAGAAGTGCTCGTACTGTAGATGACATCAGAGTCCTCAAGCGGCTAACACCACCAACCAACAAGGAATTCTTGAGAAATTCGAAGCAGAAAATTGAAGTTCAAAGCTCAGATACTCTGTCTTCGGATCCCTTCTCATTGTTAAATTGGCAATCACCTAATGGAGTAATCTGATAAATTGGTTTTGTGCACATGCAGCTAGCTAGAAATAGTCAGCTCTCATGGTGGATAATGTATTCAATTTTTGTTGGTTTTTGTCGTCTCATTAGTCCATTAATACACAGAAAAAAACTTGTCCAAATACATATCCCAGAACCTACTTGGTCTCCAAGCTGATGCAATCACAGTGCCTGCCTTAATTGGGTTCGTCCATCACTTCAAATTTTTCCCTTTTTTTTCAAGTTTAATCCTCCTTTCTGTCATCATCATTTCCCAGAATTTATTCCCTTGTTTCTGTCATTAGATTACCATAAATTTACTCCTTCTAATCATTGAATTTACATTAATTAATGTCACAATTATAATTTATATTCAGACAAAAATTTCTGTTAAACTACTGTAAAATTTGACCCCTAATTATGCACTACTCAGAAAAAAAATTTCAAATCTTTCAAATATAAGTAGGTATTGATCATGACTTGCCCTACTGCAAGAACTGTTGAAGCACGTAATTCTGGAAGGCGTGAGGCGTCGTGGCCTCATCGCTGATGCAATCAAAATGTTTGGTTTCTTGAATTTGCTAAAATGGAGGACATTGTTCAAAGGTGAAACACAGTTTTGCCATGTTTATTAGCAGTTTAGCAGGAGAAAACCATTGAATTCTTGACAACTAATGCTCTGTTTCTCCACTCAAAGTTTACTGGTATAAACTAAAAACATTTTAAATACCAGAAGCCATTAATTTCAACTTAGAGGTAGGATTGTTGGTGAGTAGAAGAGTCTATGGATGGATGAGTACTTAATCATATAATAAGCCAAAAGTTTTACTAATCTTTATATAATTAGGTTTTGATTCTGTCATAATGTTGATTCTTTTATCTATCTGGAAAAAGTTTATGCATAATTGCATTTACATATATATTCAACATCTCGTTTTGTTTTAAAAACTCATTATTCGTTTACTAAATCTAGCTAACAATAACAAAGACAATTGCAATTATTATAAAAAAAAGTCTTAGATGAAACAAAAATAACGACGACATTTATACGTGTATCTAATAAATTGTTGACAAATGTATTTGTCGGTTAAATGTACGAAATAATACAGTTATACATGTATAATGACTTTATCATATTAACATGAAGTTCATATAATAAATATGTCCGGCCTAACTATGGGCGACAATGTATAGAAAGATTACCGACTTTTAGTTTTTATTATATTAAAGTAACACATGATAATGTGTCAAGACACATGGCATCGACAATGAACACTGACAAGTTGCCGGTGCAGGTTTTGGCTTCAAGTAATGGCAGCTTCGATACAAGAAATTTGTTTCCCAGTGTCGGGTATGCGTCGGGGCATTTTACGGCGGTGATATCGAACCCAGAATCTTAGTTAATCCTATCGTAGAAATTTAAGAAAAAAAGAATATGGAAAAGTGATGATGGAAGAGGAAGTGCAGGCAGAAGAGGGACAGCATATATTCTAGCAACCAACAAATACAATTAATTGAACTTGGCAAGTAATAAGTGATGATGACTTAAATTTGAAGCGATGAACAAAACTAACAATAAAACAAGTTAATTTGGGTCCATGGTGGGGCAATGGTTCGGTAAAATCGCCAGCCTCGTGGGGAGCAAGACAATGAGAGAAAGAACTAACTATAACTAGATAATATACATTATTAAAATAACGACTTTGTTGTATAATTTGTTAATTATTTCTACACTCATCAAATGCCCTTCTTTCCTCAACTTAGAAATTTTGCGTTCGCCGGCAGTCTTTAACAAGGTTTCTAGTGGAAGTAGTTGCACTTTTGTCGCTTTTCTTTTTTATTTTATTTAATAAAAAAAAATATTTATACAAACTTATTAGAACTAAAACCCATTTATTAATGTGATGTAAGAGTAAGATTTTATTTTATGATGATCGGGTGTTGGAATGTGAACATTTTTGAGTAATACTACGCATACATCATTTTCATACAACATTATGTGGCAATATATGATTGGCTAATTTAAAGTTAAAATTAAACTTTCACCCAATCACATCTTGCTACATAATGTTGTATGAAAAATATCGTATAGGAATGATGTATGCGTAGTATTATTCGAACATTTTTTAGTAATTGATGAAGAAATTGAGAATAATTGTTTTTCTTTTCTATTGTGAGATGTATTAGCAAAGAATAATTGGTTTATGACTTTATTTAAGTTAAAATAGGAAAATAATTTAAATTAGAGGAATTCTATTAGGAATAGGAATATGTATCTGTGGATGTAGATAAGTTATACCGAACCACGTAAAATATTATGTGCCTTTGTAGATTGTTATTGTATTGTTCTTTATTTCTTTTATGTTTTTTTTACTCCTCCGATTTTCAACACGGCGTGTCTGGACTAGTTTAGACGCACCTCAACTAATTACCCAGGATCCTGAAACTACCAGCTAAGTAAGAGCTCCAATGACTACCCTTATTAACAACCAAGGAAGGATTCGAACTCAAGACCTTTTAAATAATACACCAAAGAGTCTCTATCGAACCACTAAGTCACTCAGAGATAGTGAATTGGTTCAACTACTTGGCTTGTGGTCAAATGACAATACTTTGGTCATTTGGATGGATTACCCAGAAGTCTTATGTTCGAATCCCATAAAGTGGCCACTTACCACAATCACATTTGTGAAATTACCTAACTCATTGTGCTTGTAGGGTGCTGAATGGACCTCTAGAAGTGCAAGTTGATCCGGACACCCCAGTATTAAAAAAAAAAAAAAAAAATTAATATTCTTCTAAAATCCAAACTTTTTAACTCTCACTACATAAATTAACTCACGGAAAATGACAAAATTTTATATAGGAGAGTTAACTCATACTTTCTAACAGGAGTCGGAATTCAGATTTTAAGTCAGCAAACAAGAAACTGCAAAGTAGGTGCAATGCATGCCAGAGTGCAAGAGTTTACTGAGTCCATAGTCCAGACGTCCAGTTCACTGGGAGGTAGGAATTCTTCGACCCAGAAGAAGCGGCAGCCCCTTTGTCATGAGTCATGCGTTATATAGTCATTTGCGTGTGGACCAAAACAAGAGTATTCCAACACATGTATTAATTAATTAATATAATAAAGTGGGTTCTTAAATTCCAGTCCAAATTAANGAGAAAGCGTCAATCATGTTAAAACGGTTTCTCATTATCATTATAAGAAGATATCATTCAAAACTTCAAGACTTCAAGAGTTGGCCGTTTCTCATTAGAAGTTTTACATGCACTGAAACTAATAAAATACTCAAAAAAAAAAGATGAGTATTGACTTGAGCACTATCAACTCCCACAAATTAAGAGAAATAAACAACAAAAAAGAAAAGAAAAACTGACGTCTTGTATAAGGGTCATTACAGTAATGAGTTCGTAACATTAGGTTAGGTCATTCTAGTATCATATATATTATATAGACTAAACGAAACTTCGTTCTACCGGTAACATTACAATTCCAGTAGCAAAGCGATGCCATTGATGATGTCAACGTTCATGCTTGAATGAATATTACACATAGATAGGTTTAATGTTATACGTAAGGAAATATGTCATCAGGAAGCGTAAGAATATTCATTATACGTACTTGAGGGGGTCGAAATTGAATTGGGAAGTCGTTATTCATAAATGGAGTTGGTCAAACGTGAGTTCTAGCTACGTCTTTGATCGATTCTTCTTCTTCAACTGATGAAGATATGGAGTTTATTTGTTCATTAAGCTTTAGCAATGCACGTTCATCTGCTATATATTATAAGAAGACTGAAGACTCCAAATATTCACAATTACAATTGCGGTCTCAATACTGCAGCTCAGCTAGCACACCAATTTCAAAAGTACGAATATGGATTATAGTGCCCTAATTAAAGTTGTCACACTGTAACGTTAATTGATTCTATAGCTAGGAGCCTGGAGCCCGTTGGCCGTATTCATCTAATGAAAGATATGGCTCAACGAGTAGTAATTAATGCAGGTTCATGTTCACACTAGGATTAATTAATTGACTAATTACTTAATTTTCCCAAAAAGAAATATAAATCAAAACGTTAATAATGCTATTCATTTTCCATCACCACATATCGAAGGTACCCTATTACGGCCATGGTGTTGGTATAAGCGCGTCGGAGCAAACCCACTTTGTCGGAGAAATGAAATTACCCTAACATTGGTCGTATTAAATGATTGTGAATGATATAACAATACAAAGAATATTGTCATATCATTTTGTAAACAAGACTTTATATAAACTCTTTGTATGTGTAATATTATTCATATAAAACAACATCCTAACGTCTGAAAACCGTCGGCATCCATTATTCCTTCTAGACATCTTACTCGCACCAAAGGAATATTAATTGGCAGCATGGGATTGGAATATTGTTTGCATGAATTGGCGTTGGTATTAACTATCTTTAAACGTTTGAATGGTTTCAATATTGTAGGCTACATAATTTATAGGCGACAATACAATAGTTTGTAAATATAAAGCATTAGTTATTGGAAGGACCAGTCATCTCTCATTTGGCACCATAGGTTAAATGTATATTATAAACTATTAATGCCCTTTTTCGGACGATATCGGTGCTTTCACTTTCAAAACGAAGGTATGAATAAGTTTAGAATTTGATGGAAATAAATGTATGTGGAGCATACTGAATTGGGGTCCATCATCCATGGGACGTTCACAATTAAGCATTTTGACCTTGAAATTTCTTCTTATTACTTTTCTCTGCTTCTGGATCTTTTTTATTTTTTTATGGTGTACCCAAAATGTACTGCATATGTTTGTTTGTCAAAACAATTATTTGATTTTTAGCTTGAAATAGGAAAAGTTAGTGACGGAGGATGCCGACAGACAATGCATTAATAATTTCATTTAATTATAAAAAATTAACATATATAACAAACAAATAAATATACAAGATCTATGACTCTGAGGGTGCAAATGATGTGATGGAAGAACCAATTTTTGGGTGGTCAAGTGGTTCGATAGAGATTTGGATGACCACTAGAGTTCTACCTGGTCGATAATTTAGGATTCCATAGATTAGTTGATGTGCATATAAATTGGCCTGAACATGCCCAAACATTAAAAAAAAAATAATAATAATAATGTGATGGAAGTGAAAAAGTTAATAACATTTTTAAAATAATTTTTAATTTGAGTAATTATAAAAAAAATCCTATTAAAATAATTAAAGCATAAATATGGAATTTGCATATAAGAAATCGCGTTCTATATAAGAATATACACAAAAAAACTAGCATGTTGCATATTTGAGAGTAGTGCTTTAATTTTTTATATATCCAAAAGTGATATTTTTTCTAATAATATAAGAAAGACTTTATGGTATCAGGATAGTATTATGACCTAGTACAACCAAATGTATGTGATAATAATTATTCATTGATTTTTAGATCTATTATTATGTATATGATAAATTCAGAATATTAATGGATTCAACGATTTTACTGGAATATACATGCAACTTAATGAATGGGCAATTAATGTTGGAATAAATATGCATTCATCTCCATGGTATATGGCAAAGTAAAAGTCAGGAGATGTTGACAAGGAATTAGAAAAAACCAGTTTAGAAGATAAAATTAGGTCACCCAATGGAGCTTGATCAATGGCAATTAGTACATTCACTGGATAAAGACAACCATAATCCTGCTTTCTCTTTTTTCTCTCTCCTTTTTTTTCTTTTTTTTTTTTTCTTCATTTCTTTTTTTGCTAGTCTGTAAGCAAAATTACAGAGAAAACAATGGGAAGAAAATGAATTCTTTTAACGATTTCCATGATTTAATTTCCTTGTCGGCATGACTAATGAAAAGGCAAATCACTCAAATTCTACCTAACAAATCGCCCTTATTAGTTGACATATTAGTTTTTTTTTAATCTAAAAGTATATTTCTTGCTTAATAGGTAAATATTCCACACTCTGAGTTATTGGATAAGTTAAAACTTTAACACATTGATGATCGACTCTCATTCGTCATGTCCAAAGAGGTTCCCAGGCGGAGCCAAAACTGTTGTCGTCGAAAAGCAGCTCGTGTCGAGGAGTTGTTGTTGTTGTTGTTGTTGTAGTTGTTGCTGTTGCTGCTGCTGCAATATCGGTTCTTGAGATTGCGCCATTTCCATGCAGATCAGCGCGATCAAATTGCGCTGCTGGCATTGCATTGTGACGAGCTCCGCTTGAGCCTTGGCAGCTGCCCTTGCAGCTCGCCGATTTGTTTTTGAAGTTGACAGATCGCTCCTGCGCACCCGTAAACTGGTCGCGAATCCTCGCATTTGCCTCGTACACCATGCTGCTTACTGCATCAGCTTTGAGACTCCGGAAGATCCTGATCAAATTTCAATTTTTCATTAGTTGAAAGCTGAAAATTGAACCCATTTGCAATAGTTATGGTAGTACAACATTGACTAATTTGGAACTACTGCTCTTTGATTTGTATGTATAATTTACAGCCTTTGTGAGAAAAAAGGAAATTTTATTAGCGTGAGCCATGTTGGTTAAAGAAA
The DNA here is from genome assembly GCF_008641045.1 of Pistacia vera. Lineage (NCBI taxonomy): Eukaryota > Viridiplantae > Streptophyta > Magnoliopsida > Sapindales > Anacardiaceae > Pistacia > Pistacia vera. The sequence continues at coordinate 49,353 of NW_022196157.1, read as the reverse complement.
AGTGAAGATACCCAGTTGAACAACTTTGTTTATGATGAGAAAACAGAAAAAAAAAAAAAAAAGGGTCCAGTTGAGGTTTAAAGAGAAGTAATTGAAACTTTAAAGTGCCATTTTGATCAGATAGAATGTCTCATCTCAATTTTCTTTTTCTTTTGAGGAGGACAGTTAAAGTCCTCAATTTGCCAAAAAAGATAGAAAAAATCAATAATTGTCTAAAGTCTAATCAAAACCAACTAATTGATGGGAGAAAAAAAAATTATTGTTTTCTCAAGTGGGTAGTGGAGAATAAATACAAAAGCGAAAAAAAGTTGATTTCAAATAGTGAAAAGAAGAAAAAAAATGAATAAGAAGCTGTACACACCTGCAAGAACTTGATGATGTTGCTGGCTCCGAAGACTCTGTGAGCAATGGTGAACTTGTAAGGTTCAGTTGGTGGAAATATGGAGCTAAAACACACTTCTCGACGCAGCGGCGGCGGAGGATTTTGCAGGCGGCACAAGGGCTGAGAACGATGGGTGGAGGAGACGGTGGAGATGATTGTGAGAAGAAGGGAAGCTGGGAGAAGACTGAAAAGGGTTTTGTGAAGAATTGGAAGAAGATGGAGAGGATGAGAAGGAGAAACCAGTGCAAGTTGTCTTTACAGTCCATGGCGGTCGATGGTGATCAGAAAAACAGAGTCGTGTTAGTGAGAAAACAAAGGCTGAAAGGCAAAGAGAAAGAGTAAAAAAAGCTGCTTTAGTTGAAATAAACATAAACGCAAATGGGATATATATAGAGAAAGGAGAAGCTGGGAATGAGAAGTGCTTTAGAAAAAGCACATGTAACCAAGCCCACTTCATGATGTCATAAGTGTGAAACATAATATAATTTATATTAAAAAAATATTTTTACCATTCTTATCAAAAACCCTTTATTATTTTAATAAAATAAATTATATGAGATACACGTTTGGTATACTTCATGATCATTGAAATGAGGAAAACACACCATGTTTGGCATAAAAGGATGGACAAGGCAATTCATAAAATGTTTCCAGTGTTATTTAACAGCCCATATGAGTTTATGCTTCTGGGTTGTGTTGAATATGCAGTTTTTAGTTTGCTTTATAACTTGGCGTTTTCTTAATAATTTTCTCGGGAAATATTACATGAAAAAATTAAAAAACGTGCCCTATTTTTAGTGGTTATGTTGGTTGTACATGGCCCCTTAGAAAGATTCTTATAATGTCTTAAATAAAAACTTGAACTAGTACTGTAGATGACATCAGAGTCTCAAGCGGCTAACACCACCAACCAACAAGGAATTCTTGAGAAATTCGCAGAACAGAAAATTGAAGCTCAGATACTCTGTTCTCGGATCCCTTCTCATTGGTAAACCGGTAATACACTATAGAGTAATCTGATAAATTGGTTTTGTGCACATGCAGCTAGATAGAAATAGTCAGCTTCATGGTGGATAATGTATTCAATTTTTTGGTGGTTTTGTCGTCTCATTAGTCCATTAATACACAGAAAAAAACTTGTCCAAATAATATCCAGCAGCTATTGGTCTCCAAGCTGATGCAATCACAGTGGCCTGCCTTAATTGGTTCGTCCATCACTTCAAATTTTTCCCTTTTTTTTCAAGTTTAATCCTCCTTTCTGTCATCATCATTTCCCGAATTTATTCCCTGTTTCTGTCATTAGATTACCATAAATTTACTCCTTCTAATATTGAATTTACATTAATATCACAATTATAATTTATATCAGACAAAAATTTCTGTTAAAATACTGTAAAATTTGACCCCTAATTATGCACTACTAAGAAAAAAATTGTCAAATCTTTCAAAATAGTAGGTAGATCATGACTTGCCCTACTGCCAGAACTGTTGAAGCAGTAATTCTGGAAGGAGTGGGCGTCGTGGCCTCATCGCTGATGCAATCAAAATGTTTGGTTTCTTGAATTTGCTAAAATGGAGGACATTGTTCAAAGGTGAAACACACAGTTTTGCCATGTTTATTAGCAGTTTAGCAGGAAAACCATTGATTCTGACAACTAATGCTCTATTTCTCCGCTCAAAGTTTACTGGTATAAACTAAAAACATTTTAAATACCAGAAGCCATTAATTTCAACTTAGAGGTAGGATTGTTGGTGAGTAGAAGAGTCTATGGATGGATGAGTACTTAATCATATAATAAGCCAAAAGTTTTACTAATCTTTATATAATTAGGTTTTGATTCTGTCATAATGTTGATTCTTTTATCTATCTGGAAAAGTTTATGCATAATTGCATTTACATATATATTCAACATCTCGTTTTGTTTTAAAAATCATTATTCGTTTACTAAATCTAGCTAACAATAATAAAGAGAATTGCAATATTATTTAAAAAAAGTCTTAGATGAAACAAAAATAACCACGACATTGTACATGTAACTAATAAATTGTTGACAAATGTATTTGTCGGTTAATGTACGAAATAATACAGTTTACATGTATAATGACTTTATCATATTAACAGAGGTCATATAAATAAATGTCCGGCCTAACTATGGGCGACAAGTATAGAAGATTACCGACTTTTAGTTTTTATTATATTAAAGTAACACATGATAATGTGTCAAGACACATGGCATCGACAATGAACAATGACAAGTTGCCGGTGCAGTTTTGGCTTCAAGTAATGGCAGCTTCGATACAAGAAATTTGTTTCCCAGTGTCGGGTATGCGTCGGGGCATTTTACGGCGGTGTAAGAACCCAGAATCTTAGTTAATCCTATCGTAGAAATTTAAGAAAAAAGAATTTGGGGTGATGATGGAAGAGGAAGTGCAGGCAGAAGAGGGACAGCATATATTCTAGCAACCAACAAATAAAATTAATTGAACTTGGCAGTAATAAGTGATGATGACTTAAATTTGAAGCGATGAACAAAACTAACATAAAACAAGTTAATTGGGTCCATGGTGGGGCAATGGTTCGGTAAAATCGCCAGCCTCGTGGGGAGCAAGACAATGAGAGAAAGAAATAACTATAACTAGATAATATACATTATTAAATAACGACTTTGTTGTATAATTTGTTAATATTTTCTACACTCATCAAATGCCCTCTTCCTCAACTTAGAAATTTTGCGTTCGCCGGCAGTCTTTAACAAGGTTTCTAGTGGAAGTAGTTGCACTTTTGTCGCTTTCTTTTTTATTTTATTTAATAAAAAAAAATATTTATACAAACTTATAGAACAAAACCCATTTATTAATGTAGTAAGAGTAAGATTTATTTTATGATGAGTCGGGTGTTGGAATGTGAACATTTTTGAGTATACTACGCATAAATCATTTTCAACATACACATTATGTGGCAATATATGATTGGCTAATTTAAAGTTAAAATTAAACTTTCACCCAATCACATCTTGCTACATAATGTTGTATGAAAAAATATCGTATAGGAATGATGTTGCGTAGTATATTCGAACATTTTTTAGTAATGATGAAGAAATTGAGAATAATTGTTTTCTTTACTAGTGAGAGTTAGGAAGAATAATTGGTTTATGACTTTATTTAAGTTTAAATAGGAAAATAATTTAAATTAGGGAATTCTATTAGGAATAGGAATATGTATCTGGGATGTAGATAAGTTATACCAGAACCACGTAAAATATTATGTGCCTTTGTAGATTGTTATGTATTGTTCTTTATTTCTTTTATGTTTTTTTACTCCTCCGATTTTCAACACGGCGTGTCTGGACTAGTTTAGACGCATCAACTACACTATACCCAGGACCTGAACTACAGCTAAGTAGAGCTCCCATGGACTACCTTATAACAACCAAGGAAGGATTCGAACTCAAGACCTTTTAAATAATACACCAAAGAGTCTCTATCGAACCACTAAGTCACTCAGAGATAGTGAATTGGTTCAACTAATTGGCTGTGGTCAAATGACAATACTTTGGTCATTTGGATGGATTACCCAGAGATCTTATGGTCGCTCAATCCCTAAAGTGGCCTTACCCAATCACATTTGTGAAATTACCTAACTCATTGCTTGTAGGGTGCTGATGGACCTCTAGAAGTGCAAGTGATCCGACCCCCAGTATTAAACAAAAAAAAAAAAAATTAATATTCTTCTAAAATCCAAACTTTTTAAACTCTCACTACATAAATTAACTCACGGAAAAGACAAAATTTTATATAGGAGAGTTAACTCATACTTTAACAGGAGTCGGAATTCAGATTTTAAGTCAGAAACAAGAAACTGCAAAGGAGGTGCAATGCATGCCAGAGTGCAAGAGTTACTGAGTCCATAGTCAGACGTCCAGTTCACTGGGAGGGAGAGAATCTCTCGACCCAGAAGAAGCGGCAGCGCCCCTTTGTCATGAGTCATGCGTTATATAGTCATTTGCGTGTGGACCAAAACAAGAGTATTCCAACACATGTATTAATAATTAATATAATAAAGTGGTTCTTAAATTCCAGTCCAAAATAATTAATTAACAAAAAAAATAAAAAAAGGAAATGGACAGAAAGTCTGAATCTCGAGACTAATCCACCGTTTGATGTGAAAGAAACGAATATTAACGGTTGTCGCCAACCAACAATGTAATTAAGTAGTCTACAGCGGTTGTTTATCTTAAATCTCACGTCAATCTTTATTAATTTCTATCAAAATGGTCGACAAAGATTAGAGATGTTTAATTACTTAATCATCGATAACTTTATATGTAAAAGTGATTAATAATGTGGTAATGTGCGAAGCAAAAGCTTATCTTATTAAACACGGAACAGAATTTATAAGACTTAACCACCTTTGTGATTGAATGAAACGATAAAGATTTTAATATATTTTAATGAAGTGCACATAACTTGATTAAACACCCTTAATCACAAAAAAAAAAAAAAAAAAAAAAAACCAGTCATCAAAAAAGAATTTAAGAGTTTTAAAGAAAAAATAAGAAACAATTATTTAGTTGTTAAATTATAAAGTATTTTCTAATTCTGAATCATATTTTTTTTAAGATTTTGAATAATTGAAAATATATATTTTTTTATTTCAAACTTCTAAATTAGTCGGAAACTTATTGAAATAGCTCCAATTTTGAAGCTTTTTTTTCCTTATTTATTTGATAATCCATAAAATATTGTTAAAAATATTAATAATAATCAGATTTGGTGGAAGAAATTGGCTACATGGGAAACGTTTTTAAGTTTTGACCGTGAGTTGGTTCAAAAACTAACTTATATTATTTTAAAATTTCTTTTTTGAATTTTCTTCGTTACTAGGATACGTGTTCATGTTCAATTGGCTGCTGATATACCTTATAATTTTATATATTATGCTTAAGATTGAATCTGTTCACATTAGTACTGTGTGGATTTAGTTTAAATTCATGAAGATTTTTATTACATAATATTCTCCATTAAATCTGATATAAATTAGAGTATAATGAATGATTTCTTTTAGTCGACACAAAACAGAAGGTTCATGTACTTGGCAAGATTAATTTATTTCCCGTTACATAATTAACAAATATTTTCTCATTACAGATAAAATCTTCCTAAGTTTCAAATTACACACATAATATGACTAATTAATCACTAATATTCAACCTGATTTCACCGACAGTCATGTACTTGGCAAGATTAATTTATTTCCCATTACATTAATTAACAAATATTTTCCTCATTAAGTAATAATCTTCCTAAGTATTCAAATTAGCACACATAATATGACTAATTAATCACTAATATTCAAACTGATTTCAACCGACTGTGATGAATTATAGACCAAAATTTCAAATTCACGTGTACCATGTGATTATGACATTAATTAATTAATAACATAAACTTAATGACCAAAGATTCTACATATTCTCTAGATATATATATGTTTTTTAGGTAAAAAAACCATTAGGCCTGCCTAATCATTAGGGCCAAAATACCCTAGACGTCTAAAGGACCAAGGTAATTGCGTATTTTTTAGGTAACTAAGGTATTCAGACTCACATTGGGATCTATCTGATCCTCAGGGTCACGAAATACCCTACAAACCCAAATGATCAAGGTAATTGCACAAATGTAGTAGGTTCCTCTCTTATGACTCGAGCACAAGATCCTTAGGTATTAGGGGTGTTCAAAACCGGTTAACCGTTTTCTTAAATCGAACCGATTTTTCGGTTCAGGAATTTTCTTGAATCGAAATTGAACCAGTTAATCGGTTTTGAACTGCTTTTCCCCTTAAGGCTAAAACTTTTTTTATTTTTTCCAATTTAAATTGTAATCATCAACAATACATATCCAAATAAAAATTAAACATTCATACATATGTAAATGAGATTTAGGTTCAGGGATTTTTTTTTTTAATATATAATATATTATTATAATATTGTAAACCGGTTAGTAAAACCAGTTTTGGTTAACCGATTTGCATTTTCTCCAAAACTGATAACTAAACCGAAAATGTAGTTTTTCAATTTCTATGAACCGAACCGAATTGGTTTTTCAGTTAACCGAAAATTTGGTTCAGTTCGGTTTTTGCATTTTTATGAATACCCTTATTAGGTATAGTTAGCCTTAGTGGCTAAATGGTTTGTCATCCAGCCACAAGGGAATAGATCATTCTCTTTGTATTTTCAAATGATTTTATAGTTATAAAGAAGCTGAAATATTAAAAAAAAAAAAAAAATGAAAATGAAAATTTAGATATTGTATAATAAAAATACCTACCCAAGTTAAACAAATAAATAAAAGCTTTAAAAGTCATGGCAAAGAGGAACAAAATTACACAACTTATTTTCCCTAAAAAGCAAGTATTGATTGATTTAACATGACATTGATATTTTATGCTTACCTTAAGCCTTAAAGGCTGTGGCTGTCCCTCATTAATTAATTATAATCTTAATTAGTCTGATAATTAAGTTCTACACGTCGTTTGCTTAGTTGGACTCATTTTGGTGGGTTTCTCACACGGTTTCCTTCATGTCGTTTCTTCTTCCATTTCAAATTGACTTTTAGAAAAAGAGTGAGACATCCACCTAATATCTTTTTGCCTTCAACTTTTTGGATCTTAAATTAAATTTTCAGTATATATTATAAAGTTTCCCTAATTCTGGAGATGTTAACTTAATTATATGATTTAAAATAGGGTTTTCGGCCGGCGTCCGAATCTAAATGAGAATTTTTGATAATCGAAGACAAAAGGGATTTATTTATTTGAATGAAGAGGAAATATGAAACTCTAATGTATATGTTGACGCCGACTTTCAAATTCTTTCATTATGATTTAGGAAGAAGAATTTTCATCACTAAAATATGTGTAGCACATAATTTTTTTTCTAAATATCTTCCAAGTCTATGTTAGAAAAAATGGATGCTAGGTACAAATTGTGTTGTCAATTTAAAGTAGGTTGGATGCCACTTCTCCTGCCCAACTCAAGGGGTCATCAATCAACTTTTAAATCCTGTTATGGATACACACACACAAACATGTAATGGTTTCATATTACAACTACAAGGTTCAGGGTTTTATGACCCAAAAACTTAAAAAAAAAAAAAAAAAATAAAAAATTTCTTTTGGCAGCCATTGAACTTGACAAAAGACCATCACTGATTGATCTAATAGTAAAAGAGCAAAAAAAGATTTTATGAGCTCTTGAGTTCGACTCCTCACAGGCCTTAATAGGGGTGGTTATTGAGGAGTTTACCTAGTCATCAACTTCAAAGTTTCAGGGGATTAGTTGAAGTACCTACAAACTAACCTGGGCATCCCTTGTCACAAAAAAATAAAATAACAAAAAATATATTATGATAACAACCAATCATTAAAGACATATGCTACGAAAATTATTTGATAAAATTAAGTTAGATGGGCAAAAAATATCCTTTTTACCTTTTTTTTCATTTTTTACTTTTTAGTTGACTTTTAATTGATATAGACAACATAAAATATATTTAATTAATTAAAACACTTACCATCTTAAACATATAAAACCTTATTTGTTTAATAAACAATAGAAAAACGTTGGTTTTATTTTTAGATGGATGGGGTGAACTTGCAAAGTAAGTTATATCAAATTAGAAAAAAAAAAAAAAGATAAATATAAAACAAATTAAGAAAAACAAGATTTTTTCTTTTTTTGATCACAGGGAGAGTTCGGGGTAGTTTGTATGTACCTCAACCAATCCTCTGGAGTCCTAAAACTATCGACCGAATGAGAACCCCAGCGATCAACCCTATTAGTGCTTGAGGGTGGGGACGGAACTCTTACAAGATTTATCCTTTCTAATTGGACCATTTTTTCGAGTTACTGTTGAAATTTTGTTTGCTTGGTTATGAATAAGTCTTGTTGGGTAGAAAATCAATACTCTTTTTTTTTTTTGAAGTCTCCAACCTCTCACTCTCATCGTGACATTTGAAAATAGAAACTTTGAAATGAGAGACGGAAGGAAGGAGGAGACATGGAAATATTTATTCTAGAGAAAGAGAGTTTTAAGTGGAGACTTTTAAGCAAGTAAAACAAAAAGGCGGGTCAGGTCTCTCTTCTCTGTCGACAATTAAATCCTAGTTTTAACTAATTAAGTGCAATATTCTTCTCAACCTTTGTATTTTTCAATTTTAAATCACCACAAAAATTGAACCCATCCTAGGGACCAAAAAGTCCAATCCAATATCATAAAAAATGTAAATAATATAATGCATTTTTTTTTTTATATTAATCCCCCAACGATTAATTAAATAATAAAAACCCCCCTTATCGTTAAGTTTTAGGTATTAAAAAAAAAGTAGAAAAATATTATGTAAAATATTTGTTAACTCATAATACTATAAGTCCGTAAACTTTTTTTTTTTTTATGACTTGGGATATCTAGGGTAGCTTACGGGCATCTCAACTAATCTCTTGAGGTCCTAGAACAATCGGTCGGATAAGAGCTCTAGTGGCTACCCCTATTAGCAACCGAGGAAGGACTAGAACTCAGGACCTATTGAGTGATACACTCAGGAGTCTCTATCAAACCACTCAACCACCCAGAGATAGTTAAGTCTGTAAACTCTAATTGTTCATTGACGGTTTACTAACATCAGGGGGATTTTGATAATAATATTAAACCTTAGGGGATTGATGGATTTAACTCTTGAATAAGTCTTATGGATTATGGCCAATTTTATGTACTATTGATTTAAGGAAGAGTCAATATTCCAACTTGCATTGTATGAAAAAAATAAATAATTTCTCTACTTCTATAGTTCTATGATGATGATTTTACTTAGGCGTCAACTTCAAAGTCTTCGGGGATTAGTTGAAGTATGCGCAAATTAACATGGATAATGAACACCTCTTGTCTCAAAAAATAAAATGACAAAAAATATATTATGATAACAACCCATCATTAAAGACATATGCTACGAAAATTATTTGATAAATTAATGTTAGATGGGCAAAAAAATCCTTTTTACCTTTTTTTTCATTTTTTACTTTTTAGTTGACTTTTAATTGATATAGACAATATAAAATATATTTAATTAATTAAAACACTTACCATCTTAAACATATAAAACCTTATTTGTTTAATAAACAATAGAAAAAGGTTGGTTTTTTTTTTATATGGATGGGGTGAACTTGCAAAGTGAATTATATCAAATTAGAGGGAAAAAAAAAAAAAAAAAAAAAGAAAGACAAATATAAAACAAATTAAGAAAAAAAAAAAATTAATGGGGTCACCAGCCCCCACTCACCTCTTCATGGGCTGTCCATGCTCATTTAATATAAAATTTTAAGTTTAAAAATTTTGACATTATGTGTGATTCACATTCAGAATGTCTGGATTTACAACTCTTACAAGATTTTTTTTTTCTTGATCACGGGGAGAGTTCGGGCTAGTTTGTATGCACCTCAACTAGTCCTCTAAGGTTCTAAAACTATCGGCCGAATAAGAACCTCAGTGTCCAGCCCTATTAGTGCTTGAGGGTGGGGAGGGAACTCTTACAAGATTTATCCTTTATAATTGGACCATTTTTTTGAGTTATTGTTGAAATTTTGTCTGCTTGGTTATAAATAAGTCTTGTTGGGCAGTGTTGATACATAATTCTACACCAACCAGTGTGATCTGATCAACCTTGCCAAGATCGGAACCGATCTGTGCGTGATTAGTGAAAATCAACAATGAATATGAACGAAATGAATTAAAACAAAGAGATTTTTAAAGTGGTTTGGCGAGGTTAACAACCTACGTCCACTGTGTTTTTGTATTTGCTGTGAGAGCTTACAATGTAATTCTTATCTAAAAATCGTAAACCCTTCCTCACCGTTTGAGGGGGTTTTTATACAAGATTTGTACAAAAAAAAGAGCGAAATTAAGAGGATTACAATTGATCTGAATCGCAATTATGATATTCTCACGATTGGGCGTTGTGATTGCGTAGTGATCGTTGTTGATCGAGTCATTCCCGTAATATCTAGGATCTAAAGTAATATGGAGATTGATTGAATGATTCCTTGATTTGTTCACAACTAGCTTATGTTGGGTCGAGCTATATCTCGATGAGCTTATGCTAGGTCGATCAATCATAGTTGTCGAGCTCATTCTGGGTCGAGCCATATCCTTACGTTGGCCTGAGCTTGGCGGAAAAACTACACACAACATCTACCCCCTAGTGTTTGATGCTCGTTTCGGGCTTCGAAAACTATTGCTCGATTTGATGCCAAGCTCGGCTTCAACATTGAGTCTTTGAGTGCTTGTTCGACTGGGCTCTTATGGTCGACCTTGCGCTTGGCTGACGTACCTCACACTTGGATCTTTATTCCCCATAGTACCTGTCAAAATTCAAAATATGAAAATTCAGGTCATAAAGGTAATTTCTGCGTGGTGGTGCTACATTAAATACAGTAGCCTTTGTCAGTTACATTTCATCATGCGTGGGCGATGACAGCTACTCACACGCGAAGTTGACGCGACGTGCGACGAGGGTTATTATTATAGCAATCTGACGATTCGTCGCTCCTCGCGGATGGTCGACACGTGGCCACGTCCATGGGCTGAGATTGCTCGATGAATGAAGGGTTATGATCGACTGTAAGCCGACGACTACGATTAAACTCCACCCCTTTGTCTCCCATGCAAACCACTATAAAAGGTGGCAAAAAACCCTAGAATAGTCACTTCGAAAGTTACTCTGACTCTGGTTCTCCTTTGTTGTTGTTCTTATGTTGTCACGGTGGTCTTTCTCACGAGTTTCCAGCACTTTCCTTATTCCGGTAAGGCTCTTTCCCCTATCTTCTTCTGTTTTTCTGATTTTCATGTCATAGGGTGGCTACTATAGTGGCCACATTGAATGTCTTAAGGTTTCAGTAGGGTTTTTGGTTGCATCTCTTGCGGTTTTAAAGGGATTTAACAAGGTGGCCGCGGGTATCCCGAGTGGGTCGCGTACTTTCTTCGTATTATGTGAGCTATCTCGTGTGCCTAAAATAGAAGCGAGTGTGAAATGGTCGCCAATTTGTTCAAGCTTTGACACATGTTCGCTTCTTTTTTCAGGTACCCAGAAGCGAGCTACAACCATGTCTTCCTCCAATAGTCGTACCATAGATCGAATGTTCGATTCGCAGGTAGGCTCGGCAACTCTTAGGGATGTGTCCCCTGAGGTTTCTAAAGAATTCATCGCTCGAAGCTCAGACCCCAACGCTGCGGGTTTGTCTGATCATGCTTCAATTCAGCTAGCCCAATCTCTGCCATCTCCAGCTCATAGGCTACGAAGAGAACCACGATCCCCGAGGGTACCCCGATTACCCTCGGGGATCTTGAATGCATAAGAGCGGCCTACGTGCTGCAACTTAACTTGATGGTTTTGAGAAAATATTCTAGGAAGAAACCCCCACATGGATGGGTAACAACCTCTGAGACTCTCCTTAGGTGCGGGGTATCCATTCCCTCGCACTACTTTATCAATAACGTATTGAGGCGATTTGACATTGTTCATCTTCAACTGACGGCCAACTCTTACGTGATCATTATTGCGATGTACATCACATACATGATCGCTGATTTGGACGAGCCATATGTCGAAGAGCTCGTCCACTTATATAGGCTCAAAAAAGGGCAAGACCAAACGTACTACCCTTCCAAAGTGAGGAGAGTATGTTTTAGCGGGCTGATCGACATCCCGAAGAAAGTTTCACACTAGGATTCACAGTTCTTTTTCCGCGGAGACCCTAAACCTGGAAGCGAGTAAGGCTTGGGAGACCGGTGTCTTCGTTGTGGAAGAGAGTAAGGCTCGGGCTTCCCGTGTACGTGTGAGGATTGTTCTCGAGCTGTACATTCTAACTGATCGTCTTGTTTTGTTTTTGCAGTTAACGTCGAGCAAAGTTATCTTCCAGCCGCGAGCTTATAGAGGCTGCAACATTTTAGCAATCTTCCGGACAATCAGTGCAATGTCAACGAGCTTCTTACACTTGCTTATTTGAAAGCGTACGGTTTCTGTCTAGACGAGGCCAACTTCTTAGCACTTTTAGAGAAAGGTTAAGTTGTTGTTTGCTTGCGCTTGCTTTCCCACGCAAAATAGATTGCTAATTCTCTTGCCTTTTTTCTTGCAGATATGTGGGTCGAAAAACCCAAAAAAAAAAAAAAAAAAATGGCTGCTATGAAGGCTCCGGCTGCTTCAGGGATGAAGCAGCCTGCAAAAATTGTTGGCTTGAAGATGCCAGTGGCGAGCTTGCCCACGATTGCCACTAAGGCAGTTGGCGATAAAAGCATTACGGAGCCCCGAAAGGGGCCAGCGAAGAAAGCATCCAAACCAACTGGAGGTTCAGGAAAAAATAAAGTACCAAAACAGCAAATTGGCTCGGGCAAAGAGGTCGCCACGCAAGCTGGCAGCTTTCGAAAGGAAGTGGCCAAAGGTTTGGCCAAGAAGAAATCTGCCCCTACTGGTGAGGCAGGTGCTTCTAGGGGGAGCAAACCTGGCTCGTCCCAACTAAAAAATAAAGAAACAAACGAAGAGGTCTAAGCTGCAGTCGATGGGCTGATCGACCAACTTCTCGACCATATTGGTGTTGGGGCCGCGGTGGCTAGGGATTGTGTCATCCTGCGAACAATTGATCTGAATCGCAATTCTGATATTCTCGCGATTGGGCACTATGATTGGGCAGAGATCGTTGTTGATCGAGTCATTCCCATAATATCTGGGATCTGAAGTAATCTGGAGATTGATTGAATGATTCCTTGAATTGTTCACGACTAACTTATGCTGGATCGAGCTATATTTCAACGAGTTTATGCTAGGTCGATCAATCATAATTGCCGAACTTATTCTGGATCGAGCTATATCCTCGCATTGACTCGAGCTTGACGAAAAACCACACACAACATGTAGAAAGTCAATACTTCTTTTTTTAAGTCTCCAACCTCTCACTATCTTCATCACGATTTAAAATAGAAACCTTGAAATGAGAGATGGAAGGAAGGAGGAGACATCATGTCAGACATGGAAATATTTATTCTAGAGAAGAGAGTTGTAAGTGGAGACTTTTAAGCAAGTAAAACAAAAAGGCAGGTCAGGTCTCTCTTCTCTGTTGACAATTAAATCTTAATTTTAACTAATTAAGTGCAGAGTTCTACTCAACCTTTACATTTTTCAATTTTAAATCACCACAACAATTGAACCCATCTTAGGGACCAAAAAGTCCAATCCAATATCATAAAAAATGTAAATAATATAATGCTTTTTTTTTTATATTAATCCCCCCAACGGTTAATTAAATAATAAAAACTCCCCTTTTCGTTAAGTTTCAGGTATTAAAAAAAAAGTAGAAAAATATAATGTAAAATTTTTTGTTAACTCATAATACTGTAAGTCTGTAAACTCTTTTTTTTTTTTTTTTTTTTTTTAATGACCTGGGATGTTTAGGTTAGTTTACGAGTATCTCAACTAATCTCTCGGGGTCCTAGAACAATCGATCAGATAAGAGCTCAAATGGGTACCCCTATTAACAACCGAGGAAAGATTATAACTCAAGACTTTTTGAGTAATATACCCAGAAGTCTTTATCAAACCACTCAACCACCCAGAGATAGTTAAATCTATAAACTCTAATTGTTCATTAACGGTTTACAAACATAAGGGGGATTTTGATAATAATGTTAAACCTTAGGGGATTGATGGATTTAACTCTTGAATAAGTCTTATGGATTATGGCCAATTTTATGTACTATTGATTTAAGGAAGCGTCAATATTCCAACTTGAAGTGTACGATAAAAATAAATAATTTCTCAACTACAATGATGATGATTTTGGCAATTTATAATAATAAAAAATTGATAAAAAAAACATTGTTGAATTATTGGGGTTAATTATTAAGAAAATTTGGATCCCGATTGTGTCCCAAATCATGTCTACAAACAGTGTCTCAAAATAATAAAAGCAGAAGAATGGGACTTTCAAAATCATGCAAAAAGTTTTGATGTGCCATTGAGAATCTCTTTTAGAAGATTTAAAAAGTATAGTTGCTTCAACTTCACCCTTCTGAAGAATCATAGGTGGGGTTTAACATTTTTTCTATCACTTGTTTTAGATTCCAAAATTATTGGATTCCATTTATCTCTTTTTCCCACTAAATTAAAGTTTCAATTCAACAACCAACTTTTTTTTTTTTTTTTTTTTTTTTTCCTGAATTTTGCTACGGCATGTACCTAAATTAAAGAGCTCTCCTTATCTTAAATTTCATATCAATCGAGTCATATGATCATTGAAGAAATGAGTTCGATTGCAATTTTAATTTTACTATTTTTGGCAAACTTTTGGGTCGATGATATTATTAAAGACATTTTTCTTGATAAAGATGTGACGCATTTTAAAAATCAAATCAAAAGTTGTAATTAAACACATACAACTAGTATTGTAAAACGTAATATTTATAAATAATAATGGACTTTATAAAAGCTAGTGATAATATAAGATATTGGACCAGTAATAAAGTCCCATGGCTTTCATGATTGTGCAAGATCATTTGAGGCCCCAACTAGGGGTGTCAACTGAGCCAAGCTACTCAAGCTCAACTTGGTTAAGCTATAGTGTCGAGTCGAGTTCGAGCTCGCTAGATTTTGGTTCAACAAGCTCGAGCTTGAAAAGCTCGATTGGAAAAGTGGAGAATTGGAGAGGTTTCTTTTATATTTTTTTTGAGCTCGAGCTAGATTAGGCTTGAGATTGGATTTGAATTTTCAATGTCGAGATCGAATTTTAAAGCTCGACAAGCTCAAGCTCAAACTCGAGCTTGACACTATAGCAAACGAGTTGAGCTCGATTAGACTAAGCTCGGCTCAGCTCAGCTCGTTTACACCCCTAGCCCTGACACCGGTGGCAATTATCTTTTGTGATGAAGATGTTTTGAAGTTTCATGATAAGGGGGTGTTTGTAATTTTACAATAGGTTGAATATGGGCAAAAAAATCATTTCGCAATGAAGGCTCAGGTTGTAAGGAGTTCTGAAACAAAGCCCAAGGTTTAAAAGTTAGGGCCGTGGTTTGTTTTGGGCTAATATCGGGCCAGCCCCACAAAATATTCTTTGAATTACATAATAGAGCTGTGACTATCATTTGCTCATTATTACAGCTATATTTAAGGATAAGATACAAAGAATCGTCTAATCCATAACAGCCGCTTTATCACAGCACTAATCACCTTAATTATCAGGATAAAAAAATTTAAATTTTGTTGTTCCCTCTCTTTTCTCTTAATACAATATTACCACATTTGTACTAACGATGGACTAAAACATTTTGTTGACTAGAAGAATCTGAAAATAAAATGGAGAATCCATCAACCATGTTCAAGATTTCGAATTCTCAAGTATTTATATAGTTTTCATATTATTTTTATCAAATTGTATTTATTTTGTTTTTTTTCTTAATTCATTTTCTGTGTTTTTTGGCTAGAGTTTTCGGAGAGCAGAAGAAGTTGATTCTCAGCAGATGGAGAATTCAGCAGAAATAATCTGGCAAAAGCAAGAAAAATTCTTTAGAATACGAATCCAAAATTGATCAATCGCAAGAGTTTAGCTTGGGACAGCGCCTTCTTCACAAGTCCTGGTGCGTTAAAAATCTTTAAAAATGTTAATGAAAATCCTATATTAAAAATCTTTGACGTGCTATTGATTTTGATTGAAAATTTTATTCGTAATTGTCCGGTTCTCAGGATTCTGGATCCTGAAGAATTTTTGAGGGACTGAATTTTCGGGATGTGGCTTCCTCCGAGTCCCCGGGGCACAGAAAGAACAAAGAGAATTGTGAGATTAACAGCGTAGAAGTTTAGCATGGGATAGTGCCTTCTTTACAAGTTCTGTATGTGTGCGGGTTGAAGGTTCTCACCGCAAACCCGTTTATGACACGGTGAACATGTGATGAACTTGTTAGCGTAACATTTTTTTTTTTTTTTTGGTGGGATGTGTTAGAGTTCTGGATCCTGAAGAGTTGTGTTTGGTAAATAAGGATTTAAAAAGTGTGAACACGTCTACCCTGAAATTGAAAAAAATATTTGGAGTTCTGGCTGAATCAAACTCCCTGATAAATAGTGCTAGTTCCTCACTGGCAAGCCTGGAGATTGATTTGTTTGATGTTCAAAACCATCCGTATTGAAAATGAGTAATGCAACCAAGTTACGGCTTCTAGTTGCATATTGGGAAGAGAAAATGGCTTGCAAAAATACCCATGGGAGTTCACTGCTGAGGAACTGAAAGTTCTAGCAAGATTTTTTTAATTTGCGGTTATTTATATGATAATTAAGTAGTGTGTTCTACTTCTTTTCAGTATGAGAAATTGGATGCTTCTCTGGCATGAAGGTAAGTCCTGATCATGGTGGACATTAGACAATCAATCTTTCTCTGATTGCTTCTTGATCATGATTTCATCATTTTGAATTTCAGATGAAATCTTTAAAGAGGCAAAGTCTTTTACAAAAACGTATCAGAAGAGAGCGCAGGTGGCTTCTCTTCCTCCACAAGCACAGCATGTGTTTATGTTTACTCACTTGTTTTTTTCCTACCAAAAGTAGTAATTGACTGGAATTGACATTGGTTACTTTGCTGTTAAATTAAATCAAGCAAGCTGGACCGTGGAGATATTGCAGTCCTTTATTCACTCTTAAGCCACCAAAGGCATCAGTTCAGTTAACCTCCATTGATCACTCCCAGAAAAGGGCATCTTCAGGTTCAAATAATATCATAATGGAAAGTAAAGCTAAAAAAAGTGCACCAGTATGCATTCCCATGAGCTCAAATTCAACTTTCTGTCTTTTAACTGTAAATTTGTTCAACTTAATGATCTTACAGCGACAACATGATTGGCATCAAAGAGACCTGGTCCTGGGAAATCATCCCCAAAATCACCTTCTTTTTAGCTCACCACATCCCATGAAAGTCTGCAGACTTGGCAGCTAAATCTGATCTGCTTCTAGATCTTCTCAAAACCCTCTAGTAGAAAATTGACTCAGACTTCTTTCTTCTGGTTCACCTCTCCTTATAGAAATTACATGGAAACAAAATTCAGCTTCTAAATTCTAGTCGCCCTTCTCATTTATTTCCTCCCTCGAGTCCTCTGGACATCACCTTCTAGCTCCATTATATGTGGTCCTCTGAGTCACTGCTTCTATCAACTCAAGATCTATCGCTCCACAGGAAGTCCTGGATAACACTTGTAGAGAATTCTTCTGATCATGATTTCTCTCATGCATTGGATTCTGAGCGCCATATCTGTGATCGAAACTGCTTACACAAGAGATCGGGACAATAGGTTTGTGAATAACATGCTAAGACAAACTCCATGCGAAATAGTTTCTGTTCTTGCTAATATCTCAAAAGCATCAAACCTTCAAGCTTCGGATGCCATCACCAAAGATTGGTTATTTGATGCGGTTTGTTTTACTTTTACTTATTAGTAATGAATCCATTTAAATTCCATTCAACTAAATTCAATTCAAGCTAATTGTTCAATTCTTTTTTTGACTGACAGCAATATTCTGTAGCACTGCCACCAAGGGAGATATGAGGTTTCATTTGGAGTACACAGCAGTTCCTCTAAAACCGCAGTGGTGTAGCTAACCACAATGGAGTTGCCACTAGAACAATGCGTGGCAACTTCAACAGTGGGGAACTTTATCAGAGATTGATTCTCAGAAAACTGAGGATTATGTCATCCTTTAGGCACAGTCTTTGGTTCTGCCTCATCCAAAAAGATAAGTAAATAGAGGATTTTATGAACCTTAAAGGGCATGAAGAAACGGTCAGACAGTCAAGAACGACAAAGAATGAAGATGCCAACAAACAGTCTCCTCTACATATACTTACTGATGATGACAAGGAAAACTTATGGAGCTTTCATAATCAAGTGGAAAATTTAAGCAAACATATTGAAGCCATTAATTTCAACTAGGATCTGGAAATATAGCTGAAAGCAGAAAAAAGATACCTCACCTAGTTTAAGTTTTGGCATCAATAATCCTCAAAACCATTGTTCATCAGGAGCATTTTAGCGCCTAACCATCCACAACAAAGTGAGATTTTACACCGACCCATGGCTTCTGCGACCAACTGACAATCATGTAGTGTATTTGTTGAACAAATTGGTTGATTGTGCTGCCAGCAGATTTAAGAAAAGAAATGGTAATAAAGAAATTATAAACTAGAGACAGTGTTTGGTGACGCCATTTTTCAAAAATATTTATCAGTTCATTACATTAGGTGCCTGCATTTTGTTTCAAAATCAAGAGGGTCATTTTTGCTGTCATATGTTTGGAAATGCCGAATTTTTCATTTCATGTTGGATGATAAGTAACTAATTAGCAAAAATATCCAATATTTCGTACCATCATATCACACCTATGTAGAACAGCCTCATCAAGCACATTTAACACTTTACAGATAGCTAATTATAAGTTTTGTTCTTTGACAAATAGATGGTGTTGATTTAATAAATTGAAATTGGTCAGAAAAGTTCTCTACAACAAAATTGCAGCTGTCATTTATATAAATGGCAAATCGGCAGTTCAGGGCATGATAAACTCATACAATTTTCTATGACCTTGGATTCTCCTTCTTCTCTTTGAAGAGGGCCAGAAGAGAGACACCAGATACTTTCACAACCTTGAATCTAACTCCAGGAATATCTCCTACTGCATGCCCCTTTCGTCCAAATCCTGCAATCAGCACCTCGTCCTGCTCCAACCACATCAAGCACTCATTTTAGTCTAATATGTAAAGAAAATTCAATACCAAATATAGCAGAATCTTTAAGATTTCTATAAAATGAAACACGTTCTCAATCTTGAGTGATCAAATGAAAATAAGGAGTAATCATGGGTGACTAGCTCCCATCTCCAATTCAAACAGTTAAGAAATTATGAAGATTAAAAAATGACATAGAAGCTTAAAACATAATTTAACCCCTCAACAGAAAAGGAATAGAGTTGCTGACGATGTCCAAGAATTTCTAAAAATTAAATTCCATGTCAACAAAATATTGCCATAAAAGAATATGAGTCTTACAGGAAAAATATTTTAAAAATAATGGTGTTTTAACATATAAACAATAAACTTACATTCTCCTCAATGTAGTTTAAGCAACCATCATTGGGTACAAAAGCAGCAATTTTCTTTCCATTTTTGATCAGCTGCACACGAGCACATTTTCTGATAGCAGAGTTGGGTTGTTTAGCCTCAATACCACTGCATAAGCCAGTTAACCATTTGTCAGGTTCAATTTGTAAGCAAACCTGATTATAAAAGAAACTCAATATATGAAGTAAGATGAAGACCTCACATTTTCTCAAGGACTATGCCCTTTGCATGGGATGAACCAGCAAATGGCTTTTTCCATTCATTCCCAAGATTGGATTTCTTATATGCCTTGTCAGCCCACCTCTGATTCCTGCGGTGGGTCTTCAGCTTACGACCAGCTCCCATACCACGTGTCTTCCTGCATAAAACTCAAACCTTATTCGGTTATTGTATTTTCTCCTGCAAATCCATAATTCCATAATACAAAAGAAAGTTTGACAACGCAATACACAAGATGCCGCATAACCAATTACTTTTACGGTGGTGAAGACTAAGCTAAGAGTCATGTCTCAACATGCTGCCAGCATAAATGATGTATTTTGGCTATATCTCAAGTCTAGCTATGCCAGTTAGTTCATCATCCTCATCCACCACTCACACATGAAGTAGAAATTAACCCTTAAATCTTGACAGTGTGATACTTGCAGATACAAACATATTCAAGGGCCAAATGAATCCTTCACCATATCATTTAAACTTCTAATATTCATTTTGATTCAGCTTCAAACTAAGCTTCATAAATAAACAAGTTCAAAAGTAGCACAGGAGATTGGCCTTTTCAACAATCAACAGAATATAATTCTTCGAAAAAGAGAAGAACTTGGCACTATAACTCCGAAGAAAGTAAGTGCCACCCATCTGTTTTGATTAATAATACTAGCATTTAACCAACCAAGCTATTATATAGACACACCAATCAAATTTGGATATTCCAACTCTAAATCTTTCTAAGCAAAAAAAGAGTAATTAACTAGAGATGAAATTTAAAAAAAGTCCATTTTTAAGAACAAAGATTAATCATATTTATTAACTATACTTTACTACTACATATTAAAAAATGAAACTAGTAAAATATCAGTCTAATACTAATAATCACAATTGTTTCTTATGTTCTAGAAGCTAAGTTATAATTTTACAGTAACCAAACAAATGAAGAGCAGTTGAAACTGAAGCACTTAAAATGTCCATAAAGCAAACGATAAACTCCATAGCAAAGCATCCAACAAGAGATAAAAGCAATAATAAAGCCAGTAGAGTAAAGAGAAAACGAACCCCATTTTGGCAGATAGAAGAAGTTGCTCTTAGAAGCTCTGGGAGTGGGAGTTGCAGGTGAAGAGACGAGGCGGCTGATGGAAACCCTAACCCTAACTCGATTTGGTTCAGCTATATATACATTACCAGTTGTAGCTCTATTCTTCTTCCATTTTGGGGATTAGGGTTAGGGTTAGGGTTAGGGTTAGTTAGTTGACGGAATTAGTGTTGCATTTTACGTCAAATGACGAAATTGCCCGTATACTGCTCAATTCTTTTTTCTTTTTTTTTAATCTTTATGAATTTTGTATTTTTATTTTCTTTGTTTACTAAAAGATATTAAAAATATGAAAAAACGCTTTCAGCATATTTGTCTAAAACGAAAACGTACAATATTTTTGTTTAAAAACCTAATAAAAATGAAAAGTATAAAATTTATCATTTCACATTTAATAAAATACATTTAAATTACTATTTATTTATTCGTCTCAAAAATCTTATCTGTTAAAATTGTTTCATTTATGAAAAGAGAATAATAATATATTCACTGTTTATTCAATTTAATTTTTTAGAATAAAAATATATTAATTGTTTATTCAAATTTATTTTTTTATATAAAAAAGATGGGTTGAGTAACTTGAGTTCTTTATTTTATTTTACTTTTTTGGTATCTAGAAGTGTCCAGACTAGCTTGCATATATTTCAACTAATCTTTTAGGATCCTGAAGTTAACAGACAGGTAAGCTTTCAATGACTACTCCTTATTAATAGTCGTAGGGATTCAAACTTAATATCTTTTGAGTAATATACTTAAGAGTCTCAAATGAAACTTGAGTTCTTTCCCTCCACCCGTTTTTTTTCTCATTTCTCAAAACTAAACCCTTAAAAATTGGTGAACAACAATTCGATGAGGCCTGAATTTTTGTTGTAATTGCACTGAAATCTATTTTTAAATAAATAATATAAAGACCCGAGTGTATACATTGTTAATTTCTACAAATGTATTTTTTTTTTTTTTCAACAAATTCAACTTTTATTATAATTTTAATGTCAAAACTATTAAAACTTTATAAAAGATTACCAAAAAAACACAGTAAAATATTATCTGTAATTACAGAATTGAAGAAAGTGTATTGAAATTCATTGTGTGTGACATGTGCTACTGAAAAATATCCCCATAATATATAATTTTGTAGAGTTATATTCTAGCTCTATGTTTGCTTACTAAAAGATACCGATCACTAATAAAAGAGCAAAAGAAGGTTTTATGAATTTGTGAGTTTGACTCCCAGAATAGAGATGACCTTTGGGACTCTTTCCCGATCGACAATTCCAAAAATCCAGAAAATTAGTTAAGATACACGTAGGACCGGCTCAAGGGGTAGGCAAATAAAGCACCTGCCTAGGGCTCCCCCGAAAATAGGGTCAAAAAGGGCCCAATTTTTTTATAATTTTTTTTGAATATATTACAAAAATAAAAATACTATATAATTTCTTATGTAAGGGCCCAAAAAAAAGCCGTAACCCAAATTTATTATAAACTTTTTATGTATATTCCCACCTAAAGTTTGATAGAATAGTAAGTTTGTACCTCTAGTTTTACATATTCTAATTTACATCCCTAAATTAACACATTGGATTTCTTTTAACAATGAAAGGCTAAAATAGTCATTACATGTCTCAAATTACTCACCCCTAATTCAATCCCAAAATTCGACATTCACATAAATTCAGCTCCACCCCTCTTTCGTCGTCAGCCATTTGGAGTTGATTCTGGTCAATTTTCTCACCAAAATCGACCGGAATCATTACTTTATCATTTCCCAACCTTGATAGCCCTCAATTTGGCCAATTTTTTAGAAATCTCGCAACCCAACTTCACCGTGCATGACAACCATTTCTGACCTTTTTAGCATGTACCCAACATTGTTGGCCTTCCTTGACACCACTATCCTCCTCCCCTCAGCCCTCTCACCAAAACCCTTATCATACCTCATCCATTTACTCCGCCAATCGCCGATCACCAATACCTTTTGGGCAATGACTTCTCAAGCCTTTTCTAATCAATATTGGTATTGGAAATCACCCATTTCACTGCCCATCACTTCTCCAACATCTACTATCCAAAACCCCCACCAACCTGACCCTGTTAGCCCGTCAGTCGTCGCCCTCCTTTCCTAGTGATTTTGCATCTCAAAAGACAAAAAAAAAGAAATTTGAAATAATTTTTTTAATATATGTTTATATAATTAGAAGGTCTCCAAAAAGTTAGGATCACAAATGTTCTTGAAACGGGTTTAGATACACGTAACGTAGTAGGACAATAAACAATAACCATAAATTGTCCGTATATAATTATTAAAAAGTTGCATATTCTCATAAACACCAAAAATATTGGACCTGAAAAACATTTGAATAATTCATCCTCTTCTTTTGGTATTTTCATTTTCAAAAATACATTGATCACGTTACATATGGCCATTAGTTTAATAGTTTTTCTTCCACAGATGATATATATCTGGGTTTCCAGTTTGTTTCAGTTTACCGATGCTGAAGGATCTCCATTTCAGGTTCATGTTAACACACATACATCACATCTAAATGATCATATTATCATAAATTAAGAAAGACGAAGAACAGATTCTCCATTTATTTACACCAAAATAAACATACCCAACATCACACCTATTACACTTCACTAATTAAAACCCAAAACCATCTTCATTTACTATCCAACTAACACATAAATTGCATATATAATCCCAGGTATATATCCCAATATTGTCAGCAACAGATCTATCCAAAACTCCACCTGCAAAAACAAGAAAAATAAAACGATCAGATCATATCATATCACATCACAATGTGTTTTTCTTCTAAATTAAACCAATGAATATTCAAGAAGAACATGTACTCCACAGCCATAACGTAGGAAGACTCCAACAGGAGGAAGAAGGATGGCGAGTATGATTTCTAGGAATGTCTCTGAACCCATGAAGATGGTAATAGTTGGAACTTGAAACTGGTAAATTCAAATACAGATAGGGGTGGGCGATTTAAGCTTAAAGATGAGAATGCAAGAAGAGGACAGCAGTACAATAGATATGAACAGGTGTTAAATTCACGTAAATTTTATTTTGCCACGTGTTTTAGTGTTTGACACGTATGGGATTATGCCTATACTGTAGTGTTCTTCTTTGACTTGTTTCAATATTACTATTGGTGGTGGATGATCAGAACACTTGCTCATAATTGAACCTCATGAGCTGCACACACTTTTTATATATCATACAAGGATCAACGGTCCTGATCAAGTTTAAGGATTTTGATCTGCCCTGATCCTTCTGTTTAAAAAACATATGCTATTGCCATTTTGATCCATCTAAATACTATGTAATATGCTTAATAGGATTACTGAATTTTGTCATAAATGCTGATACTGCTTTGAGAAAGTTACAGAGACTGTACAAAGTGATGTATTTCTTAATTTTCTTTATGAAATTGGGCATGAGATATTTGCTGTATCTTGAGTTCAAGCAAATGATATATAATTGTGATTCTATTTGAAGGAAGATACTTATGGTTGCTGACCTCGGCTATATGGTTAGACCTTGGCATGATTACATCCCCCCGTTTGGCTAGGAAATAGAAAGGTAAGAGTCTAAAGGTCTACTTTGAGTAGGCTTTGTCTAAGGGTTATGGTGTATTGGGTTTGGAGGGAGCGAAATTGTAGGATCTTTGGGGGGAAAGCCATAGAATTTAACAATATTAAATCTTCCTATAAAAATAGGAAGTTGGCTAATACATAGGGACTTCCTAGAACCATCTTCAAAGACAATTTGCTCGTTGTTATTGTGAAGACTTTGCCGTAGACCGTAGTGTATCCTCAATCTCTTTGTTTTCTTTGCTTTGAGTCTATTTTGTGTCTCATTGTATGTGTTTTTTGGAGCCAAACCCAATGGTGGTGTTTTGTTGTTGATTTCTTAATTAAATTCTTTCTCTTAGCTCTTATCTCCCATATTGGTTTAGATAGGCTCCCAAGAGAATTGTTGCATTTGTTTGTTTTTTGCACCCTAGGGAGGTTGTGCTGTTGGCCCCCTCTTTTGTAGGCTTTTATAAATTTTTCTTCTTTAATACAATTTACTTAGCAAAAAGAAGATATATAATTGTGATGAATGTTGAGGACATTAGAATTTTAATAAGAAAAGTTATGTTCCATAACACATGAGGTGTCGTGGTGTAGTTGGTTATCACGTCAGTCTAACACACTGAAGGTCTCCGGTTCGAGTCCGGGCGACGCCAAATGGGTATTGTTTTTGTTTTGTGCTGCATTTTTAAAACCTACCTTAATCTTGAAATTAAGATTGGAACTTTAGGTGGTCTAGCAAAGAAACAAAAAACATTGGTTCAAGCAACAGCAATGAAGATGTTGATAGCAAAGAAACTAAACTGAAAAAAGGGTTATTTTATATTTTTATACACCCCTTTTAAAAAAAAAAACAATACAGACAGATAGCCCCCACGAACTTCAGAAACTACATGAACACCCTCTTCTGCGGACAGATAGCCCCCATGAACTTCAGAAACTACTAAAAAAGGGTACAAGGTGACCATGACAACAGACATCTGCATTTTCAATATCAGAAATAATACATTCTTCTTCAAGTTCAAGCAACTGTAGCATTTACAGCATCAGAAATAATATATTCTTCCTCAAGTTCAAGCAACTATGATTTTATTAGTGCGGCAAATATTACAGCCAGCAACTGGTTCAAGCAACAGCAGTAAACATTCTTTGGAATGGATCAACAAAATCACTGGTTCCGTTTGTTTGATAGCAAAGAAACTAAACCTAAAAACCAAATAAGAATTGGCTCCAATCAGATTTCCAATACTGTATTATGGGCTACGCAGGAAGCAAAATTGACCACAAAGTGAATATGTTAACACGCTTGACACCTACTGACCATCAAGGCTGATAAGGCTCAGGAAGACGAAGGCCCACACTAGCAGCAGATTTCCCGAGTACTCTTTTCATTTCATCTGATCTATCCACGGCAATGTTGTACGAGAACAGCAAGTCCTACAATCATCACAATATCAAGGTAAGATATGACAAATAACTAGTTCTTTACCACATAAGCTCTTTCATTACAACAATTAGCAATTGAGTAAACAGAAGAGAAATAGTGGTTAGTCAACAAAAACGACAAACCACACACTGATAAAACTATTTTACCCAATAGTGGAACTCACTATTATTTAAACCCATATATAATTATCTGACTGGGTATACAACTTGATTCTCCATTTATTTACACCAAAATAAACATACCCAACATCACACCTATTACACTTCACTAATTAAAACCCAAAACCATCTTCATTTACTATCCAACTAACACATAAATTGCATATATAATCCCAGGTATATATCCCAATATTGTCAGCAACAGATCTATCCAAAACTCCACCTGCAAAAACAAGAAAAATAAAACGATCAGATCATATCATATCACATCACAATGTGTTTTTCTTCTAAATTAAACCAATGAATATTCAAGAAGAACATGTACTCCACAGCCATAACGTAGGAAGACTCCAACAGGAGGAAGAAGGATGGCGAGTATGATTTCTAGGAATGTCTCTGAACCCATGAAGATGGTAATAGTTGGAACTTGAAACTGGTAAATTCAAATACAGATAGGGGTGGGCGATTTAAGCTTAAAGATGAGAATGCAAGAAGAGGACAGCAGTACAATAGATATGAACAGGTGTTAAATTCACGTAAATTTTATTTTGCCACGTGTTTTAGTGTTTGACACGTATGGGATTATGCCTATACTGTAGTGTTCTTCTTTGACTTGTTTCAATATTACTATTGGTGGTGGATGATCAGAACACTTGTTCATAATTGAACCTCATGAGCTGCACACACTTTTTATATATCAGACAAGGATCAACGGTCCTGATCAAGTTTGAGGATTTTGATCTGCCCTGATCCTTCTGTTTAAAAAACATATGCTATTGCCATTTTGATCCATCTAAATACTATGTAATATGCTTAATAGGATTACTGAATTTTGTCATAAATGCTGATACTGCTTTGAGAAAGTTACAGAGACTGTACAAAGTGATGTATTTCTTAATTTTCTTTATGAAATTGGGCATGAGATATTTGCTGTATCTTGAGTTCAAGCAAATGATATATAATTGTGATTCTATTTGGAATTAGATTCTTATGCTTGCTGACCTCTGACTATATGGTTAGACCTTGGCATGATTATATCCCCCATTTGGCTAGGAAATGGAAAGGTAAGAGTGTAAAGATTTACCTTGGGTACTCTTTGTCTAGAGGTTACGGTGTATTGGGTTTGGAGAGAGTGAAATTGTAGGATCTCTGGGCGAGAGTACAAGAATTCTCACACTATTATCGATACTATCAAAAGTGTGGTGAGAGACAAAGTCATGAATCTTAGCAATATTAAATCTTCCTATAAAAATAGGAAGTTAGCTGATACATGAGGACTTCCTAGAATCATCTTCAAAGACAGTTTGCTCGTTGTTATTGTGAAGATTTTGTCCTCTTTGTTTTCTTTGCTTTTGAATCTTCTTTGTGTTTCATTTATGTGTTTTTTGGAGCCAAACCCAAGGGATTGTCCTTAGGGTAGTGTTTTGTTGTTGATTTCTTAACTAGATTCTTTCTCTTGGGTTTTATCTCCCATGTTGGTTTAGCTAGGCTCCCAAGAGAATTGTGGCTTTTTTTTTTATTTTTTGCACCGTACGCGGGATGTCCTGATGTAGGTTGGGCTGTTGGCTGCCTTTTTTGTGGGCTTTCTTTTTTAATACAATTTACTTAGCAAAAATTGTGATGAATGTTAAGAATATTAGAAGTTTACCAAGAAAAGTTACATAACAAATAAGGTGTCGTGGTGTAGTTGGTTATCACGTCAGTCTAACACACTGAAGGTCTCCGGTTCGAGTCCGGGCGACGCCAAATGGGTATTATTTTTGTTTTGTGCTGCATTTTTAAAACCTACCTTAATCTTGAAATTAAGATTGGAACTTTAGGTGGTCTAGCAAAGAAACAAAAAACATTGGTTCAAGCAACAGCAATGAAGATGTTGATAGCAAAGAAACTAAACTGAAAAAAGGGTTATTTTATATTTTTATACACCCCTTTTAAAAAAAAAAACAATACAGACAGATAGCCCCCACGAACTTCAGAAACTACATGAACACCCTCTTCTGCGGACAGATAGCCCCCATGAACTTCAGAAACTACTAAAAAAGGGTACAAGGTGACCATGACAACAGACATCTGCATTTTCAATATCAGAAATAATACATTCTTCTTCAAGTTCAAGCAACTGTAGCATTTACAGCATCAGAAATAATATATTCTTCCTCAAGTTCAAGCAACTATGATTTTATTAGTGCGGCAAATATTACAGCCAGCAACTGGTTCAAGCAACAGCAGTAAACATTCTTTGGAATGGATCAACAAAATCACTGGTTCCGTTTGTTTGATAGCAAAGAAACTAAACCTAAAAACCAAATAAGAATTGGCTCCAATCAGATTTCCAATACTGTATTATGGGCTACGCAGGAAGCAAAATTGACCACAAAGTGAATATGTTAACACGCTTGACACCTACTGACCATCAAGGCTGATAAGGCTCAGGAAGACGAAGGCCCACACTAGCAGCAGATTTCCCGAGTACTCTTTTCATTTCATCTGATCTATCCACGGCAATGTTGTACGAGAACAGCAAGTCCTACAATCATCACAATATCAAGGTAAGATATGACAAATAACTAGTTCTTTACCACATAAGCTCTTTCATTACAACAATTAGCAATTGAGTAAACAGAAGAGAAATAGTGGTTAGTCAACAAAAACGACAAACCACACACTGATAAAACTATTTTACCCAATAGTGGAACTCACTATTATTTAAACCCATATATAATTATCTGACTGGGTATACAACAGGTAATTGGTCAATGCTAAATAGTATCAGTTGATCAAATACTATATGCAATTACCGGAAAAATAATTGATTCCATATAAAGTATGAGACAACCACAATCTGACTGGAGATTGTACCAAAAAAAAAAAAAAAAGAAAATAACAATAGCCTTCAGAATGGAAGAAAGGACAGTAAAAATTAGATCAATTGAAGAGAGTCGTGCCTTTTGATGGTGCACACTGTTAAGAAGAAAAGTATAATCATGGGCAAGTCTGATCTTTTGTTGTATAGATGAAGGATCAGACAAGTTGCTGTTCTTCCGGAACTCTTGTGTTATATATTCCCTGAAATGCTTCTTGTAGTCTTCCTTGCCAATATGTTTCCCAACAGCTTTGAGAAGGTGGCGATACACCTTAGCAGCTTGCAAAATCTCAGAACTCATTTCCAATCTTCACCTCTAAATATCAATTATGTTCTTTTCTTCTTCTTGTTCCTACATCAGAATCATATTTATAGCACAAACAGAAATCAGCTCTCACAAACTCAATTGACAAACATGAAACAAGAAGAACGGTATGTAAGAGAACGCCAACAAAATCCTAAATTGAACACTTTAAAGAAGTTTACTATTTTCAAAACAAAAGTGCTGTGTTTACATATAAAGAGTTCAAAAAAAAAAATGCAATAAGAACAGATGGGAACCAAATAAAAGATCTCCAATACTAAAAACATTGAACTACAGCGATTACTCTGGTCACAAAAAGCTTCTTCTATTTTATTTAATAACCCAAAATTCCTAAACCCGCTTAGCGAAAAGATTAGCAATACTAAAAGCATGAACTGGGGCTATTACTCTGGTGTCAAAAAGCTTCTTCTTCATTTACTTAATCACCCAAAAATCCCTGAGCCCACTTAGAAAATGAGACACCGAAATTGAGCCTGCTCAACCCTTCAATCTGTGGGAAACAAGATACTCAGTCACTTTTCTTCAGGCATGTGGCTCTGAGCAGCTCCATAACTAGTAAAGATTCCTTCTTTCAGCTCAAAATGGAAATTTTGTAAGAATGGTACCAAAATTTACCAACTTAATTCACTCAACGTTTCACTGCCAATATCCTAAGTATCGTACTTTCTTTCTCTTTCAGGCATTTCATCAAATATCAAAACTCCATCGAACACTTTGAAATTTGATAGAAATTCTGACTTGAAACGAATTCAAAACAAACAATTCTACTCCATGATTACTGTAAATAAACACAATACTAAGCTAAGCAAAACGCAAAAAAAAAAAAAAAAAAAAAAAAAAATTGGCTTTAAACCATTAATGCAGTATTCAAATAATACCCAATATAAATTATCTTGACAATGAAATCTAAGCCACAGCCAATAATTCAAAAAACCACCAAAATTGGACGAAGTAAATGCAAATATATGTTATTAAGAGGCGCACCTGGGGAGAATGTGAGTGATGCAAGGAGCCAAACTAACGAGAAGCAAGCAAGAACGAAAGTAAAGAATAGCAAGCTCATGTTTAATGTAATTACATTTTCACCATCTACTTTTCCAAATTTCTATCTAGTCCTTGATATAATGTAAGACATAGTTCAAGTTTGTAGAATGATGAATAAGTGTAAGTTTATTAAATTAATTTATCACTAAAATCAAATTAATTTAATGTCTGCTCTAAATTTATATTAAAATTTTGTATATAACAATCTATAAAAGAAGAATAATATTATATCAATATACCTCTCTCCTAAATTTTTTCTCATAATCCTGATATAATAGTTTATAATTGATCAATTTATAACAAATTTTACATGAATCTTATATAAATTCTACTAATTAATTATAAACTGACTAATTATGACCTATCATATTAAGTTTGAAAAAATTCGTGAAAAAGAGTTATCAACGTAGTATTACTTATAAAAGAATCGACGGGTAACTTTTTGTAGATGCTAAATTCTAAAAGAGGTGCATGATAGGAGTAAAAATATGGGTCAAACAGTAATTTTAAAACGACGAAAAATCAAAGCGACGAGATCGATTTCACTATTAAGAAGTGAAGAAAATATTTGGCAATTGGCATCCAAACAGATCTATATCTTTGCCACGACATGTCGCGCGAAAGACCGAGACGAGCCGTCCTGCCTCCGGTTCAAGAGGTGCGAGCTCTCAATTTGTTTCTCTTTCAATGATTCAAATTAATTGAATCACGACGCAATGCACTTTTAATTTCATAAGAATGATTTGATTTGTTATTTGGTGTTGAATGCAGAACATTGAGAAATTAGAGAAAGTTATAAATGATGGTAATTTTTATGGAGCTCAACAGATGTACAAGTCTATTAGCGCACGGTGAGTTCTGTTATGATTGTCATTATTTTTATCATCCTTATTTAATCATTGATTTAATTATGTTACTCTTGTTTTTTTCTCAGACTTGTGTTCATTATGGTTTATAAATTCTTGGAAATGAGTGGATTAGGGATTGTTTTATTGAAGTAAAAGTGCTTTCTGTAAAATCAAGTTCTTTTTCGGGAAGCATCTGAATTTTGTTTTGTTCCCTATCATGTTATTTGAATTTGTGTTCTTTTGATGATCTCTTCAAGTTTATATTTAACATGTTATTTCGAAAAGAAATTCTGCAAAATCAAGTTCTTTACCGAGAAGCACCTGAATTTTTTTTAATCATGTTTTTCTTTGAATTCGTATTCTTTTGGTGATCATTTCAAGTGTTTATATGACCTAAAACAAAAACTTTATAAAAAGCATTTATTAACTATTAGACTATTGATGATCTGAATGTGTTTTTGATTGTATCTCAAGTATTTCTTGATGCAACTTATGTACTCCAAATCAATTTGTGAGGATATTATTATTGAACCATTAAAACTTGTTAGATATTCCTTATTCTTTCTAAACCGATTTGACTATGATCTTTCTTGTGCACAAATCATGGCCAAACTCTGATTTGAATTATCATGTTATCTCTGGCAAATAGTTCTGAACATAAAATTCTTTTTTTTCTTTTGTTTCACCAGAGGTTATTATTTGTTATGGCTGTGGACAAGAGTCTTTGTCTTTTGGTTTGCTAAGACTTCTGCCTTGATACAGATATGTTGCTGTACAGAGATTTTCAGAGGCATTGGATATTCTACATTCTGGTGCATGCATCCAGTTGAAAAACAACCAGGTTTTCTCCTATTTATAGTCAGTGATTCCTTTTTCTTTTTCCTTTTTTTTTTTTTCTTTTGGGGGTCACGGCTTTTGTTTATGGTTTGCAAAATTTATTTGACCAAAAAGAGTACTATGTTGCTGCTGCACTTCCAGTAGTTTAGCTTTAGCCATGTTAACATTGTTGTTGAAACTGCGGGTTGAAGTTTGGCCTGTAAATGACTTGGATGAAGGCTGGATTTTTGCATTGTTTTAGCTTATATTTGGTTGGGTTTAGTTTGGTTTGTACCTAAAAGCTGCAGATTAGATATGAGTTTAATTGTTGGTGTAGATGATAGTAAGATAGTAACAAAATGGTAACTGTGGTATGCATGTTGTACTAATGTCAGTTTTGGATGATTTTGGCTTCTTTGAGTCCGTATTTTATAGATCTAACTTATTAATCTGGTTACCCAGTCATACCATCTGTTGCATTTCCAAATCCTAGCTAAACAAGCTTAAAATTTTCTTCTGATAGACATTTATATATAAATACATATATTGATAGATATTGCTTCCAGTGTTGATATTGAGCATTGGGTTAATATTGTAATGCAAATCGACCCAGCATGAGGTTTGGTATGTAGACCATGGCTCATCCTGTCTTAAGTTTCAATGTTGTACAAGTAAAAGAGTGGCCATCCATAGTCCTTTTGATGCTAATAGTACGAATGGATGACAACGCGTATACTACGATAGAACAGTGAATCTTTGTTATTAAATTGTAGAATTGAGCTCGTTTATTTAAAATTCAACCCTTTAACAAACCCCATCCCCCAAAGCAAACAAATGAAAAAACCTGTGTTGAACGACTATATTATAAATTTCTCATTTTGTCCCCTATCTTAATTTATTTAATTGATGTGCATGAAAAAATTTCAGGTTACTTGTGGGGCAGAGCTTGCTGTGTTGTTCGTCGAGACACTTGTTAAAGCGAAAATTCCTTATGATGATGAAACCCTTGGTCAGTTCATGCCTCGTGATAAACTTTAAAGTTTAAACTTATTTTCAGCTCCCTTTGTCAATTGTTAATGTTGTTATTCAGGATGTAATGAATATTAATGGCCCCCTTTTCAGTCCTTTTAACTTAATTTGAATAATTCGATGCATATAAAGTAACTTGGGAAAAATTGTGATTTAACATAAATGCATAATACTGCTATCGTGCTACATTTTTTTGGGGTGTTTGTCTTCACAATTATAACAAAATATGTATGTTAGATCGTATCAGAAAAATCTTTGAGCTGTTTCCTCGGATCCCTGTGCCACATAAGTTGGAAGATGACGATAGCATGCATGAACTTACTGAAGCCCTTGGGACAGCAAAAACAAGTGTAGAGGGCTGCTCATCATTCTTAAAGGCTGCTATTAAGTGAGATATTGTGCCCTTATTATGTTTTGGAACTATTGTGTGCATTTTTTTGCTGGTGTTGAGATGTGTTGTTCCTTTTTCTTTGCAATGTTTTGTAGTGAAACTATGCAATGTGTTTGTTAATTTTGTGGTTTATTGTGATTGTTTCTTTGTTTTTCAGGTGGTCGATGGAGTTTGGAGCTCCTAAAACTGGATCTCCAGAGATACATGTTATGCTAGCTGAATATATGTATTCGGAGTCGCCCGAGCTGGTAGGTTTTGATTAGAAGAGACTTAGGCTTCTGGTTTCCGGAGTAAATGATCTTCACAGTTTATTATTTACTGTTTAAGATTCAGTACCATGAACTTTTTCTCAATCCCCGATAATGGGGTGAAGTAATACGCAAAGAGTAATGCTAGCCTTACTCACTCCCCCTACTCACTTCTCTTACTCACCTTTGTTAAAATGTTAGCCTTATCCACTTTTTTCACTTTTTTAACAAAGGTGAGTAAGAGAAGTGAGTAGGGGGAGTGAGTAAGGCTAGCATTATTCATACACAAAAATTTTCATATTACTGACTGCATAAATATATACTCACATAATATGCAATCCAAGGAATGACCCATATTATGCCCAAGGTGGCATTGAGGCCTCTCATTAGAAGTGTAACCCCCTGTTCTGTGTCACTGTTTTTAGTGAAACGATTTGAACCTATTATATGATCATGTCTGAACAGGAATTTCCTTCATACTGCACCCTGATTCTGATTTTTGAACTATATAGGCCATTTAATAAGTACATTTAGGATATTCTGTTTATTAACTTATATTTAAATTAGTAATATGACATCCCTTTATCAGTATGAAAAATGTAATGTGAGACTTAGAGATCCATTTTATGTTATGCATACTGTTGGGTCTCATAGTTGATTGGCATAGTCGTATTGATGTACTGCTTCTTTGCAGGACATGACTAGAGTATCATATCATTTTGTCAGGGGAAACAATCCACCAAAGTTTGCATCAATTTTAGTCAATTTTATGGGCAAGGTAAGCTGTTTCAATAGTCTGCTCATTTATAATCCTAAACATGTTTTATTTTTATTATTCTGTTGTAAGGTGCAATAATGTCCACAAATTCAAGCCGTCGTTTTGTGCAACATTTGTATTATTATATGAGTGTGCCTGTGTGTATATTATGTAATTTATAGTTTCCATCTCATTTTAAGACATACTTTTATGGAAATTTTAAGTGTCTCCACAAGATTTATAATTGTATTTTTTTTTTTTTAAATTCCCAATGTTGGAGGAAATTGATGTCTAAAATTTGTAGACTTTAGATTTTTAAATTACTTATTAGTTTATGGGATTATCTGTGCTTTTGTCAACCAAAAAATTTTGAAATGCCGAGGTTAATGAATCTTTTTTCTCTAAGCACTCCAAGAAGGAGCACAATTCCCTTAAATTAAGGAATGGTATTTGTTCCTTTTTGGTTCCTTCTAGGTTAGTTGTCAAACAAGTTCAACTAATATGCGTGTCAACTAATGCAGTGTTATCCTGGTGAAGATGATCTGGCAATTGCACGAGCAATCCTAATGTAAGCTCATTGAAGAACTAGACAACTGCATCTTTCTTCCTTACAATGAAAAGTTTGTACTCAAATTTGAGAACACTTTGGCGACTACAAACATGCATCCAATGTTTGTGTGTCTATATACCTGTTATTGTAGTATAGTACAGCATTCAGCTTTACCCCGATTAAAACTTTTCTTTTCAATGTAGGTATCTGTCTATGGGTAATCTGAAAGATGCTAACTATCTTATGGATGAAGTAAAGAAGGAAGTAGAATCTAAGCAACTTGATTTGGGTGAATCAGACCTAATCCAATTTATCACTTATCTTTTACAAACGTAAGTTATGATTCATTTATTTCTCTTTATAGTTACTGTGTTGGTATATTTCATCAGCTTGGAAGGGATTCTGTTTTTCAATGTTCACTGATAATACATAGGCTGGTACCTGAGTCAAGTGTGTTAAGGGTGACCTTTTAATGCATTGGATCCACTTACCCAAAGAAATTGTAATCATATGATTGATGTGATATTGTTTTTATTCTTTAAATCTATGTCTTGCTTCTTCCTCCAGCTATCTGCAGAGCATCATTTACCTTCCTGAATTTATAATGGCGTTGATTTATTTGAAATATTTATTTATAATGCCGCAAATGTATTCACAGAATTCCTTTCATATCTTCAATTGACGTAAAAATTTGTGTAAAATAAAGGGTTTGCTAATCCTACCCCATTCTTTATATATTTCATTGTTATAGAATTTTATGTGCCCTTTTATTCATTGCAGGTTGCTGAGAGATGCTTTGCCACTTTTTAATATGTTGAGAGCCAATTACAAGTCATGTATAGACAGGGAACCTGGATTTAATGAGGTACATTATCATTGTTGCTAATTGCAATAGATCCTGGTTATTATCTTTCTTATAAATCCATGTTATCCTTTTTATTCTTGCCAAGCATAGAACGAAGGTTTGCACCTGTACAGTAATTTTCGTTGCTGGTATCTTCAATTAA
Source organism: Pistacia vera (assembly GCF_008641045.1). Taxonomy (NCBI): domain Eukaryota; kingdom Viridiplantae; phylum Streptophyta; class Magnoliopsida; order Sapindales; family Anacardiaceae; genus Pistacia; species Pistacia vera. Next base: position 13,398 of record NW_022196157.1, on the reverse strand, counting down.
ATTTAAGCTATTATCAACTTTTTATCTTTGGCTTGAAGAGATTTTTTTAAGTATTTATGAGTTCTGACATGAAGATTATGGTTCAGTTGCTAGACGATATTGCAGAGAAGTTTTTTGGAGTAAGGCGTAGAAATCCCCTTCAAGGAATGTTCGGAGAGTTGTTCAAGGTAATTATTGTTGATTTTACTATTATATGGCGCTGCTCGACATTTACATTCAGTCTTGTATAGTCTGCACGATAGGGTTCAGAAATGCCTAGACGTGGACTGGACGGTTTGACATCAAACCCATTTTAATTATAAGAAAAAAAAACTATCATCTTTGTAGAAAAAAAATAAATCAATTCCTGGAAATGTTGTCCCAGAGCAGTTGCTCTTTGTTCATTTTAACAGGGTTTTACGAATCATTTTCTTCTTCAAATTATAAATTCTTAATATGGTTAAATAGGCAAGAAGGAAATGGTTGGCTGTCTTTCAAAAATGGAAAGAAATAAATACTTGAATAAGATTCTCACTTGAAATATTGGACTTTGTTTTGCAGATGATGTAGTGACAAAACAATAGGTTCAGTGTGTTGCTATCTTGACGAACCCAACATCGCTGCTTTTCGTTCTGCCTTTAAATGGGGTAGTTGATTTACTAAACATTTCTGAACTTTTACTTTTTCAAGGAAGTTTTTTGTTTTCGTTTATAACCATTTTTTTTCAGATGATTGAAAATTTCTTCCTGTAATGGAACTAAATTATATCCTTGATTGCTGTACAAAGTATATCATTTGGAATGTTCTATTCATAGAATCAATTTGATTTCATGCACTATTTCTTGGAATCTGTAATTGAGTAAACTCTAGTTTCTTGTATTGACAAAGTTATGATGCAGCGTGGGGGAAAGCTCAATTACTACAAAAAAGAAAATGAACACAATGCTGGGTTATTTTAAGGGTAATCTTGAAATAATTATCAGATCAACAAAAATGAAGAACCAAAAGTTCAGAATAGTTTATCAAGTGTTAATCGTGCTTTTTATACACAATTATTCATTAAAGATGGAAGAATAAACAGCAAAATGATTCTTGTATACATTAACAACAATGTAATATAACTGTATAATTGCTATTAAAGTTCCATCGTTTACAATTTCCAGTACAGACATCCTTCAGATTTATTGAAGTAGGCCTCTATTCTCCTTCATAATACATGAAATGTAAAACAGAAAGGGGAACAGTAATACATACTACTCATCAAACGAAAATACCACTCCATTCTCCTTGATGAAGTTGTGTGTTGTGTGATCCACAACCTGCACAGAAAGATGACCATAATAAGGCATCGTGATCTAAACATATGCACGATACACGCACATAGGCACACTCAAAAGGTGCCATTAAAGTGCATTGCATTGTGTGGATAGAGCGAAAATGGATGCACAATGAACATGTTGTCATGTTCATGGACCAATAAAACAATATTGAGAGCTTGGTGCAGAAGAGTGTCATTTTCCAGGTAAACCCATTCCTCCGTTTAGTAAGAAGTTATCATCCTATAAACTCCTCAAAGAACAATTTCCTAAAGGACTGGCAACTGTGTGTGCACTGAATGATGGTGCTAGTTGACGATTTCCAGATCTCTAAAGGGGTTAGGCATGAAAGCTTCCCTAAGAACATCAAAGTAAAATTCAATTTTGACTGGGATCAGATTCAAAAATTGGGACATATGAATCAGATTTATACAAATCTTTCAGGCCGAAAATCAGTCTGAAAATTTTGCTATATTTATATCATGCAGAATCAAAACAGTATGCCTTCTGATAGATTATCTCTGCTTCCCAGAAGGGAAGTTTATTTTTCAATCTAGGCAAAGAAACTAACTTGTCTAGGTGAAACGAATAGATACAACCATATCAATTCACAGTGGCTCTCCATATGCACCAAAAAACATTTATAAATAAGACCTCAGTAGAAAGAAAGTGTGAAAAGCTCACATTGGTATTGCTGAGTTCTAAATTGTAGAAGTCCATGTTGTCTGCTTAAACAAAGGCCCCGCATGCCAGGTTCCACGGTTAATTAAGAAACTTAGGCCCTACAATTCTGAAAACGCGCACATCTTCAACAGAAGGAGGAACATAGAAATGACCACAGTGAGAATGCACAATGCCTGTCCCACCTTAGTTTCCTTTGAATCAACAATGGAGGGCTTCGCGACTCCAAGATACCAAACATGACCCCCAATTGATCAAGGCACTGAGTCACACTTGCATGGTGGTAATGTTGAAAACTTCAATGGTCGGTCCTCCAGATGCATAATGTAGAACCTGTTGAAAGCATGATTATACCATCAAAATCTATGAAAATTCTCAATACTCTCTCGCGGATATGAGTTTCTTCTCCATTTAAAGCACAGAGTCAAATAAAGATGAGACTAATTAGACCAAAAGCCAGAAAGCTTTAACTGATTTGAATTTGCGCAAATATATGGCTTAAAGTTCAGAACTTTGAATTACTATGAACTTGTAAAGCTACAATTTCCTCCTAATACAAACGACTAAACCAAAACAAAAAGAAAGCTTATAAATCAACGAGACAGAGCCAAATTATATGCAAATACTCATTATATTCTCTAAAGACAAAAGGGTAATTGACAAATCAACCAAATTGTTCCTCTCTCATCCAATCCCTTGTTTGCAAAGTTGATTAAAAGTTAAAACAACAAACATATTCATTGAATGCGGAATCAGTACAAGCAAAGAAAGAAAATATAATCGTGAAAGGAAAATATGAAAAAATTTAACACCTCGGCGTGCCACCGCGAGGTCTAGTTGGATCTTGAGGACCAAACTCTTCACCATCAGGTGAAGCCTCAATCACCTGTCCAAATTCCGCAAAGCTTTTTTGTGCTTCTATTGGCTTCAGTTTCACCACTCTTTTTGCTTCTTTATTTTCCCAGAATCCTCCATTTTCTCGGGAAATATAAGTCAAACAGAATCCAGTTCCAAACATAGCTTCCACAAACCCACTGATAGAATAACCGTACATTAAACGATGTCGTTTTAGCTTACCACAAATCACTGATAGAATAACCTTTACATTGCTTTAATAATATAACCAACATAGCAAAATTGGTCTCTTTTCTTTCGAAAAGATAACCACATTCATATTTCCGGACTTCTGCTAGGGAGGTCCGTGTAATTAAATAAAATATAAAGGAAATCATAATAATTTATCTTATAGGGGTACTTTAAAATTACACTAAAGATCAGGGAAGGTCATTGAAATTATTCCTTAAATTTTAAACTACCCTCGTCAAAACTATCGTTTTGCCCTCCATCTTCTCTCTCCCTCCATCTCCAATTCTCATATAAGCCCCAAAACCCTAATTACAGTCGCACGCAGTGACAGATATTGCCATGAACAAAACTCCACCACCACTACCACCAAATCCAAACCAGGAATCAACTGAACCCCAGCTTTCAGAACCCTAACTGAGTTCTAACGAGAGATACAACTCCACTTGAATCACTCACTCCCCATATTCAACACCTCTCAGCCACTCTTCCTTTTCTTCTCTCTTCCAAAACCCTAGCCCAGAGACCCAACACTCTTCTCTCTTTCTTCAAATGGGCCCAGTCCCATTTACCTCCTCTCTCATAAAATCCCCACTCCCTCTTCTTTCTCTCCTCCCTTCACTCTTTCAATATCACAAGCACTCAGACGCCAAATCATTACTCGTTTCTTTCATCAACTCTGATCACAACATGTTCTTCATAGCTACATGTAACCCAGTAACTGGGACCCCAAGAAATATGGTATTAAGCTGTCGAAACCACTATTCGACACGTGTATTAGTGCTATGTTGAGTCTGGGAAGCCCCACTTGGCTGCTCAGATTTTCAATAAAATGAAGAGGTTGAATGTTCAGCCTAGATTGCTGACTTGCAAGTGCTTGTAAATGGATGGTAAGACACCCTTCTTCGCATTCGATTTTGCTTGCGAATAAAGTTTTTAAAGATATGACTTGTGTTCTTGGAGTTAAACCTAATACTAGTACTATTAATGTGTTAATATATGGAGTTTGCTTGGGAAATAAGTTTGTTGATGCATTTAAGTGGCTAACAAATGGAGGGTTTTGGTTGTTTACCTGATAATGTAACGTATAATACAATATTGGATGCTTTGTGTAAGAAAGGTAGGTTGAGTGAGGCTAGGGATCTGTTGTCAGATATGAAGAATAAGGGTTGTGCCCAATCGGAGCACATATAATATTTTGATAAGTGGGTATTGTAAGTTGGGGTGGCTGGGGACGCGGTGAAGGTGATAGAGTTGAGACATGAACAATTTGGTGCCGGAGTTCGGACGTATAATATGTTGATTAATGGGATGTGTAATGACGGAAAGTTGGAGGAGGCTTTTGGGTTGAGGAATGAAATGGAGAATTTGAAGTTGTGGCCTGATGTGGTACTTATAATACTAGATTAATGGATGTTTTGAATCAGGTGGTAGCTCAGAGGCATTTAAGTTGATTGATGAAATGGGTGAGAAGGAGTGAAGCCGAATGCAGTTATCATAATATTATAATTAAGTGGTATTTGAAAGAAGGCAGAATAGAAGAAGCGAGTAATACTATGGGGAAAATGGAAGAAAGTGGGTTTACACCAGACACTGTTACTTACAATACTTTGATAAATGGATATTGTAAAGCAGGGAAGATGGCTGAAGCTTTCAGAACAATGGATGAGATGGGTAGGAAAGGTTTGAAGATGAATAGAATTACACTTAATATCATTCTTCATACTCTTTGTGGGGAGAAGAAACTTGATGATGCATACAAATTGCTTAATAAAGCCTGCAAGAGGGGTTATTGTCTTGATGAGGTGAGCTATGGTACTCTTATCACAGGATATTTTAAGGACGGAAAGGTGGACCGAGCTTTGAAGCTTTGGGATGAGATGAAGGAGAAAAAGATTGTTCCTAGTATTGTTACCTATAACATTATAATTGCTGGGCTATGTCGTTCAGAAAAGACTGAGCAAGCCATTGACAAGATGAATGAGCTTCTTGAGAATGGTTTAATCCCGAATGAAACCACATATAATACAATTATTCATGGGTACTGCAGGAAGGGACAAGTTGAAAAAGCATTTCAGTTTCACAACAACATGGTTGAGAACTCGTTCAAACCTGATGTGTTTACCTGTAATATTCTTCTTGGAGGGCTTTGTAGAGAGGGTATGCTAGAAAAGGCTCTTAAACTCTTCAACACATGGATTTCAAAAGGGAGGACAATTGATGCAGTTACTTACAACACAATGATATCAAGTCTATGCAAGGAAGGGAGATTCAAGGATGCATTTGATCTTCTATCTGAAATGGAAGAAAAGAAATTAGGGCCTAATCATTATACATTTAACATCATTCATGGGGCACTAACTGATGCCGGAAGGCTTCAAGAAGCAGAGGATTTCAAGTCTAAAATGGTTGAAGAAGGTAAAGTAAAGGATCTGCGGCAGAGTGTGGTGACTACTGAAACTTCTGAGGGATTTGATTCAAGTTCCATTGCTTACTCAGAGCAGATCAATGAGCTCTGTTGTAAAGGGAAATACAAGGATGCAATGCACATTTTTGAGGAAACAACACAAAAGGGTATCACTATAAACAAATCGACCTACATGAAATTAATGGATGGACTAATCAAAAGGCGAAAAAGCATTTCAAAAACTGACCATAGCAGCTAATCTCTCTTGGGCGCTTCACAACAGCATCAAACGAGAGCAGTTTGACATAGATTCAGCTGCTATTGAACACAGAAGGTAAGTTTTTTTTTTCCAGGAGTTGTTTTATTCACTGAAGATCCTGCTAGCTTGCAATTCCCCCTTTGTGTTGTGGCATTTCATTGTGTTTATAATTTTTTGATATTTGGAATTAATTGATGGAGGTAGATGTGTTGTCTGAACGCTGGTACACCTTGTATAGTATGTGCCATAGATCGATATACTGACATAGCATTGTATTGTGTTTGTGTATACATATATTAAAAAGTTGAAAATAAGTTGCTGATATTAGTGAAGTGGGCAAGATAATGAATGTGTGCCTATAACTTATCTTACTGATTATATTTCATAGCAAGGAAATGAGAAACCAACAACATTAGATACTGCAAGTCTGTGGCTTGTGTCCATATCGTGTATTCTTACCCTTGTTTTCAAATCAAATTTGTATAAATTGTGCATTCTCCCACTGTAGAAGATAAATGAATTGGATTTTAAGAGATGCAATTGATAAGGTTAATTCCCTCAAATTTTGAGCAATATGCAAAGAAGCTAACGTAATTGAAGCTGGAACAAAATATGTATTGCTGCAAAGCCTTCGAAATGGGTAAGATTTTTCCTGTGGTAGTGATTCGACTGTTGGTTTGCTGGAAATCCTTCCAGTGAAGTTGGGTTGGTCGGGTTTGTACAGGGACCATAAGATAAGATCTGAAGATATTGAATTAACTCTCTCACGGTCCTTTTTCAGTTCTCTATGTCGTTTATACATCTGTAAATAAGAATGCATGTCGATTCTGCTGAGTTGATTCATTTGTGAATCGGTATATTAACTAAATTTATAATTTGCATTCATTTAAGAAGAATCAGAGTGGAGGTCTTCTTTTTATGTGATTGGTACTCACCATTAGTATACTGAAGAATTATCCAAGAAAATGCTGCACTAGTTTGGTATGCCATTTATGTGCCCATCTTCATTTGATTTAATTTTACTACTCTTGAATTTAACTTTGTGGTAAAATAAAAGCAGATTTGTGGGGTGCAATTTTTTACGTTGCTGCTCATCAACTGGTTTTTAGGGTGTGTTTGTTTTATCACTTTGGATATGATTTTTGAAAAAGTAAGAGTTGAGTGGTAACAGTTAAAAATTAACAAAAACACTCCCCTAAGTTTGTTAATTTACTAAACACTCTTACAATAAAACATTGAAAATTAACAAAAACATCATCATCCACCCATTACATGTCGACAGCTAGCCACCACCACTGAAGGGTGGTCAAAGTAGCCATATTGGCATAAGACTGATTAGATCTGACTAATCGTACGTTGATATGACTTTTTCTAACCAGATCTACTGTGGATATGATCGAAAAAGGTCAAATCTACGACCAGATTTGGCCACATTTGTCGTCAACGACGACCAAAGATATGAATCGTCGTTGATTTGGCCGTATTTGGTCGTAGATCTAACATTTTTTAGTCAGATCTACGATGGATCTAATTGCAAAAAGCTCAATCGACGCACTAATCGATCATATCCAACCGATAGTGTGCCATTATATTAGATTCCGACCACCTTCTAACAATGGTGACTAGAATCTGATAAATGTAGGTAGGTGGAGATGTTTTTACAATTTCTAAACTTTTTTTTGGAGGAGTGTTTTGTTAAATTAACAAACATAGAGGGTTTAAATTAATTAAATAAAATAGAATATATGTGTATTTTGGATGGGATAGTGCAAAAATACTTAAACAAGCACAACCTAACTATTACGACTCCATTCTCAAGTTGACTTGTTATAAAAACCATAAAAAGTAAAATGAAATGTAAGAATTTTAACAGGAATGTCTGTACTCCGTTGATAACTTCTTGTTTGACTAAAATGACTTAAATTAGCTTATTAAAGCATCTAAGACTGCTCACACTATAAAATGCTGAAACTATTTGCCACATTGGTCTATCTGTGCATGAACAAGCAGTAATACTGATGCGCCAATGGAACTCACACAAAGATAAAATTTAATTCAGTAGATGGATCTTTGGCTATGAAAGAAATGGAGAAGAAGCATCTAACTAGTAAACCCCCCAATTCATACATTTAAGAAACATAACTGGCGGTTGAGGGAATATACCAGAACTATGAGCATTACATGTAACCATGGCCATGGCAATAAAGCTTCTAAACGATCTGGATTGGAGGTAAGAAGATAATATTAATCTCCCAAGCAAAAGAAAAAGCTGGACAAAATTCACCACCTAAGCTCAGAATTTAACGGATGAGACAACAATAAAGCATATGTGATCAGTCCAAAAATAAAATACAATGAACAGAACTATTTTGAGTAAATTAGGGCACGCTCCACAAAGTCCTCAGCAATCATAAACCATATAAATCTAATCAGAACATTTCACACCTCATAAACTGTCTTTTTTTCAGTTTCATTTTTCTGTTTGATGGGGGATTATGGTCTTCATAAAGTTTGTTAGTATGTCGATATTCAACTTTAAATCAAGAGTAGGTTTTCCATCAAGTCTTCCCAGTTAGCTTCAGTTACCAACGATTCATACTAAGCAAAATTTACAGACTATTTTTACTTATTTCTTTCAATTAAGCACTGTGAGCCGCCAGTCTTCCTCTTGTTAACCATACAGCTTTCCATGCTTGTACGCCCAAGACTAGTAAAGGTACGAGAGGAAAATCTTGAACGAACGCACCCATCATGTTTGTGAACCCACAATGTAGCCAATGCTTGGCATAACTCAAGTAGACCGCAAAAGCATAGGCCCTTCACCAAAGTATTGACAGTGACCAACAACCACCATATACAAAGCAAAAGGCTCAAGCAGAAAATGATAGATATGCAATATGATTTGCAATGGAATCTTTAATCCTCAAGAACAGCATAGTTAATATATTACACTGACCGATTTCTAACGACATAACATCAGGAATCTGAGTTTAACTCAACAAAAGACAAATCCCGAGCGTAGAAATAGCGGATAACTAGATGAACTAAGAGTCTGGTTACCTTCTCTAGCGGCCAGTTTAATCAGCATATGCCATTTAGCATTGTTATCATCAGCACTGTTTCCGCCTATATCCTTTAGGGTCGGCTCTTTCCTAAAACATATTCATTAATTAATGAATAAAAAGTTCGACCAGTTAGTTAACAGTGAAGCCAAAAGATGAAAAGAGAAGAACTAAAGGTTGCAACATATAGCATTACAGCAACGGTTATTGGATCAACATCAATCTTAGTTAGGCCTCTAGCACATAAGTGGATCAAACCCTTTTAACAAACATCAACTTTCTCAAGTAACAATATTCAGCAATACATGAAGGAAATGTTTCAAGATGGTTTCAGAGACTAAACAAATAAAAGAAGCTCTCACTCACCTTAAAAGTTAATATATCAGACAAATGTCCCACCCAACTAATCCAAGGATCACTTTTCTAAGCTATAGAAAAGTAAAATAACATCAATTCCTACTACTACAATTTAGGGTCAGTAACATAGTCCTCCGATTTCTGCTGTCCTTAAGAACTGACACCAATACTACTTCATTTGACAGGAAACAAAAGTAAAAGAGTACATTAAATAGCTGACTACCTCTCTTTGACAGGGAGTATTTAAACATGTTCTAGTCATGCAAATTATGACCCAAAATTCAAGAACCACAACATAAACAGTAAGAAAATTTCAGTCCAAGGGCAAAAATATACCTGAAGTTCACATCAAAACTCAAATTGCACGTTTGGACATCACGTTGCATATTCCTCACCTAAGGTTGTGACAATGGGTGAAGTTTTAAATGGTACAGATACAATATAGCTGATCTGATAATTTACAACCATTGATCCAAAGATATTAAACTTGGCAGCACTACTGGAAGCAACTTCTGCATCAGAACATTTCCTAAAAACCACTCTGGCACGGCTAGTTTCCTCATCAATTTCTGTCTCAGATTCCTTCAATGGTCCAAAGCGCCTAAATATCTTATTCAGGTTTGTCTCTGAAGGAATGCAGTCTACCTCAGGGAAGTTCAATATAAGTTCTGCAGGTGAATTCTCATCGACATAGCCAGGCGGTTTTGGAGGGGCCAGATCCTGATTGGCAACAGAATGTTGCTTCCTAGAAGATAATCTACGACTCTTTTGAGCAGGTTTCCCCAGTTCAACAGGAACAATTTGATATCCTCTGCCATTTCTACTTGATGGTTGCTCTTCAGCACCATTTTGGATTACCCTGTCTGTCCAATAAGTGTCACTCATATCCTCAAATTCAAAAGTTTCTGGAGACCCAATAATCGAGTGAGAAGATTTTTTCCTTTTACCACCTGCTTTATCCACAGGCCGGCTTAAAATTATTGAATTCCTGAAATCAGAGAAGAAACCAGTAATAGTATTCAGAAAACTGTATCCTTTCATGGGATCTCGTGCTGCCAAATGAAGTTGAGATAGCAAATCATCTAGTGACGAATAATCTGCAGGAAGAATCCTTTTCTTTCCTTCTGCATCCTCAAAATTCTCAAATGAAACATCCGCTCCATCTCCATCAAATTTCTGCAACCTCTCACTATTACTCTTCAGGATAGATGGAGACCCGGTCATTTGGCTAGCAACTCTACGTATGCATTCACCTATTTTGAAGGATGGTTTAGGAACGTGAGATTGGGTGGCAGATACTTTTGCAAGGGAAATAGTTTTTCTCACATCTTGCAATGAGTCATCACCAGTAGAATCAACCACCTTCCGCCTCTTTCCAGAAGATGGTGAAACCACCTTGCTAGTACCGAATTCATCGTCATCTAGAGAATCAAATGAACCACTCATCAACTCAGACAAGCTTCTCTCCTTTCTAGGGTATATGCTATCCTTCAAATTGTGTTTACGCTTATGATATGAGCTTCTTTGAGTTCCAGAAATCTCCTGGCCAGAGTGAATAAGCTCATCATCCTTACTAAAAGTAGTTGCATCCATCTTGTCCTCAAAGTGAAAAGCATCCACACCGTTTTCTACCAAACCTCCACAAAATTGGAATTCAGGTAGCTGATAATACCCCTTTAAACGATAGAAGGACAACAACTGAGCCTTAGATACCACAAGCTCAAGTCGGTCAGCCCCAGAAGATGGAGACTGTGCTAATGCTGTCATATATTCAACTAATTTATCAGGTTGAAAAGATTGAACACCAGCAAATTCATTTACCCCATCTCTCACACTCGACTCTTGTCGGATTCCAGCATTCTCAACAATTTGCAATCTGATATCATCATAAGCATCCTTTGGTATGCAAGAGCAAGCTAGCTCCAACTCCACACGTCTGGAGACTTCTTCTAGAGTACAATTGACAGCATTCTGAAATACTTCTGCATTGCTCTGCTTCTCTACCTGGGAGAAATGTGAATAGAAGGGCTTTAGCTGAGATGCATCAACCCAAGCAAATGTTCGATCCCCAAAATATGCTACCAGAAAACAGTCCTTCTTATAATACTTCATCGCCTTCTCAGATGCATCAGAAGGATCAAAAATCTGTCCAGGCCACCATGGATGGCTCCTCACTTTACCCCAGACCAAATCAAACACATCAAACTCTCCTTTATCCTCTAGGGACAACTGATAACTAGCTTGATGGGATTTCACTAAGTTTCCAGCCTTCACAGTTGTCCGTTTAACAAATTTCTCCTCTGCTCCATGTATAGCACCCTGTTCACTATCTGGTTCTTCAACTTCCATTTCCTCTGCTCCATGCAAATCAACCTGCTCGGCATCAATAACTTGTTCTTCAACTTGCATTTCTTGCCCTGCAGTTGAATCAACTTCATAAAAATCAGCGGGCTCCAGACCTCCAACATTGGAATCCAGAACTTGTTTACTGTCCTTTGGAGCAACTTCACCCCCATTCATGACTTGGATATCCATTTCTGTACTTCCACAAACTACCTCGGCATTAAAGCTCTGCTCATTTCCTGAGCAGGATAGAGTAGCATCAACATCAGAAGAGCGCAGACGTGGAACTTCCACATTCGCATATTTTGGACTGTCATCCACAGTCATAGCCTCACCACTAACAACCTCAAGTGCTGTTTGTACTGTAGATGTTGAATCCAAACATGCATTTCTTTGATTTTCAGCGCTACCACCATCCGTCACAACCTCTGTCAGATGTTTTTGAATTAATATCTCTTTCCTTCCATCTGAATTATCTGGTTTGGCATCATTTAAAGCCTCCTTATTGTCCATGGAAGAAATTTTGTTCTCTCTGCCAGAGACTTGGGTATCTAATTCACTGCCCGTGCACAGTGTCTCATCCTTATTGTTCTGAATATTTCCAGAGCAAGATAACATCCCATCCAATTTAGCATTACCAACTTGTTTTTCAATTCCATTCATTTGTTCTATATTTGAACCAACAAGAGCAGTTCCCTGATCTAAATTCTCTTCCAGCTTCAACTGTTGGGCTTCCTCAAAATTAGGATGCACCTTTCTGGCCATTGCCACGTCTTCACCTCCAACCACCTGGGTTGGCTGAAAAGAGGATGTTGAATCTGCACAAACATTGCAGTGATTTTCAGTGCTTCCATCGGCTTTCTCCACATGTCCCTGCAGTTCTTCCAGTGAAAAACTTAAATTTTCATCGAAAGTATCAGTATCCATACCTTCCATGGTGGTACACATATATTCCCCTTGATCCGTCGCTGAAACTTCCCCCCTAACAGCAACTGGAACTTGTTCATCCAGGGAATTAGGGTTAGCATTAACAATAGCATCTTTTCCAGTTCCTCCATCATCTGTCTCGGCCATTGGAATTTGTTTTTCTTCTGAACTAGAAGAAATACCCTCTACAGCCGGGCTACTAGTAGTATTTTTTTGGGAATCCAAAGCCTCTTCACTAACCACCACTGCATCCTCCTCAACAACCTGGGCAGGTGCACTGGACTCTTCCAAGATTGCAGCAAAACCTGCATCTGCAGTTTCAATACCAGGATTCCATATTTCATCATCCAAAACCCCCAATCTCTGCGTCTCCACAACTTGATGTGCATCATCTCTAGCACCGTTCGATTCACTATCTTGCCTAGCATTCTTATCCAATTCTTTTCCTAAATAATTTTTATTCTCTGTAACAACTTCCACCACAACTTGTGTTTCTCTCTCCAAAGTACCAGACACCACTGCAGAAGATTCTACCCCGTTTTCGGCTCCTTTGCCCTGTGCTTCACTTCCTGCAGTACCAACCATTCCACTACCTCTCTCAACATTATCCCCAAGAAGTCCTCTCTCCAGGTCCTCTTCCCCAGCACCCGCCACTGTCTCCTCCATGTGAGGGATTTGGGTTTCTCCACCTGTTAAACTCATAATTGCCTTAAACTCTTCAACCCCAGTTCCAATTCCCAAATTTTGAACCTCATGATTCACAGAATCAACTTTTCTTGAAGGTTTTTCATCAGCTACATCACCCTCAGCCTCACCTCCAACCACCTCCTTATTTTTCTCCACGCTCTCCTCCGCAACAGGCCCTTCAACCTCCGTCTCCAATCTGTCATTTGATGATGCTTCACCAACAGAAACCCCAATTCCCCTTGTACCCAAATCACCAGCTACATCATCCCCACCACCTGGACTTGTCAAATCTCTCTC